>NC_091176.1:16071851-16271851 GCF_040958095.1 Procambarus clarkii | reverse complement strand
TCACTACAGTGCAAGGAATTAATTATCCCCAGAAATCTTAGCCAAATATCCCCAGTTTGCTAACTGTACTCACCTAGTTGTACTCAGTTATGCTTGTTTGAGCTTGGGCTCTTTGGTCCCGCTTCTCAACTGTCAGTCAACTGGTGTACAGGTTCCTGAGTCTACTGGGCTCTATCATATCTACACTTAAAACTGTGTATGGAGTCAGCCTCCACCACATCACTGCCTAATGCATTCCACTTGTTAACTACTCTGACACTGAAAAAGTTCTTTCTAATGTCTCTGTAACTCATTTGGGTACTCAGTTTCCACCAGTGTCCCCTTGTTATAGGAAGTAGGTATTAACTCAGTGATTGTAACCTATCCACCGCTGTCCACTGGATGGAGGAACGGTGCGCAGGACAAACATATCAATTGTGACACTAGCTCTCCACATATGTCAGTTTGCTTAATTTAGAAACTAGTGGTCGGCCTCGAGCTCATTGTTAATGTGACGATGTGCACTGAATTTTGTAACTAGCTCATCAAGATTGTAACTAGCTTAGCTAAATGAATTGTGGGGTTCAGTCCCTGAGCCCATTATGTGCCTCTGTAACCCTTTCCGCTACCGCCCACAAGATGGGTATGGGGTGTACAATAAATGAACTCAAATAACCTTATGATTTACAGCGAAACAAAATATATATCTGGCTCTGCTCTACTAAATAAGGAAAAGCCATCCGGCTTCTGTCTTCATTAGCGAAGACAACCATGCTCTGTGCAGGTTCGAACCCACTGAGGTACGGGCATTATCGTATTACATTCTTATGTAAATATATCGCACACTACTCGTACAACAAGCACTCGATCTCGCTTTCGTTCTCTCTCTCTCTCTCTCTCTCTCTCTCTCTCTCTCTCTCTCTCTCTCTCTCTCTCTCTCTCTCTCTCTCTCTCTCTCTCTCTCTCTCTCTCTCTCTCTCTCTTTCTCTCCTTTTCTACCTAGCTCTCCTCCTTATTTCTTCCTCTGTTTCCCAGCCGTACAATGACACAACAGGAAGATACCCATATTTCTTGTTGACACGGCTCATTTGTCTGTTATGTGAGAGGTCCCTTTGTCAGGGTAGGACAGGTTGGCCTTTAACGGGTACCTCTCGACCTCCTTCGCCTCCTCCTCTGCCTCGCTTCTACCTCTCTCTCCCTCTCCTCTCTCACCCCTTAGAGTGTGTTTACGACAGCTTGACAGTTGACAAATTATGTACTGGGTTGTGAGGTCCAGGTCTTCAGGAAATCCATGGGAATTTGAGCGCCCGCTGCCTCGGTCTGTGCACCTCAGCCAGGCCTAGTAGAGACCCCTAGTGATTGGACCTTCGGGATGTCATGGGCGTGGGCAGACTGATGGGAGTGATTAGTTGGTCTTGGTATTTACTGTAGGTCTGGGTATTTACTGTAGGTCTGGGTAATTACTGTAGGTCTGGGTAATTAATAAGACCAGAGTGAACTGAGTGTATAGCCTCCAGTAGAAGTAGAGTAAGATAATTGTTCTTTATATAGGCTTTATTAATGTTAAATTTAACATCATTGCCTGATAGAATTCTAGATTATGGGAAATACATGATTTATTTTATTAATTAATAAATTCTATATTAATATTCAAATTGATGACAAGAGGTCGTCACTAGTTAACGACTTAGACGATATATTATAAGAGTTCTGGTGAAAAATGGCTGAACGAACTATTGTGTATTGCTTCCATTTGTGTCAACTTTGTCAATTAGATTTTTCAAATCTATTACAAATAGACACGAAGCATCGGAGTAGATTGGAGGTTGAAAGTGACCTTTGACCTTGCATGTGCTCCTCAGCGTGCCCAAGAACTGGTGCAGGAAAATCTGATGATAATCATTGCCTGTCGTATTCATCTGAACTGAATTACAATTCTGTTGATTTGTTTTTGTTTGGTGAAGTATGCTTCAATTAAGTCTCCTAATTTGTTATAAATAAAAAAATGGTTTTATTCGGGTTTTACAATTTATCAACATGTTCTATTGCTATTTAATATGCAAAACTCCTCTATAAAAATAGTCTCAGTATATAATAATAATAATAATAATAATAATAATAATAATAATAATAATTAGTGACAATATTTCATTTTGTCTGGGAACAGGGAGCTCGAGTATATAAATAATAATATATGCTAGGCTTATATCGATTTCCACCCCCCAAGGTCAAACTACAGAACCCCCCCCCCACCAAGGATGCAGTCCCACAAGAAGCTGACTATTTACAGCTAAGTGAAGGAAGGCATTAGGAATAAACAGATGCATTAGGATAACTAGGAAACACGCCCAGCCATTTCTGTCCCGGCCGGGATTCGACCCCGGAATTCCCGATTTTGAGTCGAGAACGAACCTGACTATTACCGGGAGCTGCTAATATAGAAATATAGAAACAGAAACCCTAAAGATTTTCAATATTATGTACATTATATGGTATGAAACTTTTGAGTCAGAAAGTGGTGAATGACTTTCTGACACGTGGTGAAGAGGACCCGCGGGGAAATAGTGTTTGAGAATCTTTGGACTAGTAATTAGCTCATTAATTAAATTTTATTTTTTGTTTATTCATTAATAAGAAGATACAATGGAGGTAGATGCAAGTATTACATTCTTGCAGAGTCACTAACACGGAGAGTACGTTCTTTGTCCTTTAATTTGTTTTAAATTCGATGAATATTTTTCGTGTGATCGTTCAGTCTGAAAATGCCTGTGTTCACATCAATGAAAATTATAACTACAAAATATAAGAATTGATAAGCAAAAGTCAACGAATTTATTGAAATTTAATATTTTGTGAATTCTTTAGTTACTCCATGAAAATATACGTTTTCTTTTACACTACTATATGTACACTTTCTATGATAATATAACTATGGCCTTTCTGGCCTTTTTTTCTAAATGATAATAACAGTAAATGTTATTATACAAGACTTGCTCTACTGACATGTGCGCTGACATAAGTGTGAAGGAGTTTAAAATCAAGTAATTATCATAAAAAATAAGACTGGCTATATGTAATGTTTTGTTCAATTGTTTTCTTCAAAATATTCTCTTCACTAAGTTTTAAATTAAAATATTGATAGGTTATATGAACCTCTTAATTGGATAAAAAATAATATTTAAATTGATCAGTGCATGCTATACCTAAATAAAAATATACCTAAAAAAAGGCTAATGAACATTATTTAGATATTTACACACTAAATAGTAATGGGCGTCATTAAACAGTGTTTAAGACCCGCCAAGAAAGTTGCAAGGAGAGTTGGGGACCGTAGAAGAGTGTCGTGAACTCTCGTAAAGTTTTAATTGGTGCTCTTTTGTTTCTTCTTCCTGGAAGTCTGCGTCATAATTGCTCGTTTTCTGTTAACGTCGAGCGACAGAGAACGTGAGAAATTCGACTTAGTTTATAAGTTATTATCAGTAACTCGAGGATAAGCGTGATGTAGTTCCTCAAGTGTTTGCAAAGAGGCAACAATTTACAAGACGATATCGTCCACCGACTCTGATAATTACCGTTAAGAACATGTATTTATCAGGAGATAGTGCTAAGTCAATATGACTATGTGGCACTTGGGAGGACTATGAGGACAAGCAGTGAGGATACCAACCCGTCCTCACACTAGACTGGTTAAAGCAGCGGCCGTCCCCACGCTAGGCTGGTTAAAGCAGCGACCGTCCCCACACTAGGCTGGTTAAAACAGCAGCCGTCCTCACACTAGACTGGTTAAAGCAGCGGCCGTCCCCACGCTAGGCTGGTTAAAGCAGCGGCCGTCCCCACACTAGGCTGGTTAAAGCAGCGGCCGTCCCTACACTAGGCTGGTTAAAACAGCAGCCGTCCCCACACTAGGCTGGTTAATGCAGCGGCCGTCCCCACACTAGGCTGGTTAAAACAGCGGCCGTCCCCACACTAGGCTGGTTAAAACAGCGGCCGTCCCCACACTAGGCTGGTTAAAGCAGCGGCCGTCCTCACACTAGGCTGTTTAAAGCTGCGGTCATCCTTCCCAGACACATTCATCAATTTTAACATACTATGCATTAAAAATTGGGTTATTCTCATATATAAATTAATTTTATTATACATAAAAATCTATTTATAGTTTGGCATAGGTTAGGTTAGGTGTTCAGGTTCTGTTGACGATTATTTGAATTTGAAGTACGTGGGTGAAGCTAGCCCCCACACGCTTGGGGCTAGCCTCGCCCAACTTTGCACACTGATTCCTATGGGGTACGTGCCCAGCATTGATGGGACTAATCTGTGAAGATAAATTAAGAGGGGCTGAACTTAATGACTTTGGAAGATAAGTGAAATGCGCGAAACATAATTCAGACATAAAAGAAATTAGGAACATCAATGAAATATAAAGATAAAAATTATTTAGGTTGAGCACCAATGGCGACCAAACCTCACATTAGAAAATGGAGAAACGACGACGTTTTGGCCATCATATCTTCAGACACGATATTGTGACTCATGGTCTGCATATGTTGAGCAGGAAGATAACGAAATAATATGCCGAGAAGGCTATCACTATGCTGTCACTGTGACACACAGTCGAGCCACAGGAATGTGAGGAAACCCTTCCCCAATAAGCAAGTGGAACGAGCTAGAAGGGAAATGGAATCTACCTCCATCTGTCAACTTTACAGCAGGTATGACACTATACGAAAGAGTCACTACATTACATGAACGGTAGTAGGAAAGGTGAGTCCCAAGAGCTAAAACTCATCTTTGCATACACTGAAAATTATGAATGCCATCACCGCTATGACCAACACCATCACTTCCCTCTAACATTGCCAGCTGATGCAAAGCTGTCAAACATTAGAACTTCATTTAAAAACCTGAAAACGGACTCTTTTCAAGGCATTCTACACAGCCTATGTGAGACCAATACTAGAATATGCAGCAGCAGCATCCTGGATTCCGCACCTTGTGAAGCAAACAACAATAAAATAAAAAGGTACAGAGGTTTGCAACAAGGTTTAGTGTCAGAACTAACAGGATTACGTTACGAGGACAGGTGATGGGAACAAAATCACTCAACCCAAGAGGAGAGAGGAAACAGGAGAAGAATATGAATACTGAGTGAAATAGACAAAGTGGACAAGGATAACCACTTTAAATTGAGAGGAATGAGGATAAGAGAACATAGCAGGAAAGAGGAAAACGCAAATGAGTCATAGAAATGTATAATCTTCTGTTTCCTGTTTCAATGCTATCAATCCTCACTTCCATTTCCAAAACTTTGTACCCATACATATTTCCTTCTCTCTCACTCGCTTTCTCTCCCTCTCTCTCTCTCTCTCTCTCTCTCTCTCTCTCTCTCTCTCTCTCTCTCTCTCTCTCTCTCTCTCTCTCTCTCTCTCTCTCTCTCTCTCTCTGTCCCCTTGGCAAAGCTCATCAAGCAAATGGGTGACCGAGCGAGCACCTGAGACTTGATTAAGTTAGCGAAGCCGATGTCCGAGTGCATGTGTCTCCCCCCCCCCCACCACAAGCCACACCACACCACACTACACTACACTTCACTACACCCAATCTAAACCCCCTCATACCCTACACTCCAGCACACCACACCTCAACCCACTTCCCATCCCACCACAACACTCCACAATCACCCCCTCCCACCCCTTCAACCCCACTACCTCTAAAAACAACATTTCAGTCTTACGAGTATATGGAGGCATCCGGTGGCCCTCCCGGGGTGTCTTACCTCTCACCTGGGCACGTCTCACCACTTATTTGACTAATATTTCTTGGCTGTCCAGGCGTGCTAATTACAGGTGACCGAGCCAGAGCCCAGCGCTCCAAACATTTACAACACAACGTGTATAATGTTTGTAATGTTTAAATACATTGTATGAGCCTTCCTCTATTTGATATACGAACTTCATTCATTCACGTTCTCCGCATATTACTGGTTCTCCGATTAGAATATACCTGAAGGAAGAGATAGTTGTCTAAGATTTGACAAAGATGCTTCGTTTGTCCAATATTTGATTGTGAAATAATATGATAGTGGATAAAAATGGCATAGCTGGAAATTAAGATAGGGAAGGAGAGAGAGACAGGGAAGGTGAGAGAGACAGGGAAGGAGGGAGAGAGAGAGAGAGAGAGAGAGAGAGAGAGAGAGAGAGAGAGAGAGAGAGAGAGAGAGAGAGAGAGAGAGAACGCAACATCGTGTGACTGAACGCTCGTACCCTCGCCTCGCAAGCAAGACGACCCGGGCTCCAATCACAGCACGAGTCGAATGGCAGAGATAAAAGGAGCTCTCTCACTAATTACCCATATAAACCAAGGAACTATTGGGTGTCCTAGTTATAAAGCTGTTGGCGGTTTACATAAGCTTTAAAATGAGTCTTTGCATTGGCTTTAAATATAAGCCTTAGCAAAAGAATGATAAATTTGTCTTTGAAAATGTAAAAAGTATCTTGCGAAACGCATCCCTGGGTGTCAGATCATAATAAATTGTGAAAATGAACTTTGGAGAGTTAATTTCTAAACTTCCCTCGACAGTGAAGAAACACATAAGAAATATTGAGAAGCTTCGTGTTAAAATCATTAATCTTACGGTCATATTCAACAACATATGTTTGCAAGAAAGAAAGACTGCTACTTAATTTTGTTGTTTAACATGCTCAAAAAAATTGAAGTGAAAAAGTTCAATTTAGAGAAAAATTAAATCATGCAATGCCATTAATATTGATCATAATTCACATTATTGATCGTTTGAGTTCTAAAAGTATCTCGAGAGAAGACCTCGGTTAAGAGTTTCAGTAAATCCTTCCTTAAGACAACAGATTTGAGTCCCGGAATTGATTCTCTGAAAGCTTTTCCTCAGCTTATCTTAAGAGCTTATCTTTTATCCTTGCTCTTCTTGGTCTGTTTTCTCTCCATATTTTCTAATTCAATTTTCAACTTCTTTACATTTTTTCCCTGTCCTTATAGATTTCTAAATTTCATCTTTCCCTTACTGTAATTATAATTTTCCCTTATTATCTTCCTGTTTGTTACCTATTCCTTCCCCTCCTCCAAATCATCTTTTTCCACTCTCCCTTCTGCTTTGCTTTCCACTTTCTCTTCTCACCTGCACAGCCACTTGAGGTGGATGGTAGAGCGACGGTCTCAATTAATACAGGTCGGCGTTCAATCCCAGACCGTCTGAAAGTGGTTGGACACCATTCCATTCCCCCGTCCCATCCCAAATCCTTATCCTAACCCTTCCAAGTGCTATATAGTCGTAAATGGTCTGCTTGGCCCCCCTTTCCCTTGGCCCCCCCCTTGGCCCCCTCCCCTTGGCCCCCCTTCCCCTAGGCCACCTTGCCTTTCCTTCCCTTCACCTCATCAATACCCCTCGTCCTCTTTACTTGCATACAACCCCACGTTAACCGACCATACGACCATACCACCTCACGTTAACCGACCATACGACCATACCACCTCACGTTAACCGACCATACGACCATACCACCTCACGTTAACCGACCATACGACCGTACCACCTCACGTTAACCGACCATACGACCATACCACCTCACGTTAACCGACCATACGACCATACCACCCCACGTTAACCGACCATACGACCATACCACCTCACGTTAACCGACCATACGACCATACCACCCCACGTTAACCGACCATACGACCATACCACCCTACGTTAACCGTCCTAGTAGTCTCTTCTGGCGTTCTGGACGGTTGTTTACGCAGCAGGCGGCGGGCACGAGGCTGACTTTTCGTCACCCGGGAGAGAAAAACTCGCCCCATGATTGATTACTTGCGAATGTTTATATTTCCTCATTTATTATTCTCCATTTAGTAATTGCTCCTCCTTTGGTGCGTGTGGGGATTTTTTTTTTCTCCTTTCTGTTTGCTTTTGGGTTAATGGGTTACCAAAGGGAATTTTTATTTTTGGCTGTGTGGTTTTTATCTGTTGGTGGAGTTGGTTCCGCTGCCCAGGAAGGGAGGGGGAGGGGGGGGGGTTATGTACAAGTGTTCGAATGATCTAAAATTTTATGCACTTGAATTGTTTTTGTAAGATGAAGGGATGCCTCAAAAACCACCTTTTTTATGTTAAGCTGGCCTCAGAGATCACTAGTGTTATAATAATAATATTAATAATAATAATGAGAAAATCCGTAGGAGCAGTGATGTGGATTCGAACCTATGCGGTGGGGTGTTCCCAGGCCCACACTTCTAGCATAGCTTCGAGCCCTTATCACAACTACCACAGATTATCTCATTGATGCAGTCACGTTAGTGTGTTTACTCTGTCATAATAATAATAATAATAATAATAATAATAATAATAATAATAATATTATTATTATTATTAAATATAATGTTACTATATTTATTATTATTAAATAATGAAATCGAAGTATCATGATATATCAATGAAAATCTTTTTGCGTCAATTGAGTGACTTCAGTTCGCGTCCTGGTGATTCCCAGACACCTAGCATAACCGACTCGGCCACGATGGTACAAAAGTCATGCAAGCTGTTCTCTTACAACCCTACAACCTGTCCTCCTACAACCGGTCCTCCTAACATCGTGTCCTACTACAACCTGTACTCCTACAACCTATCCTACTACAATCTATCCTTCTACAACCTGTCCTCCTACAAAAAACGTCGCTTTTCGCTCGTATGCGTTACATACGGCCAAAAATTGTCGTACTAGAAAATGGAAGTCACTCGCGAAAGTGACGTACCGTCCCGTTTTCTGTTTTGGGTTCTCTGGTAGGTTAGGAGAGGACACTTTATTTTCACCTTATTATTGACGTTGTGAAACCTTAGGAGGACGGGCTGGATGATGATGAATAAGTAGATGATGAAGAAGTGAATAAATACAAAACAATTGATAAAGTAGATGAAGATGAAGAAGTAGATAAATATAAATAAGTAGGAGTAGATAAAGCAGAATACATAATAATGATCAGTAACTAATTATCTACAGGTACAGCCACTCACCACGATACTCAGCCTTCCACTCCACTACACTCTTATTGGTTCTCACTCTTGTTTGATTGCTCCTCTTCCTCCTCTTTCTCTTGCTCCTCTTCCTTCTCCTCTTCCTCTTCCTCCTCCTCTCTTTCGATATCGTAATACTAGCGAAGGTGGGTGTTTCCTGGCGTTTATAGGCCTTAATTTGGATGTCTTGAGATAGGTGAGGGACGATAAGGAGGTGACCCACCTGAGGGCCTCACATATCCCCCGTCACCTGAAAATTGTACCCGTCAATATCGCCAGGTTCTCTCCTGTCTGCGTCACACTGATAGGTCGGGGTCAGGCGTGACGGTTGGTCGGGTGGAGGTGACGGTAGGTAGGTGTGACGGTAGTTAAATACGACAGCCTCACAAAAGAATTCAAAAGTATTTCTGCTAGAACCTTGGCACTCAGAACACACACATACTTGTCCACCTTGATACCGAGAATTCACACACGGATTTATCTTAGAAATTTACACACACACACACACACACACACACACACACACACACACACACACACACACACACACACACACACACACACACACACACACACATAAGGGGCCTCGTAGCCTGGTGGATAGCGCGCAGGACTCGTAATTCTGTGGCGCGGGTTCGATTCCCGCACGAGGCAGAAACAAATGGGCAAAGTTTCTTTCACCCTAAGTGCCCCTGTTACCTAGCAGTAAATAGGTACCTGGGAGTTAGTCAGCTGTCACGGGCTGCTTCCTGGGGTGTGTGTGTGTGTGGTGTGGAAAAAAAAAAAAAAAATAGTTAGTAAACAGTTGATTGACAGTTGAGAGGCGGGCCGAAAGAGCAAAGCTCAACCCCCGTAAAAAACACAACTACTAAACACAACTAGTAAACACATGCACACACACAACACAACACACAACACACACTCCAGTTTCACTGTATGAATCCCAACTTGCTGAGTCTCCAACCCGGACAGTAGTGTAGGCAATAGAGCAAGGTTTGTTGACTTGTCTCATTTTCTGTGTGTCGCCGCGGCTCCTTCTTGGCCGACAGAGAGGATGATGTATGTGGTTTCCAGGGTGAATACGCAAGTATAGTCCAATGCCAATTGTCTGCCATTTTTCAAGGGCGCAGTGTGATTTCATCTAGTTGCCAAAGCTAACATAGTTACGGTTCAATTGATCGCAGGCTCTCTCTCTGCTGGACACTGGGCAGAGGCAAGGCTCCTCTTAACTCTAAGTGATGTCATTGACCTTGTCGTATCGTGAGTGCCAACCGCCAGATTTTCCACAGTGTAGGCCATGCAATCCATATTCGTCTGCATATGACTGTCTAAAGTTCATATATATATATATATATATATATATATATATATATATATATATATATATATATATATATATATATATATGAACTTTAGAGAGATAGATGTATATCTTTCATATATATTTTCCCAATGATATAGCCATCCTCTGAGGAGACTTCGCTATCCAATGAGAACGTTTCCAGGAGCTACATCATCTCTGCCGACCGTTCTCATTGGTGAGTGGCCGTCGGAGGTGCATCCAATCAGCGTTAAGCTCTCATAAACGTTGGCTGGGCGAGGCTGCCTGATGGAGAACCACGACCCTCGCGGCAGTAAAGCGCAAATAGACGTTTTGGGGAGATTTAGAATGTTAGTAAATTGTTAGTAAACGTTTCTTGAATGATTTAATTTAGTTGGGTGATTCAGACGACGCCGGTTAAATGTATGTTTGTAGATGTCTCTGTCGTGTGTGTATGTGTGTGTGTGTGTGTGTGTGTGTGTGTGTGTGTGTGTGTGTGTGTGTGTGTGTGTGTGTGTGTGTGTGTGTGTGTGCGTGGGTGAGGTAGAGTGGTTGGAATGAACTCCAATTTCTGGTCCAGTAATAAGCCTTTGGTAATAAACGAAAAAGAAAAAAATAACTGCTTGGAATAGTTCAAGAAATTTGTGTACCTCTCTGGGTGATTTGGTGGAGATGGTAACTTAGAGAAGCTGAGTAACTTATTGAAACTAGGCAACTTAATGACGTTCATCGACTTAGAGGAGTTGGGTGACTTGGTGCAACTTGCGGAGTTAATGGAACTGTGATTTTATCTCTCCACGTATTGTGTGTGTGTGGGACGACCATTAGATATTCTGCGACTTTACATTTCACTACAAAACAAAAGTTCGTTCGCAGGCGATGAGTCACAATAACGTGGCTGAAGTATGTTGACCAGACCACACACTAGAAGGTGAAGGGCCGACGACGTTTCGGTCCGTCCTGGACCATTCACAGTTGACTTGAGAATGGTTCAGGATGGACCGAAACGTCGTCGTCCCTTCACTATCTAGTGTGTGATCTGGTCAACATTTTAGCAAGTACACAAACGTGTGTATTTCACAATCAATCACATAAACGGATACATATATAAACCTTATCCTGGAAATGTTATGAACACGCTCCGTCAATTGGTATTTATCCTGATACCTAATTACAAATAGTCGAACAGGAAGCAAACTATTTCCGACCTGTGCTCACTGTCTTTCCCTGCCCAGGGTTCGAACCCCGGTGTTATTCGGACGCAAGACGTGAATGGTGAAAGGGATATTCATTCAGTGAAATATACACCGAGCTACATTCTTATTTTAGGCGTATATACATTGTGAGCTTACTTTAGGCCTGAAGTCAATAGGATTATAGTATACTTATTTGTCAGTAAGCTAGTGACTCGGTCTTAATAACCCTCGAGAGGCTGATAAAGACTAAAATTCATCAAACTCACGAGTTACAGCCCCGCTCCTGTGCCAGGTAAGTCCACTACGGGCTCACCATACCCCGTGCTACTTTGGAACTTTTGTTCTAAGTAGCTGAATCTAAAACAACAACAACAACAACTAAACTCAACCATTTTCTTTACACCACAGGGAGCTATTTTAAACAGTGTTAACAGACGCGGATGGTTTTAGGTCGATAGAAGTAAATATAGGTGATAAGAGCAGGAAGAGAGTGGATCTCCTCCATCAAGAGCATCATTAGACTGATTTAGCATCAACACAATCCTACTGACAAGCTCAGTAGGGAGCCTGATGGGCTCGGCACTTTGAACCATCCAGACACGAGTCTCAAATGATGTTAGCAGCACAGCGCAGAGAATATACTGTGCAAATTCTACAAAGAAATCACATTGACATGAAATATCGATGACAAAAATCAGTAGGAACTATGTGGTGGATTCGAACCAATGCTCTGGGTACGCACAAGCAATGTAAAAAAAAAACACTGGGGATATATTCACAGGGAAAATCTATGAAAACCCTTACTTGGCTTCAGTTGAAGCCCCTGGAGCCCTAGAGGTTTTGATTGTTGCCGCCGGAGGCGTCTAGTTTATTGTGCACCCCATACTCATCCTATGAGCGGTAGCGCAAAAAGGATTACAGAGGGCACAAAAGGTCTTTATCAGATCTCAACGGAGATTATTACATTAACAATTTCATCTATCCTTCACGCCTTATAATTACAATGTCAGCTAGGGCGCCTGACAGCTGAGTGGACAGCGCTTTGGGCGCTTGACAGCTGAGTGGACAGCGCTTTGGGCGCTTGACAGCTGAGTGGACAGCGCTTTGGGTTCGTAGTTCTGAGGTTCTGGGTTCGATCCCCGGTTGAGGCGGAGACAAATGGGTAAAATGTTTCTTTCACCCTGATGCCCCTGTTACCTAGCAGTAAATAGGTACCTGGGAGTTAGACAGCTGCTACGGGCTGCTTCCTGGGGGTGTGTAACTAACAGGAGGCCTGGTCGAGGACCGGGCAAAAATCATCTCAAGATAACCTCAAGATAGTTACAGAAAATGTATTTTCTACCCTAGGCCTACGCTGGCCTACGCCTTGTTATTAGCGGGCCTAGCAACTTGGCGCTGGAGTGTAAATAGGAATGACTCAATTAGGTGCGGTTGTTAGCCAGACGGCAATGTGCACCGAGTGTTCATATATTTCTCGGCTGGTTGGGGAGCATGTAAGAGCACATCGGTGTTCGCGTGGGTAGTCGAACTGGGACCTGTCGAAGTCCTCTCCCTCTCTTTCTCAGAGGACCTGAATTTGAGACGGGTGGGAGGGGGGGGGGGGTGACGAAGGCTCTCAGAAACGAGGTTCACTGGAAGTGAGTTCCTTCCAGTGTCATTCCCTTATTTCCTTTTGGCTAGGTTAGAGATTAGTGCTAAATGGGGTTAAGGGACCATGTAGTAATGGAAATTGAACTACTGCTTGATGATAGGGATAAAAGGTCAATTGCTGAATGATGGTATTAATGGACTGTAATATAATGTGGCTTGGAAACGTTTTGAAACTACCGTACTCTTCAGAGTCTAAACTCTCTAAGTGGTACGTATTGGCCTACATCTTCGATCACCTAATACTGTTGTAGATACAGATAATGGCTCCAAAGAACCTCTACTTTCGGGCTCACCATAGCCCGTGCTACTTGGAACTTTTTGTTCTGAGTAGCTGAATCTAAAACAACATACTATTGTAGTTATCTGAAGGGCGAGGTTTTGTAGCACCTCAAAGCTTATACTAACCTGACAAGCTAGCCAACCCTCATGGCACCATTAGCTGTGGCTCATCTGGCACTAATCAGCTCAGGCACTACTATGGCAGTCAAAGCTTCCTAACCATCAATCACATCCAAACACATATATGAGTGTTCAGAGATTCCTCTGCACACGTAATTGATGAAGTAACGCAAACATATAGACGGGTGATAGTATAGATAAGGATTTATCTATACTATCTACCGTATAGATAAGGCTTTGTCTATACTATCTACCGTATAGATAAGGATTTATCTGTACTATCTACCGTATAGATATGGATTTCAAGACGACGATTGCTCATAGAAGAAGAAATCTTTGTTAAGTCGTCATACGTGACTGGCAATATGTACACTGTCATGTGATTAAGCCAGATGTTGGGTCTTTATGTCTTGTTTAAGCAACAAGACCCAAGGCCCTCGCCGCGCTAATGAGTTTCCACATCCTTGACTTGGTGACATTTTTATGTCAAACTTTAGGCACTATATAAGTTCCAAGATTTCAGATAATATTAAGGTCACTACTGACGGCGGAGCGGGGCCTGGGCGTGGTAAACGTCTGATAGTGAACAATTAAACTAGTAATTAATGGTAATGTCTTCACACAGACATAATAACATAGGATAAAAACCCACATTTGTGTATTTGTGAAATTTATGTAAGGAATTTATAACCAAGTTTTTAGCACTCTCCTGAGTGCTTTGTCAAGGTCTGAGTGTGTGGTTCAGACGAGACTTACATTACACACAGAAATCACAATAGTGTGATGCATCAAATGAACAAATCCACAAGGGCCGTGAATCCTCGTCACGGCCCTTGTGGATTTGTTCACGAGACTTACATCTCAACGTCTAATGAGGCATTGTTTGTTGTTGTTATAGATTCAGCTACTCGGAACAAGTTCCAAGTAGCACGGGCTATGGTGAGCCCGTAGTGGACTTACCTGGCACAGGAGCGGTGCTGAGGCAGCTATCGATTGATTAAGATTAAGCCACCCAATAGGTGGCACGGGCATAAATAGCCCGTAAACGGCTACTATCCGTTGTTTTTGTTGTTTAAGATTCAGCTTCTAGGAACGAAAAGTTCCAAGTAGCACAGGCTATGGTGAGCCCGTAATGGACTTGCATGGCACAGCAGCGGGGCTGTGGGCTACTATCTTGTTGTTGTTGTTTTAGATTCAGCTACTCAGAACGAAGTGTCCATGTAGCACGGGCTATGGTGAGCCCGTAAGGCTACTATCCTGGGTGCAATCCTCTTATCCCTCTTGACCTCCTGAGCATGTGACCTATATTCCCGACTGGCGATGTACTTGCGGTAATGTCTTCTACGGAAATATGGTCATATGACCTGTCTGTAATGCTGCTGTTCTGGGAGCTGGAGTTGTTATTAATAGAGGAGTTCATCTGGATGTTATCCCTCGTAACCCTCTCCATACCCCAAGGAACGCGACTAATGGCACTGCTTTCAAGTCCACTACGGGCTCACCATAGTCCGTGCTACTTGGAACTTTTTGGAAGGATTCAATTTACTTGAGATTAAGAGTAGAATACAAATATATCTGGCAATACGGTGTTCATGTCAGTGAAAAAGTTAAGGAGTGTAAATTATGTAGTATACTGCACGCCCACACCTTAGAACATTATGTATTAGAGTGTCAACTTATTGATATCAATAGAAATAAGGAAATAAGTAGTGTACCACATCAAATTGTTAGGATGTGTGATAATGGTATGATAGAACACTTAAGAGCTACAAGCATTTTGCCCCAAGAGTATAACACTTATGTGCTGTACTTACTGTATTAACTTGTAATGTTAAATGTGATACTTGTACTGTGATTTGTGGACTTGTACTAACTGGATTTGTGCGCCCTTGAGGGGCTTGAAGTAGATGAGGGTAGAAATAGCCTAAGCTACTCTATCCTTTGAGATGTACTTTATTGTCTTAATAAACATCCTTGAACTTGAACTTGAACTTTGAACTTTTTGTACCGAGAAGCAGAATTTAAAACAACAACAAGGCTAACAGCCTCATTAGATGTTGAGATGCAATTCTGGTCCTAATCACACACTCAGACATTGACAAAGCACTCAGGAGAGTGCGTAAGACTTGGTGTAAATTCCTTACATAAATTTCCCAAATACACAAGTGTGAGTTTTTATCCAAAAATTGAACAAGTGTTGTTTTGATTATGCATGACTGATCTTGAGGTAGGTACGAGAAGATGAGAAGCAATGGAGAGTAAACTAATGTATATGGGTAGTAATGGATGGTTAACTACGGCATGCTAGCAGTAGGGGAAGTTAAACTACTGCTAGGTGGAACTAATGGGAGGTTAACTTCTGCATGATTGTACTAATGGAAAGTAAACTATGTAGATGTAGTAATGAGAGCGAAATTACGGCACAGTGGTGTTAATGGTCGGTAAACTACGTGATTAATGGCCCTATATACAATACTGTAATGTTGTCCTGTGCATGTGGACAAAGTAATATAACCAAGCTATATATTTAATTATTATTATTTGTATTGTTATTATTATTATTATTATTATTATTATTATTATTATTGTTGTGGGTAGCTGAGCAATGAGAAGGACAGAGATGAGCCACGTGGCGGTGTTGACATCGTAACGTAGTGGCGAGTAACAGCTGATTCCTAGGGTGTGAATGGGCGAATGAATCAGTCATTGTGCTATCAGAAATACTACAGCCGCGAGGGGGGAGGGGCACCAACTGGGTTGGGAAGTCATGTTATCACAGGTCATTGTCAAAACACATGGTGTAGTTCTGAAGATGGATGGTAGGTGGTGTTAGGTCTTGCAACCGACCTTGTCTCATGTACTGACTCGCGACCTATTTTCTCTATGCGGTGTGGTGGTTGATTCTGTTTCAGGCAGACACAGATAGAGCAGGAGTCATAACAGGAGTCCAGTAACATGGAGCTACTTGGTGATATCTTGTTGGGGTCGTTTGTGAGAGCCTCGTTCATGGAGCTACTTGGTTATACCTTCTTAGTGATCTATTTGATGAATGATATTCGTGGTTTTGTTGCTAATGCAACTTTTTATAAATCCCAGAAACCCGTCTTTCTTCCTCTCGTGCATTGACGCATTGCTGTTTTGTCCTCAGGTCACTGCCTGCATACCATTTGATATGCCCATGACTGTATAAATGGTAGTCTTTTCCCTACTGTTTACTCTATACAGTATATGGAACCACTGTTTATGTTCCTACATTTAGGAATACGAGTTTACCGACGTTAAACTGCATTTACCATTTACACTCACAGAACTGAATTTTGGTCATGTTTCACTGCACTTCAACAGTCTTCATCTCTGACCGCTACACTCATTTTTCTCTGTATTACTGGACAACTAGCTGATATTTCTGGACAATCCAGTATCAAAGTCGTCGATTTCAATGATGAAACGCAGTGGGCTCGGCACAAGGCCCTGAGGCGCACAACTAGTGGCATCCATCCACTTCGACTGCATTTCATTAATGGTGTTTTCATCCAACTATGACCTGACTTAGTTTAGTATACTATGTTCAGGGCCGTAAGCTTCGATCTTCCTAGGTTTCCTTTCAAAATGAACCACACTGAAGGGAATTTGGAAGGTAAAAATATTTAGGAGCGGAGAACCCAGCCTGTCTCCAGAGGAAGATATGAGCAGAATAACATCAAAGGCACGTGTTAAGATCTTTCAGAAACATGTAAAGGGAAACTTGAATGGATTTATATCAACAACGTATATCAGACTAGTATTTGAGTACGCAGTTCCTGCATATGGAACCATTTTTATGTAAAAATGAAAGCAGAATTCATAGTCATAGTCATAGACATATACCTAATAATTATACAGTCTTCTATGGTTATGACTGAGAATGGCAGACCATTCTTAACCCTGTAACCGCATAAAGCAATAATAGTTGCCTCGAGAAAAGCCATATTAGCATGAGATAAGTGACCAGAGTCCATGTGCCTAGATTAAATAAGAGAGAGACAAACAAGAAACATGATCCCTATGTATAAGATCTTGAATAGTAATGATAAAGTATATAAGGAAGAACTATTTAGCAGTTATAACAGGAAAATGAGATGGGAACTTGAGAATTAGATGAGATATAGGAATGTGAAGAAGCATTGCTTTAGATTAACTGGAGTGAGTAAATGGATTGAGTTAGTAAATGGGCGCTCGGGGGTCATAGTCTTAAGGGTCCGGGTTTGATTACCGGCCGAAGCAGAAAGAAATGGGCAGAGTTTCTTTTACCGTGATGCATCTCTTCACCTAGCAGTAAATAGGTACCTGGGAATTAGGCAGCTGCTACGGGCTGCTTCCTAGGAATGTGTGTGTGTGTGTGTGTGTTAGAGAGAAAGATACGTAATAGATATTATAGAGGAAAAGTAGATTGGTACGAAAGGCGGGGTCCGAGAGCTAATTGCTCGATTCTGCAGACACAAATAATAAATACACACACACACACACACACACACACACACACACACACACACACACACACACACACACACACACACACACACACACACACAAACACACACACACATCTTCTCCAAGATTCTCAAGGGAATTGATAGGGTAGATAAAGACAGGCTATTTAACACAAGAGGCACACGCACTAGGGGACACAGGTGGAAACTGAGTGCCCAAATGAGCCACAGAGATATTAGAAAGACCTTTTTTAGTGTAAGAGTGGTTGACAAATGGAATGCATTAGGAAGTGATGTGGTGGAGGCTGACTCCATACACAGTTTCAAGTGTAGATATGATATAGCCCAATAGGCTCAGGAACCTGTACACCAGTTGATTGACGGTTGAGAGGCGGGACCAAAGAGTTAGAGCTAAACCCCCGCAAGCACAACTAGGTACAACAAGGTGAGTACACACACACGTCTGCAGAAATTTGCTTCATGCGCTTTGAGACGATCTTCTGGGAGACGCAAATAATCATGAAATTTGCATCCAATGATTCTTACATTTGCGGTCGACCCGGCATCGCTCTTCCCTTGGCTCTCTCTCTCTCTCTCTCTCTCTCTCTCTCTCTCTCTCTCTCTCTCTCTCTCTCTCTCTCTCTCTCTCTCTCTCTCTCTCTCTCTCTCTCTCTCTCTCTCTCTCGCTTTCACAGATTTATATCATACCATAATAAAAATAATAATAATAATAATAATAATAATAATAATAATAATAATAATAATAATAATAATGTTCGTTCATAATTAGAAAATCCGCCACTTTCCCTCCCCAAGTCATTAAGAAAGTCATTACTATGGCTCCGACAATAATCACCGCGATGCTCACTACTTACCTCAGGCCCTAGGCTAATTTCCTTGGCGCCTCGCTCGCCCTAATCACTTAATTAATTACTTTTCCCAAGCTAACTACTACAGGTGGGGTGTCGTTAGCTTTTAATTTCTGCCTTTAATGACAAGGTTTTGGCCACTCGTGAGATGTGCAGGCTTCAAGCCTACGCTCCAAGAAGTGTTGGCAGATGGCAGATACACACACACACACACACACACACACACACACACACACACACACACACACACACACACACACACACACATTTGCATGTGTGTGTGTGTGTGTGTGTGTGTGTGTGTGTGTGTGTGTGTGTGTGTGTGTGTGTGTGTGTGTATTACGGGTTATTCATGCCCGTGCCACCTCCTGGCTTAATCTTAATCAATCAATCTGTGTGTTTATTTACTATTTGTATGTACAATTTGGGCCTGCATGATCGAGCTGTTAGCTCTTGGACCCCGCCTTTCTAATCGTCGGTTGTCCAACGTACCTACTCCCGATCTATCGTATCTATTATATCTCGCACGCACACATCCCCAGGATGCAGCCTGTAGTATTTGTCTAATTACCAGGTACCTATTTGTTGCTTGGTGAACAGGAACATTAGGGGGAAAAATATTCTGTCCATTTGTTTCTGTTTTGGCAGGGAATCGAACCTGGGCCTGTAGGACTACGGCTCCTAAACGCTGTCTGTCCGGCCATAAGGACTGAGTGTGTGTGTGTGTGTGTGTGTGTGTGTGTGTGTGTGTGTGTGTGTGTGTGTGTGTGTGCGTGTGTGTGTGTGTGTGTGTGCTTGTATTTACCATTGTGTTCTTACCTAGATGTGCTTGTAAGATAGCGAGTCAACATGTTACAAACCAACATTAATCAAATCAACAACCATTCACCCGTATTAAGATATCCACTTGCCTGGTACACGAGGCGTGCTTGACTCAGCGAAATTTGCCCAGGCCAACCACCCACCTTCTCCAGGATGCATCCTACAACAGCTGCCTATCTCCCGTTACCTATTTACTTTCCTAGGTCAATAGAGGCATTAGGTGAGAGGGGTGAAACGTTATCCAAACAATTTCACCCACCTCGGGAAACAACCTCGAGGTCATTCGACTGTGTGTGTCGATTTTAGGCCCTTGTAATTGGTTCACCGTTCTTGGTGTTACGCGCCATGAATGACAGCGTGAGGGAGGGGGGGGGGGACATTGCATCAATCGACAAAATACACGATAGAAGCAGAGGATTTGATGCTGACCAGACCACACACTAGAAATTGAAGGGACGACGACGTTTCGGTCCGTCCTGGACCATTCTCAAGTCAATTTGATGCTCTGAAGAACACTCACTACTTGATATGTCTTACGTAGGATTCAAGTATTTTATGACCAGAGGCTTTGGCTGGTTGAGTAGGGAGATGGGGGGAGGGTAGGTGGAGGGGTGGACATGCAAAATCAGGGATAATGAGGAGCAGCCCCCAGAGACACACACATGTTCGAGACCAATGCACTGCCTCAACGAGGTTGGTTTGGGTGGGGGGGGGGGGGAGTAACGATTAGTAGCCAAATCCATATTGATTGTGTTAGTGACTCACTTAGGATTAGGGTGAGTGAATGTGTGTGTGTGAGAGAGAGAGAGAGAGAGAGAGAGAGAGAGAGAGAGAGAGAGAGAGAGAGAGGTAGTTGGGAGGCTGGTGCCACCACTAATTATACTGAACCGGTTCGTTCCTCTGGACGACGACATTCTCATAAACATTAAGCTGCTTGCATTGTTTATTTATTTTTTATAATATTTGTTTTATTTTTATTTTGTTATATAGTGTTCATTATTTGTCTGACTTTTGTGTAAATAGAGTTAGGTAGTACCCATTCTTCAGGGGTCATTAAGTGGGACCCCATTCTAATGGATCTTCAGAAAAGACCCATTCTTATGGATCATGAGGCAGGATCCCTGCCTAGAGATGCAGCTGTGTCTTATATTTATGTCTGGAGAGGCAGCTGTGTTGCCTCTACAGACATGACATCTGTAGAGGCCTCTTGATATGTGTTCTGTGGTTCTCCTGAGGGTCACGGGAACCACCACTCTGTTCTTTCGTCGACATAATTCTCACTTGTAACCTTTTCCAAAGATATATTTCGCCTCATTTCCTCTGCTTCCTTTCTCTTGTCTGTTGATACTGCATTGGATTTGTGACCCTATTTCTTTTAGCTCATGTGTTTTGCTCAACAGTTCATCAGCATTGGTATATCAAGTTTTCAGACTATTGTGATTTGTTTTTCTTCTACAAGAACTTCAAGCCTAGTGGAGGGGAAATAAATGGGTTTAGATGTTGGCATATGCAGTGTGGGAAGGATGAGAGAAAATTAGAGAGAGAGAGAGAGAGAGAAAGAGAGAGGATAATCAAATTGTAGAGAGAAAGGGGTTGTGTTGATTGTGATTGTGTTTAAATGGAGGATGGGGATGGTGAAAGAAAGTCAGTGCTGGTATGGGGAGGTGGAGGCATGAGAGTGAGGAGTATTGAAAATAATCGGGTTGGTGGATATTGGGTGGACTACTAAATTTGGTTTCGGGGAGAATGTGGAAGTGGAGCATTGATTTATTCACTTTTCAATCCTTTGTGTTGATTGTATCTGTCTTCTCGATGGCTTTTGTTGTATCTTGAATCTCTATTGTTTAACTTATATATGTGTGTTGAGATTCTGGTCATTGTGTGTTCCGGGGAATTTTTTGTTCTTGACCTTCGTATTTCTTATTTTTAATCTCCAATTTCTCCTCCCATACAGCTTCAGAATAAAAAAAATCTTCCCGAATCAATGTCAACAGCTTTGGCGTTAGCGTTGTAAACAATTAGAACTGGTTAGACGACGAATTAGCTGACCGCAAATTTAAATCACAGTTTTAAATGTAAATATAATAAGAACAATTAGGGCATCTAACTACAAATAATTAATTAGAACAATTGCGTCTAACTACAAAATTGTTCGACAGGAGGGGCAAAGAGCTGGCGCTCAACCCTGCAAACTCATGTTGGTGAATACCCAAGCACTTACACCAACGCATGTACACATGAAGACGTGTACACATAAAACACACTCATGCGGATTCATACACATAAAAAAAATATATTAAAAAATCCTGAACTTTCAGAAATATAAATGGGATTACCTTTCCCACGCATCACACAATAATTTAGGTGTCTTTTCATTGTAAACAAATAAAAAAATCCATGTGGTTGCCACGAAAACCACTCACGGCGGAGGCAGTTGACGAGTTCTCGGTAATCCAAATTGACCAATCATGGCGCAAATTGGCCCTCGGGGATTAATCAGTCAATTAAATGATTGGACCGTTGATCAGTTCGTGACCCCTCCTTGTGCCAGTGTGAGTGTGTGAGAGGATCAACTGGTCGGGGCTCAGCAGGCAGCAGGGGGAAAGGCAGCAGGCAGCAGACAGCAGGCAGCAGGCAAGCTCCAGAGGGACTCAATAGGTTGGTTAAAACTTGACTGGGTCTGTCGAGAAGACCTTATTGAGTGAGTTAAGACAGTCAAGAAGGTCCTGCTGGATCAGCCAAGACAATCCCTGTGTCAAGAAGGCCTTGACTCAGTCGAGACGGCCTTCCTGGGATCAGTCCAAACGTCCTTTTCCGATCAATCTTGAGTGATCGGACTTGCACACCGGCATCCGAACGTTTCACGATGTATATTATACGTAGTTTAGTTAATTTATTGTGCACCTCATACCTATCCTGCGAGTGGTACTCGAAAAAGGTTACAGAGGTACATAATGGACTCTATAATATCAACCCTTGGGATTATAGCAAAGTTTACACAATATATATACGGTGCCATTGTCAGGTTTACATTATATTTTATTTTAACAAAATCAGACTAGTTTTGGATGTATTTTCCGGCTGCATTTTTCCCCCATAAATCTTTGTTCTCACTGAAATATTTCCCTCCTTCTCTACCAAATCTTCAAGCTTACTGTACCTGCTTGCCTTTCTGCCTACGTATTTACCTACCTATACTGTACCTGCTTGCCTGTCTGCCTACGTATTTACCTACCTATACCTCTTTTCCTACACTTACCTTCCTACCATCCTAAATACTTACCCTCCTGCCTACCTACTTCCAAACCGCCCTCTTTACCTACCTACCTAAATGCATATCTAACTAACTATTCGTATGCTTTTTGTTAAGTGGCTCTCAGCTGTAATCGCTGAAATTGCTCACTTTTCTTCCAAGTGAAGCTCGGAAGCTTATCAGTAACAAACTCCCCAGTTTTGTTCACAAAATTATCTTGAAACGACTGTCTGTTCCATCTTGACAGATAACATGAGAGAAATCACATTCGCAGCTTTAGGAGAAAAATACGGTTTTAGTACAACTCCCATTAGAAATGTTGATTAGGACAAACGGTTATTCACGTTGGTTATTCACTGGTTATATATATATATATATATATATATATATATATATATATATATATATATATATATATATTATATATATATATATATTTTATAAATCTAGAAGGGGTACCACCTCTGGTGCAAGTGTAGGGACCCATAGCCTCGGAGAAGAAAATAAAGAGTACTCAGAGAAGACTTTGTGGATCCTCACTGAACTCTTTGATATTTTCTTCTCCTACCTCCATCCTAATTTCTTCTCCTATATATATATATATATATATATATATATATATATATATATATATATATATATATATATATATATATATATATATACACAGTGTATACATAAACGGTTATATATACACTGGTTATTCACATTGTTGGGCTTCCACCAAACCGAGTATGGTCACTTATCTCATTACAGTATTTACATGGCAAGAAGCCTTGCGTGGTGAATGCAGTAATTCATATATAATCCACACTGCCCGTCCAGACATTAGGGACCAGGATTCCTCAACAATTTACGCACCCACTTACGAAACCTGTACATCTTTCAACAATCATAATGGCTTTGTTTACGTTTATTAAACAACCTATGAACTCCGAAACGCTATGAGGTTGTTAAAGACAATAATGATCTTGGGGTGGGAATTTGCAAAGCTCGTGAACTATTTAATATATGGAAACCAAGGCGTCATAGTTAAGAAAAGATGCACAGGTTTCGTAAATAGATGCTTGATAAAAAACCTGGCTAGATGATCATCGACAGTGTTTCTTATGGATCGTTACAGAGCAACAGTTGCAAGATAGAGCCCAACAGAGCCCTCTCGTTTCTCTTGTCATTCTTGCACCAAAATTGGTATACCAGAGACCAGGGCTGCATTGCAGTAGGTCCCTCGTACTCTTGCTTGACCCTGAGGTCGCTTCTGCTCCAAGCTTCCCGTTGTTTTGGCCTAAATGGCTACAAAAGTATTAGTAGTAGGCATGCACCAGTCTCAGGAGACTATGGAGTTGCGCTCTGGTTATCGGTCTGGAGTGACCTCTCCAGGGCACAAATCCAGGGTAGGTTGATACGGAAGGAGAAGCTGTAAAAGTAAATAGGTAAAGGCTCATATATTCACATTGTTAAAGATTGAGCGTCTTCACTTTGCGTCTAACAAGCAAGTAAAGTAGAGGAAACGAGGGGCAGTCTTGCTGACATGTGACGTCATGGGTGTATGTATCAGTGGGCTGTCAGAGATCTTCCAGGCATTGTCTTGTTTAAAGCAATGCACACAAATATAGACCCAAAAAAACTACAAGCCACCTTATTACATGATTTTATTCATATTTACATGATACATTTCCTGGAAATCCTTCTTACTGGTTGTGGCAGAGGATATCTCAAAAAAAGATAACGTGATATTATCATCCCTTTTCCTTTCCTTCTTCCCTTCCCATATTTCACCTCTCTTATTCTCCCATTCATTCCCATTTCCTTCCCCATTCCATACCTTTCTATCCCCCCTTCCGCCACGTCCTCATTTCCCTTCTCGTGTCCCTGTTCCTCTCTGCCTGTCCTCGACCTGCTCCAGCGCTCACATTTCTGCAGTCCTGACAAGCATATACTCTGGTTATCGGGAATGTGAAGTTGTTATCCTCAGGGAGGGGGAAGGAGGGGTGGGGGAGAGAGAGCAGAGTTATTATGCAGATACAGAGAAAAGTTAAAGATAAAAGCAGACAGGCAGAGTTCTGTGGAAGTTAGCAGGAAAGATGCGGAAGATTTAGTACAGTAAAGGATGGAGGGATCGCTGGAGAGAGAGAGAGAAAAGGAGAGGGCGAGAAGGAACGGGAGAAAAGGAGAGGGAGGGAAGGGAAGGAGAGAGAGGCAGGAGGGAAGGGATGAGGGGTTTATGCTAATATGCTGTCACGGGCCACGGGTGTATGCTAATGTGGCATGCATTAAACCTCACGGCACAGGCGGTGAGGTGAACGTCAACAGACGTTTATAGTGATGGATAGATGGTCTTTGGACCCCCTCGGGGGCCCCTGAGATGAACGAACATGGTACACCAGCACAGTGAATGACCTGGAGCACGCAGAGCACCTTTTTAACGAGGAGCACATGGGAACTGCACGTGTGGGGGCGTGCAAGTCAATATCTGGAAATATTCTCTCTTTTTTTTCTCTCTCTCTCTCACTCTCTCTCTCTCTCTCTCTCTCTCTCTCTCTCTCTCTCTCTCTCTCTCTCTCTCTCTCTCTCTCTCTCTCTCTCTCTCTCTCAGATGGCGAGGCTTACCAACAGAGAGTTTTCGCTAAATAATGGTATAAACAAAATTAAGCAAGAATTTTAATATAAAAGAAAATGCCAAAAGGTCTTTAAAGTAGAGCCGAGGCAGCTACATGATGAGGGAGGTAAGGATTGAACTGAGCAGCAGAGTAAACAAGACGGGGAGGGACCAGCTGCAGGGTCCTGATGACACATAGGGGGAGAGAGAAAGACCTGGGGGTTGATATCACGCCAGACCTGTCCCCTGAAGCCCATATCAAGAGGATAACATCAGCGGCATTTGCCAGGTTGGCTAATATAAGAACGACCATTAGACACTTGTCTAACGAATCATTCAGAACCTTGCATACCACGTATGTCAGACAAATCCTGGAGTATGCAGTGCCAGCATGGAGCTAATACCTCGGCAAGCATAAGACTAAACAGGAGAAGGTTCAGAGGTTTGCCACCAGACTAGAGCCCGAACTGAGAGGTATGAACTATGAGGAGAGACTACGGGAATTATACCTCACGACGCTGGAAGACAGGAGAGTTAGGGGGGGGGGGACATGATCACCACATACAAGAGTCTCAAAAGAATTAATAGAGTAGACAAAGACAGACTATTTAACACAAAGGGAACACACACTAGGGGACACAGGTGGAAATTGAGTGCTCAAACGAGCCATAAACACATATATAAATATTTTTGTTAGTGTCAGAGTGGTTGACAAATGGAATGCATTAGGAAGTGATGTGGTGGAGGCTGACTCCACACACACAGTTTAAAGTGTAGATATGATAGAGCCCAATAGGCTCAGCAACCTGTACATCTGTTGATTGAGGATTGAGAGACGTGACCAAAGAGCTGAAGCTCAACCCCCCGCAAGCACAACTAGGTGAGTACATAAGCTGTGGCACTTGTTTAATCAATCATCTTCAGACCAGTTTGGTTCGTGTTGACCATGTATGTGTCCTATCAACCTCCGGTGTGTTACTAATGCTTCATACAGTAGCTTCCTGATCAGCCAGCGAGTATACTTTACTTCTGTGGACTAAGGTAAACTCTTACTGAATATAAATAGAAAAGCGTGGTATACCATTACGTATATATCCTCGCACCACAAAAGGGGGAGGACTGTAATCTTAAATTAAACAAAAGACCAAGAGGAATAAGTGAACATTCGGTGATAAATTAACACCACCATCAACCCTAATATACAAGAGTTAAGGACAGGAGCGGAGAAGCACATCCAAGACAGGAGCGACTATAACCAGTTACCAGTCAAGTCTGCTTGGTTGACAGTCTGGGAGAGGCAGCAGTGTAGCGCAATCTTGCCGGCTGTACCTGTGTTTGAGAGTTGACGGTGACTGTAATAGTCAACACCCGTTGTGTTGTGTCGTTGTGGTGCACACAACACCCTCAACACCCGTTGAGGATAGACAAAGAATGCCTCGACCCTTCACAGTCTTGTTGAAGACGGGGGTCTTCAACAAGACGTATATGCCTCTTATACACAATAAGGTCAATATTAGTCTTTGTTGCTGTTGATTCTTGCATCACTCGGTACGTAATTAAATGTTCTAACCTTCATACCAAGCGTGATCTGACTTAGTTATTTTCCCACTCTTTATTCTCCCTTTATCTCTCCTGTTTCCAATTTCTTTGTGTGTCTGTTTCACCGTTTTCCCCTTTTTCGTGTTTCTGTTTACTTTGTTTCGCTACTTTATACCTTCTGCAGGTTTCTGTATTCTTATGTTTCTCGATTTTCATGCTTTACTTCTCACCCTCTCTGCTTTTACTTCTCCTTCCTTCATAATTAATTTTGCCTCTTTCTCCCTCTCTTCCTTGACGCGACTCGATGTGGTCTAAGACGGTCCGAAACGTCTTTATTTTAGATTCTTTTAATGTGTAGTATGCGTTATTAATCCTCAGTAACGTTATTATACCTTACTCTGCAAACTAAGACCCATCTAGGTGAACATGTGAGTGCACATTCACTGAGTACAACATTATTCACCGAGTCTGAGTAATGAACGCATACACACACTCATCGCGGATGGCACATGAATGGAACACGTTTGTTGCAGAGATCGTGGCTCAGAGACTCGATTTATAACTTGATGACCAATTAATGCAGAACATATGAATGAAGGCAAAGGTGAAAGTACCAAATACAACAGATGAAAGGCGTCCTCCCGGAGCTATAACTCGCTCTCCGTGTACACAAACTAGGTCAGCACACAGCAAAAATCACCTTAGTACATCTCACCCACGTCGGTGGCAGACCCTGCAGGATATCTATTTGCATATTAGATTTCAAATTACACATCAGAATTCTAATCATTCTGGAGATGTCAGTGATTACAAGTCTGACTGACTGACACCCGCTCGCCAATTTGCTCTTGACTTGAAATGTTTCGTGTGATATAACTGATATATAAATACGTATATGTTATAGGGTTATAAGGGTTTCTTTGGTGTTTAGTTATCTACCAGATTTCATCATATTTTCTTAGTAGGGTTTAGCATTTATTGGGGTGGGGGGGTTCGTGACCCACGTTGCTGGGAGCCAATTGGTAACGTGCCACTCTCGTTACGTGTGCCACAGGTTCGTCTTAATTCTACTAATGTAGGTGGCAAGTGAAAGAGAGAGAGAGAGAGAGAGAGAGAGAGAGAGAGAGAGAGAGAGAGAGAGAGAGAGAGAGAGAGAGAGAGAGAGAGAGAGAGAGAGAGAGAGAGAAGATAAGGAAAAATCAAACCTCCACCACTCCACATGTGTCGTTAGCTCCTGTGAGGAAAGCCATATGTCTGCTGACCTGGCTTTGGGCCGTCTGAGGCGTTGATTGACAGCAGCTGAAACTTGGTGATCAGGTCAGTATATGATACAGTGACGAGGAGGTGACGTTGGTGTTGATTAAGTGTCGGAGGATGGTGTGGAGGTCGCATTGATGGTGTTGGAGAAGTATGGTTGGTGTTGGTGGAGTATGGTTGGTGTTGGTGAAGTATGGTTGGTGTATGGGACGGGGAGGGTGATGACCGTGTTGGGGATAGAAGGTTGGTGGTGTTGTGGTGAAAGATGGTGGGGATTATACTCGAATCAAATCACAACAGAAGCTTTACTTATAGAGAGTTGTACATTAATTACATGAGTCACAGCACAGCACGAAGACATTGTCACTATCAGAATGACAATCAGAAAATTCACATCAACTCACACAAATCATCACAATAATGGCTGGACTCAAACAGGTGTCCAGATCAAATTGTACATTTTAGGCATAAACAACTATAAACTATAGCCATACCATGAAGTTATAGACATCTGTAGACCCTCAGCATTCTACATCAACTAATACTGGGGCAATCCTGGATCAAAATCTCTGCAAACACAAACAGATCTTGTGACAGCCCTGACTTCAATTGGACTCAAAATGGCAACAAATAAGCCATTCCTCGGTTACCTTGAGGTGCTTCCGGGGGTTTACTTCCCCGCGGCCCGGTCATCGACCAGGCCTCCTCACCTCCTCCTTTGTGAGAGTAGTTCTTACATGATTCCATATATCCAGTTGGGGGCCTTCCTGATCTCTCTGCTCACCAATTGTTTTGATTATATATAACCTGTTGATCTGCAACACCTTTATATACATCACAATTACTTAAGTTCGGTTTCCTGATAATTACGTTTATATTTAAGGTAACGTCGGAATGATCAGTGTTAACTGAGAGTCTGTAGAAGAAGTAATTGAGAATCAATGGGTGATTCTTTTCAGACAAAATTATATAATTATGTTAGCTCTTAACTCTTTCAATAATGGCTAAAGAGAAGCCTGACCTCAGGTCGGGCTTGGGGTGTAGAAGAACGCCCAGAACCCACTCTATGTACACTCTATGTAACAAATACACTTGAGACTACTTAGCCACCACGTGAGAATGGACTTAAACAAGTTAACATTGATTAAAGTTAAACTAGGGGATAGTTGTCCAAGCCAGCTTTTCAGACGCTGGCTTGGACAGCGTCCAAGCCAGACGAGATCGAAGAGGATCCGAAGATCTACTTGGTGACCGATAGACGGGATGTGAAGAAAGACTAGTAATCAAATAGACGTCCAGATGTCACTATTTTAGTGACATCGTACAAGTTAGCACCCATTAGTGTTCAACACGCTGACATGGCGTCGGAGCTGACCTGTTCCATGCTGGCGTCAGCTGCTCTGCTCCCTGCTTTGGTCAGCTGCTCTGCTTCCTGCTCGTGTCAGCTGCTCTGCTTCCTGCTCGTGTCAGCTGCTCTGCTTCCTGCTCGTGTCAGCTGCTCTGCTTCCTGCTCGTGTCAGCTGCTCTGCTTCCTGCTCGTGTCAGCTGCTCTGCTTCCTGCTCGTGTCAGCTGCTCTGCTCCATGATAAACCTGATGCAAAGGAAGTTGAATTGTATGAGTATTTTATTTTGTCATTTTCGTTTTTCTTTTTATTGTAATTTTTTTTTTACATTATACAGTATGCTTTACAAGCGAATATTGCGTGTGAGTTTATCGAGGTTGACCGTGGGTTTAGTGAGGTTGACCGTGGGTTTAGTGAGGCTGACTGTGGGTTTAGTGAGGCTGACTGTGGGTTTAGCGAGGTTGACTGTGGGCACTAACAACCCGTCCTCTTAAAAATAACGTCAATTTTCGCTCGTAAGCGCGCTATGGCCAAATTTGGACATAATTTGAAACGAAATCGACTCACAAAAGTGACGTACTGATCCGTTTTCTGTTGGAGTCGTCCGGCTTACTCGGCAAGCTAAGAAAAGGAAACTTTCCATTAACGTTTTTCATAACGTTTTGAAACTTTATGAGAATTTCCTGCCCACCTAACCTACCAGAGGACCCTTAACTTACTGTTGGAAAAAAATCCCAAATTTATTTTCATTTTTTTTTTTCATTTTCAAATTACGTCCATATTCGGCCAAACGGCCAAAAGCGACGTTCTTTTTATGAGGACAGGTTATCTGGGCTGACTGTGGGTTTAGCGAAGCTGAATGTAGGGTATCCAAGGACACTGAGAAGCCGCTTGAAGGTGATCCCCCTCACAGTCTGAGGGTGAGTGAACATGATGACAACATACATACATACATGACAATAGAGGGAAGTCAGAATTACATGTCCCCACGCAACCCGTTCTCGCAAATTTAGTAAGTCAATATTGACTCATTAAATATGTGCATAGGTGACATACTTAACATAATAGTTTCCCTTGAAAAGCTTCATAGAAAACACCGACCTTACCTAACCTACTTAGTATGTTAAGATAAGCATCTTATTGCTTCGTAATTACAATTATTACCTAACCTATACCTATAATAGGTTAAGTAACAATTGTAATTACGAAGCTATAAGATGCTTATTTTAACATACTAAGTAGGTTAGGTAAGGTCGGTGTTTTCTATGAAGCTTTTTAAGGGAAACTATTATGTTTAGTATGTCACCTATGCACGCAACTAATAAGTCAATATTGACTTATTAAATTTGCGAGAACGGGTTGCCCCACGCCTCAGTGCAAGAAATGTGTCGCTGGAACAACCGTGGAAACTTACAAGAGAGAGTGGGAGAAGTTTCTGTTGGACTTACTGGATCAGTCTGACTGTGTTGGCTGCGAAGACTTCCTGGCTATGAAGACATACAGCCTCACACACCAAGCAATCACCAAGGAAAGGCTGGTGGGCGTAGCTCAAATATAACATTGGTCGATGAAACATGTGAGAAATGCAAAGCAGTATGAAGGCTCAGTGCTTCAATGACAATAATAATATCTTTTGGAACCAAAAAAAATAAACAAAAAACTGGCCATCAACGGATGAATAAACAAGGGTTTGTCTATGTTACGTGTTCTGGCAACACTTACAAGACACCTTTGTATGTTCCTTAAGAAACAAGTCGTCTAAGAAAGTCACAAACGACAGAGGTCATCAAACTATGCTCTCCCCGGAAAGTGATTTCAACCATTATACAAAAAAAATCTGAAAGGATGTCCTCATTTGGGGATTTTAACCATTTTGCAATAAAGGCCTATGGGCCATGTTCACTGATTATTGGAGAGGCACAAATATAGAAAAAGGCCAACTGATGTTGACATTATATGGCGGATAATGCATTTTTCTTACCGCATTTCTGTCCATTGCGAAGTTGGCATTGATCACGACCTGTAACAGAACCTCTTAGGGACAGGTCATATATAATGGTACATCAATTTCATGCGATGTTTCCTTATGAAACACTTGTATATCAAGTGCCAGCCACCGTCCTAAGGAAAGGACTTTAAGTCAAGGTGAAGTGGATGTTCTGATGCGGTCACTTATCATTTGCGGTTACACTTGAAGAAGGAAAACGTTGGGATTGCTCGCCAAAGTAACGAAGACTATTTCTATTAACGAAGACAAAAGAGATTTACATCTGTTATAAGGTCTTCACTGGAACAGATTATTGCTACCTTCATCACCTTCAGTGATTAAGTGCTTAATTGCACACTAGTTTCTTTATCAGCTACTTCACCCTGTCAGAGTAAATGAGACAAATGTATGTGAATGCATGTGTGTGTGTGTATATATGTATGTATATGTGTGTGTGTGTGTATGTATATGTATGGGTATAAAGTATATATGGAAGCTGATCAGAATTACATTTCACCTTTGTGAATGTACATTAATGACACTATGTAAAAGACACATCTAACACTTTATGTAAGGCATACGTAAATCTGTGTATCTATGTATTTACGTATGTAGGTTAGCTTAGCATTTTAAAAGCACCGAATCACCTTCTGTGGTTAAGTGTTCAATAAACCCCTGAACTATATGTTTAACACATCTCTAACCCTGTCCATGGAGGACAGAAGAAAATGTATATATGCTGGTTAGCATTGTAAATGTGTGGCTACGTCTGTGGTAGAAAATAATAAAAAAAAACATTGCTTCTGAAGCAGAAAAGCTACTTGGTGCGCGAGGCTGTGTATGGTGCCCCAGAAGGAACTCGCCAAGCCAATAATTAACGTTTAATCTTTCAAACAGACAAATCCCTTATCACCCGGATAGATATCTAAAAGATTTAGGCTTTAGATTTGCAATTGATTTATTCTAATCCTTATAGTTGTGTTTGGAGTGAACTGATGTACACCCGTAAAAAACTTATAGCTTCGACGTAAATAATTTTGTTTTATTTTAAAATAGGAAACGAAATTATATCAAGAAACAACTAAGAGTGATCATGCCTCGCTCGTGAATCAACATAAGGCAACGAGGTTTTTCAAGTGATGTGAATTGAATATTTCTGGTGTATTTTAGACTTGTATACAGCTTACGTTATATTGAATGGACTTTCGTACTGATGGTCGCTGAGTCAGTGGTACTTTGAGCAGTGAGAGGGAGATGGACTGTTGTTCTAACTCTCAGGGGCAAGTTATCTTCACCTGTAAATATTATGATTCAAATAATTTGTTGTGTGAGCTGATTTTGTTCGATTTGTCAATAACACACAGTACTTCATTACATTAAACACTCTACAGCTCAACACACTCAGTAACACTGCCCACTTCATCACACACACTCAATAACACTGCCCACTTCAACAACACAATAATACTCCCTACCTATCCCGTCACACTGAGGATCACTCCACAGTTCAACAACGCTGTTCCATCCCGTTCCATCCCCTCCACCATCACACACACACACAATCCACCCAACTATCTACTCCTTTTATAATAAATGGATTGTGTTGCAATACCATTCAGATTGGATTTAAATTTTTATACCATGTTTAATTTGGTTTGGTGAGTATTTCAGCCGCATTTTCCACAATGTGGTTGGCTGCCTGTCTCGTTCTGTCTGTCCTCTTGTCTGTCTGTCTGTCTGTCTTTATGCCTCTGTGTGTCTGTTATCATTCCTCTGTATGGGGTCTGTCTGCCTGCCTTGATCGCCCTCTGATTACGACCGTGTATTCTGACCTCTGTCTGAATACATCTGTCTGTATCTGAAAGTCTCAGTCTGCCTTATTTCCTCTGTCTGAATACATCTGTCTGTATCTGAAAGTCTCAGTCTGCCTTATTACCTCCGTTCCTGATTGTCTGCCAACTTCTAACTGTGTTTGTCTGTCTCTATACCTTTATTTTATTCCATCTGTCTCTTTTATTCCCCTTTGCCTCCGTCTCTTTGCCTTGCAGCCAGCCGTCGTCTCTCAATGTAGGCGTTTCTCTGTGCCTTTTTGCCTACCTCTGTTTGCCTACCTCTGTTTGCCTGTCTGTCTCTTTTGTTATTCTCGGTTTGGTTTGATTTGGTGTTAGGCTTAAGGTCTATCAACCTAGAAAGGGTTGTTAAGGTCTATCAATCTCGGAAGAGTTATTAAGGTCCGTCAACCTCGGGGACGGGTATTAAGGGTTACGAACTTTGAGAGGGTTATTAAGAGCTATCAAGCTAAAGAATGTTGTTAAGGTCCATCAGGCTCCGCACGGTTATTATGTCCTATCAATCAGGAACGAGTTATTACGGCCTTTCAACCTCAGGAGGGTTATTAAGGTCACTACAACAACTTACTGACCAACCAACAAGTATACTTTAATTCTGAACATATTAGAAGGTTAACTCAGTATATACACACAGCAAAGCTTGGCATCACCTCTAGATGTATACTTCCTTGTATATATGTATACTATTATGTTCCACCTTCATATTTTCCTGTGACAATGTCATACCACGGAGGAAAAATGAAACAGGAATTTCCTTAAGTACTTTCGTATATTAATACGTGTAATATATTAATACATCTTCACTCCTTCTGAAGATGTATTAATACACGAAAGTACTTAAGGAAATTCTTGTTTCATTTTTCCTCCGTGGTCTGACATTGTCACATTTTTAATCACGTGTTTATTTTCGTGATATACACACATATTTTCCTGTATTTATTAACCAATTTGTTCGAGGTATTAACATGAATATTATTTTAATTTACTCGTCATTTAAGACAAACTTTAGATAAATTTTGCATGCCAGAATTATGTCCATATTGACGAAGAAAATAAATTAAAAGAAAACAAATAAATTTAAATATATAGAAATAGATTGAATACCAATTCGAAACTTTATAAAATGCTGTTATGGAAAATAAATTTAGAAAAAATCTCACAAATGGAATAGCACGCAGAAGCATAAAATTAAAAATAGAAGATAAATCCATGAAAAAGAAAAATATGTTTTGTGCTTTAAACTCGGAGCTATATCAGTATATGTTGTAAGGGCGGTGGGAATATTCGTCCTTAAAAAAAGAAATCATTCGTCATATCCTATACCTTCCATTCTTAAAGGAGACGTTAGGCAAGTCACATCAAACCTTCTATTTGATAACACACAGAAATCACAATAGCCGGTTGTATCAAATAAACAAATCCACAGGGGCCTTCTTTTACCATGTCGTAGTTCAGTTGATTAAGGCACCTTCTGGGATCCTCTCGGACGTAGGTTCGAACCCTCGTCACGGCCCTTGTGGATTTGTTCTTCTATTTGATATTAAACAGGTCTTTAAAAGGGCCACAGAAAATAACATGTTTAATGTAGATAAGTTCCAACTACTGCGCTATGGAAAAATATATAAAACGGAAACCATTATAAAATGCAGTCAAATTAAACTATTGAAAGAAAAAGCGGTATAAACGATTTGGGAGTAATCACGCCAGGAGATCTTACTTTTAAAAAATAAAATACCTGTCAAAATTGCAGGAAAAATGACAGGTTGAATAACAAGAACCTTGTAGACGAGTGATGTCATACCAGTGATAATAACTTTCTAAGACACTAGTGCTCTCTAGGGTGGAATATTCGTTCACAGTAAATAACCTCATTCAAAGCTGGAGAAATTCCGGACCTGGAGAACGTACAAAGGTCTTTTACTGCTAGAATCCACTTAATTAAAAACCCAAAATATTTGAAACCGCTTAAAATTTTTAAATCTGTATTCTCTGAAACGTATGCGAGATAGATACATAATAATTACACCTGGAAAATATTAGAGGGATCGGTTTCAACTCTGCACACAGAAATAACATCACATGAAACTAGCAGGCATGGCAGGATGTGCAGAATAACCCCGTTAAAAATCAGAGACGCAGAAGGTACGCTGAGAGAGAACGCTATCAACATCAGAGGCCCGAGACTGTTCAAACTCTCCCTCTGAACATAAAGGGCATAGCTGGCCAACCTCTAACAAAAGATCAATAAATAAAACAAAACAAAACAACTCTAAAAGATATCCGATCATCTAGATTGTGATTCACAAGTGAGGCTGCGAGCAGCTGCATCCAACAGCCTGGTGGACCGTACCACACACCAGAAGGCGTAGTCAGAGACTGGGGTGTGGAGACGTTGACCCCCAGAACCAACAACAGAGTGAACAGAACCAACAACAGATAAACAGCAGAGTGCTGAGGCTGCAAGAGCATCCTACTGATTGCATCATTCAATTAAAGCAGACTCGTGTATCCCTGCTGAATCACCAACAGCCTCCGATGCAGGAGAGGAGAAGAAGAAGGCTGGCAAAGCACTCTGGGACGCTGTGCGGACACCAAGGCTGCCAAGTCTTCCTTCCACTGTCAATCGTGCAGAGGAAGGGTCAGGGCTTTTACTAGCGCAAACTTCAAAAGGGTGATATGTTGAACACAAAAGCGCTTTGATATTTTGTATTCATTTTTTTGCACATATTGCATATATCTACTGGGCAATATTGCAGTATAGTGATAACCCATATTGAAAAAATCACTTCTACTAAACAATGTGAAATAAAAGATAATGAGAAGAGGGAAAAAGAGGATAGATCGAGAGAGGATACATGAGAGATTGCAGAAGAGAGGAAAAGAGCGAGGAGGTGGCCAAGTGCGTAGATGTAGAGAGAGAGAGAGAGGGGAAGGTAGAAACAGAGGAGTGGGGAGGTAGAAAGAGAGAGAAAGGAATAAAGAGGAGGGGAAAGTAGAAACAGCGTAAGCTTACAGCCCTGACGACCAGGATGGCAGTATTCAACACGAACGCTAAAAAAATGGTATTGATCAAAATTTCTTTGCAAACAAAGTGAATTTTTCGTGCGTGAGCTTGTGGGGCCCCTCCAGCTGGCTGGTCTCTATAGCTGGCTGGTCTCTAGCTGGCTGGCCTCTAGCTGGCTGGTCTCCAGCTGGCTGGTCTCTATAGCTGGCTGGTCTCTAGCTGGCTGGTCTCTATAGCTGGCTGGTCTCTATAGCTGGCTGGTCTCTAGCTGGCTGGTCTCTATAGCTGGCTGGTCTCTAGCTGGCTGGTCTCTATAGCTGGCTGGTCTCTATAGCTGGCTGGTCTCTATAGCTGGCTGGTCTCTATAGCTGGCTGGTCTCTATAGCTGGCTGGTCTCTATAGCTGGCTGGTCTCTATAGCTGGCTGGTCTCTATAGCTGGCTGGCCTCTAGCTGGCTGGTCTCTATAGCTGGCTGGTCTCTATAGCTGGCTGGTCTCTATAGCTGGCTGGTCTCTAGCTGGCTGGTCTCTATAGCTGGCTGGTCTCTATAGCTGGCTGGTCTCTATAGCTGGCTGGTCTCTATAGCTGGCTGGTCTCTATAGCTGGCTGGTCTCTATAGCTGGCTGGTCTCTATAGCTGGCTGGCCTCTAGCTGGCTGGTCTCTATAGCTGGCTGGTCTCTATAGCTGGCTGGTCTCTATAGCTGGCTGGTCTCCAGCTGGCTGGTCTCTATAGCTGGCTGGTCTCTATAGCTGGCTGGCCTCTAGCTGGCTGGTCTCTATAGCTGGCTGGTCTCTATAGCTGGCTGGTCTCTATAGCTGGCTGGTCTCTATAGCTGGCTGGTCTCTATAGCTGGCTGGTCTCTAGCTGGCTGGTCTCTATAGCTGGCTGGTCTCTATAGCTGGCTGGTCTCTATAGCTGGCTGGTCTCTATAGCTGGCTGGTCTCTATAGCTGGCTGGTCTCTATAGCTGGCTGGCCTCTAGCTGGCTGGTCTCTATAGCTGGCTGGTCTCTATAGCTGGCTGGTCTCTATAGCTGGCTGGTCTCCAGCTGGCTGGTCTCTATAGCTGGCTGGTCTCTATAGCTGGCTGGTCTCTATAGCTGGCTGGTCTCTAGCTGGCTGGTCTCTAGCTGGCTGGTCTCTAGCTGGCTGGTCTCTAGCTGGCTGGTCTCTATAGCTGGCTGGTCTCTATAGCTGGCTGGTCTCTATAGCTGGCTGGTCTCTATAGCTGGCTGGCCTCCAGCTGGCTGGTCTCTATAGCTGGCTGGTCTCTATAGCTGGCTGGCCTCTAGCTGGCTGGTCTCTATAGCTGGCTGGTCTCTATAGCTGGCTGGTCTCTATAGCTGGCTGGTCTCTATAGCTGGCTGGTCTCTATAGCTGGCTGGTCTCTATAGCTGGCTGGTCTCTATAGCTGGCTGGTCTCTATAGCTGGCTGGTCTCTATAGCTGGCTGGCCTCTAGCTGGCTGGTCTCTATAGCTGGCTGGTCTCTATAGCTGGCTGGTCTCTATAGCTGGCTGGTCTCCAGCTGGCTGGTCTCTATAGCTGGCTGGTCTCTATAGCTGGCTGGTCTCTATAGCTGGCTGGTCTCTAGCTGGCTGGTCTCTAGCTGGCTGGTCTCTAGCTGGCTGGTCTCTAGCTGGCTGGTCTCTAGCTGGCTGGTCTCTAGCTGGCTGGTCTCTATAGCTGGCTGGTCTCTATAGCTGGCTGGTCTCTATAGCTGGCTGGTCTCTATAGCTGGCTGGTCTCTATAGCTGGCTGGTCTCTATAGCTGGCTGGTCTCTAGCTGGCTGGTCTCAATAGCTGGCTGGTCTCTATAGCTGGCTGGTCTCTAGCTGGCTGGTCTCCAGCTGGCTGGTCTCTATAGCTGGCTGGTCTCTATAGCTGGCTGGTCTCTATAGCTGGCTGGTCTCTATAGCTGGCTGGTCTCTATAGCTGGCTGGTCTCTAGCTGGCTGGTCTCTAGCTGGCTGGTCTCTAGCTGGCTGGTCTCTAGCTGGCTGGTCTCTAGCTGGCTGGTCTCTATAGCTGGCTGGTCTCTATAGCTGGCTGGTCTCTATAGCTGGCTGGTCTCTATAGCTGGCTGGTCTCTATAGCTGGCTGGTCTCTATAGCTGGCTGGTCTCTAGCTGGCTGGTCTCTAGCTGGCTGGTCTCTAGCTGGCTGGTCTCTATAGCTGGCTGGTCTCTATAGCTGGCTGGTCTCTAGCTGGCTGGTCTCTAGCTGGCTGGTCTCTATAGCTGGCTGGTCTCTAGCTGGCTGGTCTCTAGCTGCCTGGTCACCAGCTGGCTGGTCTCTAGCTGGCTGGTCTCTAGCTGGCTGGTCTCTAGCTGGCTGGTCTCTATAGCTGGCTGGTCTCTAGCTGACTGGTCTCCAGCTGGCTGGTCTCTAGCTGGCTGGTCTCTATAGCTGGCTGGTCTCTAGCTGGCTGGTCTCTAGCTGGCTGGTCTCTAGCTGGCTGGTCTCCAGCTGGCTGGTCTCTAGCTGGCTGGTCTCTAGCTGGCTGGTCTCCAGCTGGCTGGTCTCTAGCTGGCTGGTCTCTAGCTGGCTGGTCTCTATAGCTGGCTGGTCTCTAGCTGGCTGGTCTCTAGCTGGCTGGTCTCTATAGCTGGCTGGTCTCTAGCTGGCTGGTCTCTAGCTGGCTGGTCTCTATAGCTGGCTGGTCTCTAGCTGGCTGGTCTCTAGCTGGCTGGTCTCCAGCTGGCTGGTCTCTAGCTGGCTGGTCTCTAGCTGGCTGGTCTCTAGCTGGCTGGTCTCTATAGCTGGCTGGTCTCTAGCTGGCTGGTCTCTAGCTGGCTGGTCTCTATAGCTGGCTGGTCTCTAGCTGGCTGGTCTCTAGCTGGCTGGTCTCCAGCTGGCTGGTCTCTAGCTGGCTGGTCTCTAGCTGGCTGGTCTCTAGCTGGCTGGTCTCTATAGCTGGCTGGTCTCTAGCTGGCTGGTCTCCAGCTGGCTGGTCTCTAGCTGGCTGGTCTCTAGCTGGCTGGTCTCTAGCTGGCTGGTCTCTATAGCTGGCTGGTCTCTAGCTGGCTGGTCTCTAGCTGGCTGGTCTCTAGCTGGCTGGTCTCTAGCTGGCTGGTTTCCAGCTGGCTGGTCTCTAGCTGGCTGGTCTCTAGCTGGCTGGTCTCCAGCTGGCTGGTCTCTAGCTGGCTGGTCTCTATAGCTGGCTGGTCTCTAGCTGGCTGGTCTCTATAGCTGGCTGGTCTCCAGCTGGCTGGTCTCTAGCTGGCTGGTCTCAATAGCTGGCTGGTCTCTAGCCGGCTGGTCTCTATAGCTGGCTGGTCTCCAGCTGGCTGGTCTCTAGCTGGCTGGTCTCTATAGCTGGCTGGTCTCCAGCTGGCTGGTCTCTAGCTGGCTGGTCTCTAGCTGGCTGGTCTCCAGCTGGCTGGTCTCTAGCTGGCTGGTCTCTATAGCTGGCTGGTCTCCAGCTGGCTGGTCTCTAGCTGGCTGGTCTCCAGCTGGCTGGTCTCTAGCTGGCTGGTCGGTCGATGGTCTCCGGCTGGCTGTTGTTGTTGTCCTCTTGCTGTTGTATTTGTTGATGGTAATATTGTTGTTGTTGTTGGTGTCAAGAGGATGGTGAACCTGGTGGTGTGGTGCTGGAGGTGGTGGTGTATGTTCTTACCCATCAGTACTTACCTATCGTTGTCTACGGTTGGGGAGAAGGGTGATGGGGAGGGATAGTTGGTATTTATATATCTTTATGCACCACCGCCTTCTGGTCTTGTCGTACCTGTTGCCTTAACATTTATCTTGTCTGACGTTCAAGTTCTGTGTTGACTCTGGCCTTAAAGTTATGGATGGAGATTACTCCAAACATCTTTTTTCGGGGCATTCCACTTGACCTGTAATGGATACGAGTACTTCCTTTCATTCCTCTGATTCATTGGTCTATCCAGCTTCCACTTATATCCTCTTGTCCCACGTTCTCTCAATATAAAAAGGCTGACCTTATTCACCTCGTCTATTCCTTTCAGTATCTTGTATGTTGGGATCATGTACCCTCTGTTTCTTCTTTCCTCTAGGGCTGAGGTTTAGTTCCATTAGCTTATCCTCATAACGTAACCCTATTTTCTTTGGCACAAATCTTCTTGCAAACGTCTGTATTTTTTCAGATTTGATTTTGTGCTTCACAAATGTATTCCATGCTGTTGATGCATATTTTAATATTGGTTTATAAACGTTGTTCGTAAGTTTGCCAGCGTTCCATATGCCGCTGATGTTACCCTGTATGTGTGTACCTCCGGTGTTAATGATGGAATTATATCCACTCGCAAATATTTCTCGCTTTCCGACTCTAGTAGTTAGCTTTCCCTTAAGGTGTAGATATCACTTGGTAGAGTAACGGTATTGTTGGTACAAGTGGTGGTGAGAGTGTTTGTGTAGTGGCGTGGTAGTGGTGGTGAAGCTGGTGGTGGTGTAGTGATGTAGTACTTGTGGTGGTGTAGTACTTGTGGTGGTGGCGATGGTGTCTCTGATATTGGTGGTCGTGGTAGTGGTGGTGTATGTTTGGTAGTGTAGCTAGTGGTTGTGGTGATAGTATATTACTGGTGGATTGTTCATTTGTTCATTTACTGATGGATTAGTTGTTGTTGTTGGTGGTGGTGGTGGTGTATCTGTTGGTGATGGTGGTGGTGGAAGTGGTGGTGGTGGTGTATCTGTTGGTGATGGTGGTGGTGGTGGTGGTGATGGTGGTGGTGATGGTGGTGGTGGAAGTGGTGGTGGTGATGGTGGTGGTGATGGTGGTGGTGTATCTGTTGTTGGTGGTGGTGGTAATGGTGGTGGTGTATCTGTTGTTGGTGGTGGTGGTGGTGTATCTGTTGGTGATGGTGGTGGTGGAAGTGGTGGTGGTGATGGTGGTGGTGTATCTGTTGTTGTTGGTGGTGGTGGTGGTGTATCTGTTGTTGTTGGTGGTGGTGGAAGTGGTGGTGGTGATGGTGGTGGTGTATCTGTTGGTGATGGTGGTGGTGGAAGTGGTGGTGGTGATGGTGGTGGTGTATCTGTTGTTGTTGGTGGTGGTGGTGGTGGTGGTGGTGGTGGTGGTGGTGGTGGTGGTGTTGGTGATGGTGGTGATGGTGGTGGTGTATCTGGTGGTGGTGGTGGTGATGGTGGTGGTGGTGATGGTGGTGGTGGTGGTGGTGATGGTGGTGGTGATGGTGGTGGTGGTGGTGGTGGTGGTGGTGATGGTGGTGGCGGGAGAGGCAGTATTGTCACTGTTGCTGATGGAATTAATCATTTTTTATTGCTATTAATGCTTTTAATATTTTTTGAACGAATGAAATATTGAATGTGATAAGTATAGTTGTGTGTATGTGAACTCGCTTATTTGTGTCTAGGAGGCAGTGATTCAGCTCTTGGACCCCGCCTGTTACTATCGCCGGTCTTGTAATGCAATGAATCCTGACGGTCATTTCGCCTATCAAATCTAATTTTAATAGTGTGTATGGAATTAACTCGTACTATTTCCTTTATTCGATTCCCCCTTGCAACTTTTCATCAAGTTAAGTGTTATTTAGCTTCGTTTTCCTATTCATTATAAATACTTCCTATTGTGTATTTTGTATATTTGATCATGTCTGTTATCTATTTACTCCTCAACCTTCCGTCGTACCCCGTCCACCGTTGTTCTGGGACAGACCGGACGGCAAACCTCTACACTTTTTTAATGGGTTGCTTTTATGGCTTCCAATTGTCAAACAGTGAAAGCCTGTTAGGCTTAACGACGTTTCCCTCTCCTCTCGACTGACCTTCCTTCAAGATGCCGCTCACAATAGTTTCCTAAGTCCAAAGTATCTTTCTTTTTAACCCCATTTAATTTCTTTGCTTCTTTACCACAGAAGAATTGATTTGATATCTCAGTGAAATAATTGTGTTTAGTTTCCATTGGCCTCCCGTTATTGGTCTCTTAACTCCGAACATTGCTAGTGTGTATACGTTGTTAATTCTAGCTATAATCTTATACGTCGTTAACATGTTACGAGGATTCTTTCTTTCCACTACAGTGGAAAGGTCCAGTTTCTTAGTTTTTGTTCTCATAGGTCAGTCCCCTCAGCACTGGAATTAACATCACATAACTTTTGAGAATTCTAGATTCTTTTGTGCATTTTCGTGGGGTTCTAGCTGGAGCTGCATACAGCATGATGCTTCTCACAGAGGTTGTATATAGAATTCTGATTGGTTTTCCGTTTAAATTCCTGATGACTTTTCAGATGTCTGCCAGTTTTGTATCTGCGGCCAGTCTTAGTCTGTTAAGGTTTTTTTCTCTGGCATTTGGTTTTGGGGAATGTCTACCCCCAGGACCGTCTTCCCATCCCAAATCCTTATCCTGATCCCTTACAAGTGCTATATAGTGTTATAACTTGCTGCTTTCAACTCATAGCTCCCTTCCCTACTACCAGGCCCCATCGTATCCTCTTATTTAGAAAGTTGCCTCCTCTTCATTTTGTATTTCTTCTGGTACTCCTTTCTTATTCAGTACCTACAACGTTACATTTATCAAAGTTAGAGTCCATTAGCCATTTTCAGACCAACTTTAAAGTGTCAAGATAATTTCACATTATAATTATATAGCAGTCCTCCTCTGTTCTGATTCTCCTCATTAGATTTGCATAATCTGCAATCATTTATATGAAGGAGCCTTTATCCTCTGCCAGGTCGTGGACACTCATTAGGAATAGGATGGGATCTAAAAATTTATTATTGTGATTCCCTTCTCACTACGTCTCTCCACCCTGAGACCTCCTCTCTCACTATGACCCATTTTCTCTTCTCTAGGAGGTACTCCTATGCCCAGTGATGACCCAACGACACATTATAAGATGGGTAAACGACGACGTTTCGGTCCGTCTTGGAAGTCACGTATGACTTGATAATGGTCCAGGATGGACCGAAACGTCATCATTTCTCCATCTTGTGATGTCTGGTTTGGTCATCATATCTTCAGCCGCCTATGCCCAACCTTGCACTATTACAGATACATTAGTTTGTTTCTATAGCGAGTGTGGAATAGAGAGAATTCGCTTCTTAGGAAGGGTTCTGGGTGCTTTCTGACACACGAGAATGTATACTTTGTACTGTACAAAGTGGCTGGCATTGCAAGGGTATCATAACTGAAGAGGTAGAAAGTGCATGTAGGTCTACTTGTGTATCGAGACGCCTGTATGAGGTATACACATGAACTACTTAAGTGCTAAGTTAGTGGTCTGAGAATTGCTTCATTGTAAACTCTGTGTACGTGTCTCCCCGCAAGCTAGGTGTTGGTTTACCTTGCAGGAAGTCTTCACAGACAATCCCTCCTTTGGTTAGGAAGGTCTCGGTAAGAGTGCATAGTGTGGGTGTGTGTGTATATCATTTGAGCGAGCAGACACGTGAATGGCAGGTGTGTTTGTGTTTGAGTTCCGGCTAGATTGTTTGTGTGTGTGTGTTGCGTCATCCAGGCTTTCACCGAGGCTTCACATATTGCCGCGTTACTTACAGGTAATATGAGTAGGGAGACGTCGGGAGTTTTTCACCGTTGTTGTACTATTTATGTGTGAATGTCTGTTGCATTAATTTGCTGTTATAATGAGGGTGTCTATATGTTGTTATTAAGGGTTCATGTGAGTTGTTATTGCAAGGTGTTATATCACCTAATTCATCGAATGTTTAACGTAATTGGCCAATTCGTCAAAATTGTGTGAATATAGTCAAAACTAAAGCACCATAATACTGACGTTTTTCACATTACTTGCTTTGATTAGGGTAGGTCCAGGTTCGTACGATTCTGTGGAGGCAAAACTTTGGAGGTAAGTTTTAGGAGGTAAAATTTAGGAGTTTTGCCTTGGTTAGAGGCAAAACTTAGGAGGTAAGTTGACACACAGTAAACAAGAAACGTTTCTTGTTTACTGTGTGTCAGCTGGTGAGCACAGGCTGCGACTGTACAGCCCTCGGATGAATGACTAAACCTGGCCAGGTGCTTAGTTGCACGCACCTGTTTGCGTTGCTCAGACTCCAGCTTGCATATTTTCCTGTCTGCCATCTGGGAAAGCTGAGTCAGAATGGGGGGGACATGTTGCTTTTCCGGTTGACACCAGAAGAGTGTCAACTTTTCTAGTTGTATTAGTTGTGTCAACAACTAACTAGGCCTCGGGTGACACGAGGCCTAGTTAACTGGTTGGCCTTGTTTACCTCAAGGGTAATGGTGTTCCAAGCCCTTCATCTCAGTGTGGCCCACATTTGTACGGCGGCTGTTCTCTTGACTCACGCCTCCTGTGCACCTTTCTAGCGGTGAACGAGGCAGTTGTCCAGCTGCTGTTTGCTTGACCACTGTCTCGTGTGTTCCAGGCTCGGGCTGGTGTTTGCTACCAGCAAACCCATCATCAAAACTGTGGCTCGTCGGGTCATTAACTTATTAATCAAACTGTGAATGATTAAAATATGTACATTTACTGTAATTTTGTCTAGACTGACCAAACTTTAAATGTTTATGAATAAAGCATTTGAAATTGATTCATAGTCTGCTTGTCAGAGTAGATTCGAGTCAAAGCTCTAGGCTTTGTCTCGAGAGATGCTTTGTTCCCTCCCAGCCTTCGTTCCATCTTACTAACACTCAATAACTCAACCAGAACGCCTTTCCCAACCTTGTCTAGGCCTAGCTATGCATAAGCCCAAAATATATATAAATTTTAATTTATATTTTACAACATTTTGCTCATGATGTTATTTTCCAAAAGACTTACAAAATAATGGCCTCTGACCATTGTATGCACACTATTAGGATTTGTTGATGTTATTTATAAATCTTCTGTGCCTGGCATTTGACCACAAAGTGAACGCTGCCAATGAGTTTTACTTTGCTTCGTGTACGTAGGCCTAGAACTTCAAAAATACTTTTGGGTTATATCATACACAAGAAAGACAATGTCAACTTTGACACTTTTGTCAGATCAGTTAAATCTTAAACAGATATTGTTCTTAGTTCTTATTATTATTATCCAAGTGTTTTGTCTCTCCAAGACAATGAGTTTGTAATTAGAACTGCAACACTTATCGTTATTTATTCCAATGTTTTGTTGTTTTGATCAACATGGACCGACAAATTCCAAATGTTGGAGATGTGAACAGGTCGAGCGGGCGTCATTGTCTTCCAGCGACACGGATTACGGTCGTCAGAGGCCGTTGTCCTGCCTTGAAAGCTCTATAATTAGTCCTCCTTTTCTGCCGGCTGGCTGTTGTCATTGGAACTTTTACTTTTATATAGTCTTTCAGTTTCTACCTCAAATATTCCAGCAATTTTTCTTCATCTCTCGTCTAGATCTCCTTCGTGTTGTTGCCTCTGCTGCTTCTTGGTTTTACTGTCTTGGTGGAGCCAGGCGTTATGCTTCCTCGTGGCTTTGCTTTACTGTCGGAGTCAGGCCTTATGATTCGTCATGATGGGTAAGAGGGAAAAATTTCTCGTAGTTACCCCCCAACATTTTAGTTTTTAATGCATATGTGACCCCGTGTGGTTCTTTGTTTTCCCAGTCTGTTGTCCCATAGTTGAAGTCTTCCATGATAAGAATTCAGGATCTATTTCTACAGGCAATAGAGGCTGCTCTTTCTGTTATGTAGTCTTCTGCTATCTAGCGGAGGACAATACATCATTATTAATAATATATTTGGATGCAGGCGAGGAGTCACAATAACGTGGCTGAAGTATGTTGACCAGACCACACACTTGAAGGTGAAGGGACGACGACGTTTCGGTCCGTCCTGGTTCATTCTCAAGTCGATTGTGACTTGAGAATCGACTTGAGAATAGTCCAGGACGGACCGAAACGTCGTCGTTCCTTCACCTTCTAGTGTGTGGTGTGGTCAAAATATATTTGGATCTTCTCTCACCCCTGGACTACGACATGGCAAAAGTTACACAACCTGCATTACTCCAATTGACTTTCTGATTGATGCATCTCGTTAGTGGGATTCCTTGGTGTCTGTGCAGGACTCGACTGGTAGAGCACTCCATTACCCACTCCAGAGTGCGAAGGGGTTATATGTTATAAAATTGAACTTGACTTCAGTTCGGGACTCTCCAGGTTACTTGTAGATTTAGTGGAATCCTCAGACTGTTTACCTTATGTCATGTGGTGGTACAGGGGTTAAGTACGTGGCTTAGGGTACCCAGGTCGCGGGTTCGAATCTCCCGCATTTGTTTTTTTTTTCATTTATATATCACGTTTGTGTGATTTCGTTGATTATTATTACTATTGGATAAAAACCCACACTAATGTATTTCTGCATTTTATGTAAATATTTACACCAATTTCCGTGTAAATCATTACATAAAATACAGATACATAAAGTGTGGATTTTTATCTAATGTTATTAGGTCTGTGAATTTACCTTTACTTATTATTATTATTGTTATTATTATTCCTATTATATATTATTATTAATAATTGTTAATAATTAATTATTATACTTTTACATCACTTGTTAACGTTTAATCTAACGGTTGCAAGGTGCATGTGCAGGTATTAAGTACAGTTAGCAATAGCAAGGCTATTGCCATAGCAAGCAAGGCTAATACGGGATTCCGTATTTGCATTGAACACTGGGTCGCTCATTAACAAGATATCAGTCATGAGATAAGTCAGTTACAACACTCAGTCACTCATTTACAAGATATCTGAAATGTTGATATGTTAACAGGATGGGAGAGAAGGAGTGAGGGAGGGAAAGGAAGGATTGTGTGAGGGAGAGAGAGGAAGGAGGGAAAGATGGTGAGTTGGAGTGAGAGAGGAGGGAACGATTGTGAAAGAGAGGTCGTGGACGAGAAAAAGGAAAGAAGAGAAACGTAGGGAGCGTTTGTGGGAAGGAGAGAATTAGGGAGAGAATGAAGGAGAGGGAGGGATAGGAAGGGAAGGAGAGAATGAGAGAGAGAGAGAGAGAGAGAGAGAGAGAGAGAGAGAGAGAGAGAGAGAGAGAGAGAGAGAGAAAGAGAGGGAGAGAGAGAGAGAGAGAGAGAGAGAGAGAAAGAGAGAGAGAGAGAGAGAGAGAGAGGAGAGAGAGAGAGAGAGAGAGAGAGAGAGAGAGAGAGAGAGAGAGAGAGAGAGAAAGAAAAGATAACATATTACAACAACAAAAACTAAGACATTACACTCATCCTTGTAACCGTCCACTACAGACAGATAAAGTTGAGTTATAAATGTCAGAGAGACGAGAGTTGATGTGGGAAGCATGTGATATTTTCCTCTCATTCTCATCACACTTAACAATGACACATTCACACTCGTTTGCCACACTTAATTCACACTTTCTTTCAGGCCGAGGAGAACGTGTGAGCAGGAAATATTTTAGTTTATAATCGGCTTTGTTTATTTACCAATTAGTCTTACTTCTCCTCTATATAGCAGATATATAGAGAGAGGAGAATAAGTGTTTATTCTCCTCCTCCGCGTACTGTACTTCTCTTCTATATAACATGCGTGTATTCTCCTCCTCCTCCTCCTCGTACTTCTACTTTATGTAACAGGTGTATTCTCCTCCACATACTTCTTTTCTATATAACACATGTTTATTCTCCTAATATGTACTTCTCTATATAACACGTATTTATTCTCCTCTACATACTTCTCCTCTATATAACAGGTGAGGATTAAAATTCTCAATTCAATGGACGTTTGCTTTTGAGAGGGAATGTGGAATAGTCAATTTAGTCAGTATAATGTTTAATCCTTGGATGATAAAACAGTGCAGTGTTCAGTCCTTGAATGATAAAACACTGCAGTATTTAGTCCTTAGATGATAATACAGTGCACTATTCAGTCCTTGGATGATAAAACACTGCAGTATTCAGTCCTCGGATGAGGGATGGAGGCACAATGTGTGCGAGGAGAGCCCAGAAGAAAGTGTGACAGGGGAACACCTGAAGACTGGACGACTTCTCACAAGCTCTGGAGAGAAGGAGCCATGGAAGTAGTGATTGGTGAGAGAATTGCGAAGCAAATTTTTTGCAGGGGAGAAATATCATCCCGAGATGTGAAAGCTGTCAAGTCAGTCTATTTCCATAACAGGCAAGACACATACACACACAGTCAAACCACCAAAAGTTATTTAAACAAAAATAAATAGGCTGATATACTCGCTTCAGTAATTGTTATTTTCAGCAATTCTCTCGAATCTCAAACACAAACGTGGTCATTCCCACAGTCTTAAAAACTATAGAATGATACGACATTCCCGGTTGTGTTACGATTCAAATTCAAATTCAAATTTTTTATTCATGTAAAAGTATATACATAGATGATGAGTTACAAACATAATGTTGTATTTATAAATAGAGCTAGTACATACAGTACCTTAAAGCCACTAATACGCATAGCGTTTCGGACAATACACACTTACCTTATTGGTAAGTGTGTGTGTTGATTGCCTTAATAAATATGCTAATTGGTTAAGATAATCTTGAATTGCTGTAAAAACTCTTGATTTGTTTATGTTACCGTGACTATATATGGCCACCATGCTCCCTCTCTGGGATCTACGACGTCTATGGATCAAGTTTACGAATTACGAATGAATGTTTACATTCGTAAACATTACGTTTACGAATGTTGCACCTGTAATGTATAGTCTATTATAATATCCCCCCTAAATCATTTTCTTTACAAACATATCTCTTATAAGTTACCCCCTAACCCATTTTCTGATATTTTTTGGTTTAATTTCCACCTGTTCTAATTTTTTACAGCGTCGCATTTTGACGTATGGTCAAAAATTTATATACTAGAAAGTGGTAGTGGCTCGCAAAATTGACATACTGTCCCGTTTTCTGTTTTGGGTAATCTGGTAGGTTAGATGTGGGCATTTTAGCCCTCGTCTCGGTGGTGAGGTGGTAAGACACTCGCCTGGCGTTTCGCGAGCGCTTTGTCCTGGGTTCGTATCCTGGCCGGGGAGGATTGACTGGGCGCCAATCCTTAACTGTAGCCTCTGTTCACCCAGCACTAAATGGGAACCTGATTGTTAAAGCAAGTTCTTAGGATTAAGAACTTGCCCAAAACACTATGCTTGCTATAAAAAAAAAAAAAAATTAGGTACGTCAGTTTCTTGACGTTCGGAAACCTTAGGAGGACTTGCTCTTAATTTAGTGTTGAGTTTAGAGCCTATTTGGACTTGGAGGACAATTAAGGCCAACACAGTTGCCTAGTCCAACAGTCCACAGTCCAACACGTATATATTAGTAAAAAAATTAATCCATGAGTAATGTGAATGTCAACTCGCCTCCATCTTGACCTAAGAGGCGCGTCTGCCTGTCACTGCCAAACGCCTCTTAAAACAAGGGTTATTAATACTTAAAACAAATATTTAATATAAATAATAGTGATAATACGGTATAAATAATATAAATATTATTTACAATCATATATCCGTAAAATTAACTTCAACCCGATGTGGCGTTCCTCCGTTGAATTCCACCTCAGCCAGTGGTGGCGTTCCTCCGTTGAATTCCACCTCAGCCAGTGGTGGCGTTCCTCCGTTGAATTCCACCTCAACCAGTGGTGGCGTTCCTCCGTTGAATTCCACCTCAGCCAGTGGTGGCGTTCCTCCGTTGAATTTCACCTCAACCAGTGGTGGCGTTCCTCCGTTGAATTTCACCTCAACCAGTGGTGGCGTTCCTCCGTTGAATTCCACCTCAACCAGTGGTGGCGTTCCTCCGTTGAATTTCACCTCAACCAGTGGTGGCGTTCCCCCGTTGAATTCCACCTCAACCAGTGGTGGCGTTCCCTCGTTGAATTCCAACTCAACCAGTGGTGGCGTTCCTCCGTTGAATTCCACCTCAACCAGTGGTGGCGTTCCTCCGTTGAATTCCACTTCAACCAGTGGTGGCGTTCCTCCGTTGAATTCCACCTCAGCCAGTGGTGGCGTTCCCCCGTTGAATTCCACCTCAACCAGTGGTGGCGTTCCCCCGTTGAATTCCACCTCAGCCAGTGGTGGGAAGAGTGGAGTTTCCGGTATGATCGTTACATGGGCCCAGCCATTACGCCCTTCTGACTCATACGTCAATTATATTTTTCTGATAATTTCCTATTGGAGAGCGTTGAGAAATAAAATGTTGGTAGCTGATATTACTTCTGGTCCATAGTTATTGATGAGAAAGTGTATGTTTGTTATATATATATATATATATATATATATATATATATATATATATATATATATATATATATATATATATATATATATATATATGCGAACAAGCCTGAATGGTCCCCAGGACTATATGCGAATGAAAACTCACACCCCAGAAGTGACTCGAACCCATACTCCCAGAAGCAACGCAACTGGTAACTACAGGGCGCCTTAATCCGCTTGACCATCACGGCCGTCAAAAGGAAGTGATAGCCGAGGCTATTTGAGCCACTTCCCCGACGGCAACTCGGATGGTAATCTTGGGCATAGCATTTCACCAAATCACCTCATTCTTTGGGGCACACGTGAGGAACACAAATGCGAACAAGCCTGAATGGTCCCCAGGACTATATGCGAATGAAAACTCACACCCCAGAAGTGACTCGAACCCATACTCCCAGAAGCAACGCAACTGGTAACTACAGGGCGCCTTAATCCGCTTGACCATCACGGCCGTCAAAAGGAAGTGATAGCCGAGGCTATTTGAGCCACTTCCCCGACGGCAACTCGGATGGTAATCTTGGGCATAGCATTTCACCAAATCACCTCATTCTTTGGGGCACACGTGAGGAACACAATGCTATGCCCAAGATTACCATCCGAGTTGCCGTCGGGGAAGTGGCTCAAATAGCCTCGGCTATCACTTCCTTTTGACGGCCGTGATGGTCAAGCGGATTAAGGCGCCCTGTAGTTACCAGTTGCGTTGCTTCTGGGAGTATGGGTTCGAGTCACTTCTGGGGTGTGAGTTTTCATTCGCATATAGTCCTGGGGACCATTCAGGCTTGTTCGCATTTGTGTTCCTCACGTGTGCCCCAAAGAATGAGGTGATTTGGTGAAATGCTATGCCCAAGATTACCATCCGAGTTGCCGTCGGGGAAGTGGCTCAAATAGCCTCGGCTATCACTTCCTTTTGACGGCCGTGATGGTCAAGCGGATTAAGGCGCCCTGTAGTTACCAGTTGCGTTGCTTCTGGGAGTACGGGTTCGAGTCACTTCTGGGGTGTGAGTTTTCATTCATATATATATATATATATATATATATATATATATATATATATATATATATATATATATATATATATATATATATATATAATATAATATAATATAATATAATATAATATGCATCCATCAGCCTCAGGAGACTATGGAGTTGGGCTCTGGTTGTCGGTCTGGAGTGGCCTCTCCAGGGCGCAAAGCCAGAGTAGGTTGATATGGAGGAGAAGCTGTTACCCAAGCAGCAGGTCCACCCTCCCACCCTTCCTCTCCACGGCACGGGAAGTATGTTGGGACCACTTTTGAGTATATGATACCCCGGCATGGAATCAGCTCTACTCAAAGAGACCTGATTAGAAAAAGTTTATTTCTAATCAGAGATAGAAAGTTATTTTCTAGAGATACGCTAGAAAACTAAGGGGACTAAAAGAAAAGTTCAAATTCAAACCCAAAATTGTATTCAAAAGAATGTGTGTACAAAGAACATAGGAGTAATATACAATTGTGGGGGGCAAGAATTACACATACTAATGAAGCCCATATTACCCAAGGCATTTCTTGCTCTGAAGGTAAATTTACTTAAAAAAAATGAAAATAGTGAAACTCGAAAATGATACACAACTGGAACAAGGCGGTTTACCAGAGGTCATAAACGTTTCTGTATGAGGTTTATTGGTGTTGTTAAAGATGCCTAGAACAAAAAGTTTCAAGTAGCACGGGTTATGGTGAGCCCGTAGTTCTATGTATGAGGTATCTTGTGGCGTGTGGAGGATCCTTGAGGGACTCTCGCTGCTCCTCCTCCGGGAGGTTCTGGGAGGCCCTCAGCGGGTCTGCCTCAGCCTGCTGCAGGAGTGGTACCAGGGGCGGCTCTTCGAGCCCTTGTCTTCGTGTGTGAGTTCGAGTCTCTGGCGCTTTACAACCAGTTGCTCCGGGTAGATGGGGGCTCTTTTTGTCATTAACACATTTAGGTACATCTGCATTTGTGCAGCAACCCTTAGACAATATGAAGGGGAGAACAGTGTGTCAAAAAGCTAGCTACGTGAAGCTAAAATTCCCATCACACAGGATGGTTAGTCACACAGAGGCATGTGATAACTAATCTGCACTGGCAGACTCTGGGTGCATTATGAGGATATCATGAACACAGGAGTGAATAAGGTAACAGTGATACTAGAAGTCCCCATCTCGCAGGACAGTTAGTCATACAGGGCTATAGGTTTTGCAGCGAATGGGAGATAAAGTCCTTCACGGAACTGACAGAAAGAAAGAGCTAGGAGTTGATATCACGCCAATCCTGCCTCCTGAAGCTCACATCAAAAGAATAACATCTGCGGCGTATGCGAGGCTGGCTAACATCAGAACTGCTTTCAGAATCTTATGTAAGGAATCTTTCTGAACCTTGTATACTACGTAAGTAAGGCCAATCCTGTAATATGCTGCCCCAGCATGGAGCCCGTACCTTGACAAGCACAAGACGAAGCTGGAAAAAGTTAAGACCTTTGCCACAAGGCAAAGCCCAGAACAAAGAGGCATGAGTTACGAGGAAAGGCTGAGGGAACTGCACCTCACGACACTGGAAGACAGAAAAGCCCAGGGAAACATGATCACTACATACAAAATTCGCAGGGGAATTGACAGGATAGACAAGGATGGATTATTTAACACGGGTGGTACACGCACAAGGGGACACAGGTGGAAGCTGAGTACCCAAATGAGACACAGAGACATTAGAAAGAACTTTTTCAGTGTCAGAGAAGTTAATAAATGGAATGCACTAGGAAGTGATGTGGTGGAGGCTGACTCCATACACAGTTTCAAATGTAGATTTGATAGAGCTCAATAGACTCAGGTACCTGTACACCAGTTAATTGACAGTCGAGAGGCGGGACCAAAGAGCCGAAGCTCAACCCCCGCAAGCACAACTAGGTGAGTACACACACCAAACAACTTCGGGTTGGAGGTTGGAGAGTTCCCTGACCGGCAGACCGGCTTCCAACCGGTATTTTGCGGTCGCGTTCATTATTTCTCTCTCTTCTGTCTCTCTCTCTCTCTCTCTCTCTCTCTCTCTCTCTTTGTATGTCTCTACATTCTCTTTCTGCCTGTCAGTGTCTCAATTGTCTCTATCTCTGGTCTATCTCTACATATATAATTCTTGTCTCTGTATATCTGACTCCTCTCTGTATAGCTAAGTCATATCTGGATATCTGACTCATATCTAAGTATTTATATGACTTGTTTGTGCCTCAGAGTTATGCATCTCTTTTGTCCGTGTGTCTGCTATTCTATCTTTTCTTCTGCCAATTATCTCTCTTCCCCCCTCCACTTCTCTGTTTGTCTTTGTCCCTCTCTCTGTACATTTTTACAATTGAAGTGGACATTGGCAGATGACCCCAACCTCGAAGAAAACTTGTATAAGTGTCCAGAGAGACCTGGACAGGTCAGGACAGCAGGCAGGAACACGTAGTTGATGAGTTTGATTGAAGATAAATGTAAACTCTAATACCTAGCCTGGTAGGTAGAGCGATAGCCTTGTAAATTGCAGAGTCGGTTCTCGATCCTCGAGGGTGCAAGTGGTTGGGCTACCTCCTAATTGTCCTCGTTACCTCTACAAGTAATATATATATATATATATATATATATATATATATATATATATATATATATATATATATATATATATATATATATATATATATATATATATATATATATATATATATATATATATATATATATGTTTTAGACATAGTATATAGTATATACAAAATATTTGTTTAGACAAACCCACTTGCTAAGACAAACAGTGAGAGAGATCTTAGAGCAGATGTCAGCTGTGATGTGAAATAAAGTCATTATAACTTGTATGCCAGAAAGATTAGGGGAATGTTAGGTCTCATAGTTTTGAATTGTGATTATACATAACCCAGAGGACTTACTGAAGCTGTATACTGCTCCGGTCAGACCGCACTTGCAATGCGCTGTGCAGTTTGCGACTTTTAACTGAAATCGGGCTTGAGAGGTCACACAGAAGGGCCAACTAAGTAGCAGAATTAAGACATAAATCTCGTGACCAAAGTATGAGAAATCAGTAATTATAGAGAAGTCAGTATGATTATATATAACTTGAAGTGATAGCGGGACAAGGAGCTGGGATAAGAGAACAGGGAGCTGGGATATGAGGACAAGTAGCTGAGATATGATGATGAATCGTAGAAAAACTATGCAACTATTTGCAACATCGGGGATCGAACGTCAACCAGCAAAAATGTTGAACCGTCGCTATACCGACCAGTCCAAGTGGATGGATGACCAAGGACTCGAATTTCAAAACTTGTCTATTATGAAGGAGACAATTTTATAGGGAGACCTAATCAATTTTTTTTTTTTAAATATTGAAAAATATTGAAAACACAAAGAAGGTTTTCAAAGGTAGACAGTCTTGACTACGTGCAAGAGGCTGAAGGAAAGAAGTTAGAATGTGAACTTTTATCAGTATTTCTTTATCTACAGAAATTTTCCTCAATCACGACTGCTTTGATTAAACAAAGAGTGATTGATTTAGGAGTTCTAAAGAATTACGACATTACTTATAACAATAATAACCATTGGTTATGAAGTCTCCAAGCACGTCAAGTATTTAATCAATGTAAACAAAGCCGCCATGATTTAAGGAAAGATATACCTGTTTCGTAACTTGTTACGTAATAATGCTTGATAAATCCTGACCCAGGTCTCAGTAGCAATGACAGCGACTCTAGCCACTGGAATATTACTAATAGCTGTGAGGCAAAAGCTATTTTCTGGTCATATATCCGTGTCGTTTGTCACTACGGCCTAGTGCTGCTCTGTAGTGTTCAGTCAGCATTAGAGGGCGGGGGTGTAGAGCAGGGAGAGAGCCTTCAGCTCTCTTGTCATGATGTCACTTCTCGTACAAGTTGTAAGTATCAGTGATAGTGAATAAGGTCTCTTCTGCTTTCCCAGAAGGGGTCATTGACAAATTGGTCTTCTTCTGTCTGTCTTTCCTGTGTATTCTCTCTCTCTCTCTCTCTCTCTCTCTCTCTCTCTCTCTCTCTCTCTCTCTCTCTCTCTCTCTCTCTCTCTCTCTCTCTCTCTCTCTCTTTCTCTCTCTCTCTCTCTCTCTCACCCTTGCTATGTTTCTCTTTTTTTTTACCCATACGCAAATTTAATTACTTCCTCGCTACATAAAAGTAATTTGTGTTGATTACGTTATCTAACTGTATTATGCATAAATCTCTTCATAAATGTATTAACATTTGGTATGAATTATCTGGATTTTCCTGGCCATTGTAGAGCAAAAGTTCACCCACAGGATATGCAAATAATTTTTTCAGAAATTTTTGAGTGCATCCTGGCATCTAAAGAGAAAAGTTGCATCAGTGTAACTACCGATCAAGCTAACTGTAGTTGCTTGCACTAGGCACATATATATAGAGCCTAAAGCGAGGAACTCATGAACCTCTTGTTGTTGACTGTCTTCTCTTTGGTGTAATTAAAAGTTAGAGTGGAGACAGAAGAGTAGAATTGGGAGAAAGAGTGAACTTGTTCTCTCATTTTGTCTCTCTGAAAAACAAAAACAAAAATATTAGCAAGACGATTAACAAGACTCGGTACCAATATAGAAGCATCAAGAGGAAGTATGGGCCAATAGGCCCTTTGCAGTTACTTCCATTCTTCCCTCTCACTTATCCAAATTATACCCATTGTACCGTGTTCTGTCTCGTGTTGGTCAAAAGTACATTAGGTAGTACAGGATGGCAATGGAGTGGTCTGTTGACCAGAAGTCTCGTGTTGTGGATGACACGATTTCTCAGACGTCTAATTGCTGTGGAAAATGTGTTTCTGTGGCGAGTTAGATTGTGGTGGTGGGGGGGGGGACGAATGATTCTGTTGATTCTGATAAGGTTGAAAATAATCCAAAGAGTCAAAACTCCTTCTGGTGATGATTTGTCTTCTGGTGTTATAGTTCAGTCTGTTGTCTCGACTCCGTAACAAATTTGACTGTTTCTTTTTGTTGTCTTCACCAGAAACGTATGTACGAGCCCAAGCAACTTACCTAACCGGTTGAAGCTTATGAATGCGGAAAGTCAATGTTGAAGAGTTCCGCAGAGAATGCGGAACTTGTTACTAATGCGTCGCAGTTTTAACAGATTGGTAGATTCCCTAACTGGGAAGACGAGTTACAACGATCGTCCAGATGGAGAGTTCGGAACTCTCCGCTCTCACTACTTCACAAACGTAAAATTTGAAGCGCTTTTGTCGAACCAGAAGCGTTCGAAAACTGGCATGTTGCCAGAGTTATTGAGGCCGGTGGACATGTCCACAGGTATCGTCAATATTACGTTGCTTTTAAAATCGCTAGAGCACCGACATTTTGACGCAGTGGTCATTAGTTCCCATATTGCTCTCCTAACACCCTGTCCTCACACTTAACTACGAAGACAGGCTGGAAGGTCTAGTATTTTTTCTCGTTAGGGAGGATAACACAACGACTACCGACCTTTACCAGCGTTGCAGACTACCAAAAAAAAGGGCACTAGGTCACGGTTAAATGGGTCTCAGCCTTGTTTGGTTCTTTAATTGGTACTTAAGGTCGAAGGGAGGCTGGAGGGATAGTTGTCCACGGTACTGGTATAAACTCATGCAGTTTAGTACCTTATGTTGTCAGGCTCCACCTCTCTCTCTCTCTCTCTCTCTCTCTCTCTCTCTCTCTCTCTCTCTCTCTCTCTCTCTCTCTGGCCACTACCGTACCTTTACTTAGCATTATATATTTTATTTTTCCTTCATGGAACATAGACGCTTGCTGAAACTTTACAGTGAGAACATGGACGGACACTTAGTTCAATATTCTCCCTCTGTCAGCCTTATTAGTCAGGGATGCCTCCAGCCTCTGTATGATGAGGATGATTGATGATGATTGATGTTATTATTATAATTATCATTATTATTATTATTGTTATTATTGTACAAAAATCCCATTACCGTGATGGCTTCAGTTGCAGCCTCAGGACGACTAATTTATTTAAATCCCAGATTGCATTGTTTTTTGTCCTTGTCGTGGTGTAGTGGTCTAAGGCGTGTACTTGCGAGTACTCAGGTTCGAATCCCTCTCATGGCTCCTTACTGATTTTCTTCTTCTTCTTGTTATTATTAGTATTTTATTTTTATTACGTGTGTTCTTTAATTTTAATTAATTGTATTATTATCCGCGTTGATGTAGATGTTCCTTGTATGTTATGGATCATCTTCTTGTTCACTGGTAGGTGAACAGAAGCATTGTGGGAAGTGAAATATGCCCAACCGCCTCTGCCTCGCCCACAGATCGAACCCGGGATTCTCGGATGTGAGTCGACGATGTAGTGGGTGTGAGTATTGGTTGTTGTTAATGTAGTTCTGATGTACTGCAATTGTTGTTGCGGTAGTTACGTTGTTGTAGTTATTATATATGTCGCTACATAGACGATGACTCGGCTATGTAACATACAGTGAACGCTGTGTCGCTGACCACTAAGGGGGGGGGGGAGGGAGGGTATGTAAACACAAGACATAGAGCCACTTTACGAACAAAAATAAAATCCTAAACGGAAGGAGGAATTGGTAAGAAACTGCCAAGAGCAAGAGAAACATAAGTTATATAAATGACGAATGGCTGGAACAGATTTAAAAATGTATGTATATGTGTGTGTGTGTGTGTGTGTGTGTGTGTGTGTGAGTGTGTGTGTGTGTGTGTGTGTGTGTGTGTGTGGGAAGCAGCGAAGAGCTGTGTGAACACCGACGAGGTCGGCAGCAAGCGGCAGCACAGCGAGCGGAAAAACGGTGAAGTATTTGACTGTGCGGCAACCGTGTGTGTGTGTGTGGGGGGCCTGGACTCAGCTGGCCAGGTGTGTGTGCTGCTCCAGCCTTCCAACAGTCAGTTGTGGCCCTGACGCAGGAGGGGGAAGGTGATAGAGAGCGTGTCGCCTCGTTCCTCCGTCGCTCTCACCATTTTTGTTACCTTCGCCGCCTAGTGTTTGCCTCAGGACGAGTCACTCCACGAGACTTTGATAATGTGTTGAGTGTGTAACGAGAGAGAGAGAGACTTTATCACCGTGCGGGTACAGTTGGGCGCTAATGTGTGTGTGTGTGAACCCGCCCAAATACATTTGGTTATCCCCCCCGACAGCGTTAAAGGGGATATAATTTGTTTGTGTACAGCTCTCAAGAGTTCAACATTCCCGGCGAGTAACGCAGCCAGCTATAGTGACCAGTCGGTGGTCAGCGATTACTTAAGGTGAGTCACGCATGAAGAGGCCCAGCCAACGGAGCCATCTAGGCTAGCCCAAGCGGCTCTCCCTCGTGCTCCATCCTACCTTCCTGTCTACCTGAGCTTTTACTTACTATTACATTTCTAGTTAACTTGCCACCAGTCGTGTGAACGTTGTCGAAAGGTTGGACTCAGAGTTACTTTTTGTATGAAGCAAAATAATTAAAAAAAGTTTGTTTTTTCTCTCTTGCTGTCTACTCTTGTAGCTGGTACTGATGGAGTTAGTTAAAATGAGTGTCTATTTGTATTTACTGCTTGTGCCCACAGGATCGAGCTGTTAGCTCTTGGACCCCGCCTTACTAACCGTCATTTTTCAAATGTATTGACTGTTTTTCCTCTATCACATATATTTCTCTCTTAACACACGCCCCCCCCCCCCCAAGGATGATGCCCCAAGCCGCTGTCTAACTCTCTAGTGCCTGTTTACTGCTAGGTGAAAAGAGGCATCAGGTGAAAGAAACTTTAGCCATTTGTTTATGTATCGACTAGGAATCGAACCCGGCCCCTAGAACCGCGACCCCAGAACGCTGTCCGCTTACCTGCCAGGACCTGTATTTACTATTTGTGTCTGCAGAATTGAGTTTTTAGCTTTTGGATGTGTGTCGTGGCTGTGCTTCGTAAGTATGTTCCGTGAATGAGTGTATGTAGTGAATGAGTTTGAGTTGAATGAGTGTCGTGAATAAGTGCGTATCACGAGTGAGTGTCGTGAGTGAGTGAGTTAACTGCTAGCACGTGTGATTCCTTAGGCGTCCTGCCCCATCCAGGAGGCAAGAGGTATTCTGGAAGCGACTCTTGGTAAAACGGAAGCGACTCTTAAAACAGCGGAGATAGCACCACTCCATAAAGGAGGATATAAAGCAGAGGAAAAAAAATACAGCACTTACATCCACGTCATAAAAATCCTTGAAAGAGTGCAAAGATGACCACAAAACTCATAGAATCACAGCCTCTACATAACCTTGGGCAACATGGGTTCAGAACAGGGCGCTCCTGCCTCTTGCAATTGCTAGACCACTATGATATGGCCTTAGCTGCCATTGAAGATAGCAAAATGCTAAGGTAATGTACACAGATTTGGCCAAAGCTTTCGATAAAAGCAGGCGATGAGTCACAATAACGTTACTAAAGTATGTTGGCATTCTCAATCGACTTGAGAATGGTCCAGGACGGACCGAAACGTTGTCGTCCCTTCACCTTCTAGTGTGTGATCTGGTCAACTTTCGATAAAAGTGACTATGGTTTTATTGTGCACAAAATGCGCTCATAGATTGAATTACTGGAAAAATATGAAGCTCTTCAATTTCCTAACGAACATAATAAAGTGTGAAATAGTTAACAAAGTCAAATCAGGATCATCCACCAAGATAAGCCCAGTACCCCCAGGGTACTGGGCTTCTTACGGTACTTTTTTCTCATTCTCATATCGGATACATCGTTACTCTAAGTACTACCAAAACAGGAGGATAGGCTGGATACAGACAAGGACGCAAACTATAGTACTGTATCATCTCTTGCAGATGAAACTAGGACTTTTATGCAAGTAGACAATATATAGCAAACCTGCAATCTGATGTAAATCAATGAGCACAGAATATAATAAGTTTACTGAAATAAGTTCCATCTCCTCCACTATGGAAACCGAAGTTATAAAAATGGAAACCACATATAAAACAATCAAATCACATTGTAGAACAAAAGAGCAATGTGAAAGATCTGGGAGTAATCATGTCAGAAGACACAACAAAGTACCTGTCAGAGCTGCAAGAAAAATGACAAGTTGCATAAAAGAACCTTTCAAACAAGAGATAACATACCAGTACACACAGAAATCACAATAGCGTGATGCATCAAATCCACAAGAGCCGTGACGAGGATTCGAACCTACGTCCGAGAGCCTCCCAAACGTCCGAGAGCAAGGGTTTTCACTAACATACCAGTGATGGTACTCTTCGAGACACTAGTGCTGTCTAGGAAGGAATATTGTTATACAATAACAGCCCCGTTCAAAGCAGGACAAATTCCTTACCTAGAGAACGTGCAAAAATTCTTTACTGCCAGAATCCACTCAATAAAATATCTAAATTATTGTGACCGATTAAAATCTTTAAATCTGTATTCTCTAGAGCGAAGTCGGGAGATACATATAATAATCTACATATGGAAAATATTAAAACGGACTGTTTCTAAATCTGCTCATGGAAAAAATATCACACGAGACCAGGAGGCATGGCAGGATGTGCAGAATTCCCTCATTGAAAAGAAAAGAAAAGAAGCTAGGAAACTCGACAAACAGCTCAAAAAAGAAACCTGATTAACCGGGCTGTGATTCATACAACAGGATGCGAGCAGCCGTATCCAACAGTCTTGTTGACCAGCCTACCAACCAGGAGGATTGAACAAATCCACAAGGGCCGTAACGAGGATTCGAACCTGCGTCCGGGAGCATCCCGACACTGCCTTCAGTAGAAGTTCAGTAGAACTTCGGTTTCAACTCTTTTTAACCCTGTCGTAGCTCAGTCGATTATGGCAGTGTCTGGGATGCTCCCGGACGCAGGTTCGAATCCTCGTCACGGCCCTTGAGGATTTGTTCATTTGATGCATCACGTTAGTGTGATTTCTGTGTGTAAGTCAGGAGGATTGGTCAGAAACCGGGCCGCGGGGATATTGGTCCTCCGAACCATAACAAAGTAACCACAAGGTCAAATTGAAGTGACTCTTGGCAAGATAGAAGTGACTCTTGGCAAGATAGAAGTGACTCTTGGCAAGATGGAAGTGACTCTTGGCAAGATGGAAGTGACTCTTGGCAAGATGGAAGTGACTCTTGGCAAGATAGAAGTGACTCTTGGCAAGATAGAAGTGACTCTTGGCAAGATAGAAGTGACTTGGCAAGATAGATGGGACTCTTGACAAGATAGAAGTGACTCTTGGCAAGATAGAAGGGACTCTTGGCAAGGTAGAAGTGACTCTTGGCAAGATAGAAGTGACTTGGCAAGATAGATGGGACTCTTGACAAGATAGAAGGGACTCTTGGCAAGATAGAAGGGACTCTTGGCAAGATAGAAGTGACTCTTGGCAAGATAGAAGTGACTCTTGGCAAGATAGAAGGAACTCTTGGCAGTCAGTAACATCCGTGTTAGCAGAGCAGCAACCTTCCTTACTTCTCGTGAGGAGAAATGAACCTTCCTCAGTATTCCACGGAAGAATCTCTCTCTGTCTCTCTCTCTCTGTCTCTCTCTCTCTCTCTCTCTCTCTCTCTCTCTCTCTCTCTCTCTCTCTCTCTCTCTCTCTCTCTCTCTCTCTCTCTCTCTCTCTCTCTCTCTCTCTGTCTCTCTGTCTCTCTCTCTCTGTCTCTCTGTCTCTCTCTCTCTCTCTCTCTCTCTCTCTCTCTCTCTCTCTCTCTCTCTCTCTCTCTCTCTCTCTCTCTCTCTCTCTCTCTCTCTCTCTCTCTCGCTCTCTCTCATAGGAGTTTGGACAATGCTCGTTTTCTGATTGTTAAAAACCACATGTGGTCTCCCATTGTCGGGGCACGAAACCACCTGTTAGGCGTATCCAGGTCCCACCAGACTAAGTACTGACCTGCCTCTTCCTCCCCCCTAATCCCCCTCACCAGATGCAGCCCACAACAGTCGCGTTGCTCCCGCTCCCAGGAACATATTTACTGCTAAGTGAACTGAGGCTTCTGGTGTAAGGTCCGCTGTCACACTTACACATCTACCCCAGGATGCAACCCACGACAGTTTTCCCTAACTCCTGGGTATTTACTGCTAGGTGAACAGAGGCATCAGATGAAATGAGGCGTGGCCAAATGCCTTTATATCCTGCTGTGGGAATCGAAACCGGGATGTTTCGGTTGTGAACCAACTGACTACTATGTGACGATCGGAGCAATAGGAATTACTGCCCATGTTGTAGGCCAGCAATGTCTTCCCACTTAGGCTTCGTATTATTAACGGAATCGACCAATCCGGTAAAAATAGGACGTAATAATAACAATTAAACTACCGTAATACTGACGTTTTCTGCTCGTCGGTGTAACTAGGTTAGGTGGGTTGCTTGGGTTCGTATGTTTCTGGCTACGCCAAAACAAAGTTGCTTCTTTTTCGTTTCTAGTTAGGCAAAACAGTTGCATTTTTTTACGGAATGGCAAATCAAGGCCGCGTCTGGGATGCTCTCGGACGTAGGTTCGAATCCTCGTCACGGCCCTTGTGGATTTGTTTAATAGACTGTCTGAATCCTAGAGGCCTTCTTTGATCATAAAGGTGATATTTGGTGTGGTCAGGGGATGGTACGCCTAATGATTGATGTAATAAGGAGTGTGGTCCTAATGTATGATGAAAATAGGATGATGTTTGATCCATTAAAGTGAAATTTTAATGTGATAAGGATGATGACATATAATGTGATAAAGAGGGGTGGAGTTAGATATAAATAACAACATTACATTTGGTGTTAGTAAAACAACCGAACATTTCTCCACACTCCTGAACTTACTTTAATATTCAAGTACATTCCTTTATGTCGTCTCTATACAGAACATCTAGGCAAGTTCTAGAAGACAACGTTGCCATTTCGTTACAAAAATGCCATTTCCTAGATGTAAAAATGTATGGCAAAATAGACCTTTGGACTTGACTGACCAAAACAGGTGTGAAAATCTCATACAAAATGTATGAGTTGTGTTGTTAGGAGGTCCCTTGCTTGTCTTCCAAGATGCTCGGGGTTGGAGCATGCTCTTGGTCTTCCAAGATGCTCCGGGTTGGAGCATGGTCTTGGTCTTCCAAGATGCTCCGGGTTGTTCCAGCTTTCGCCACATATTCCAGTGACCTGCGCCGGTTGAGAATGCTGTGAACAGATCAAACAAAACAAAGAAACGTTAGCATTGTCGTCAAGCATTGTGTGTTGTCTCCGCTGTAGCGAGAAACTTTAATTGCATCTAGTTTGCTGAGGTCCTGAAGACCTTCTGCCTCCTGCGACTATGCTTGTCGTCGTCAGTAGAGACCAGATCTCGTCTGTGGTCGTCGTCAGTAGAGACCAGATCTCGTCTGTGGTCGTGGCCAGAGACCGGATCTCGTCTGTGGTCGCGGCCAGAGACCATCACTCGTCTGTGGTCGTGGCCAGAGACCAGCTCTCGTCTGTGGTCGCGGCCAGAGACCAGCACTCGTCTGTGGTCGTGGCCAGAGACCAGCTCTCGTCTGTGGTCGCGGCCAGAGACCAGCACTCGTCTGTGGTCGTGGCCAGAGACCAGCTCTCGTCTGTGGTCGCGGCCAGAGACCAGCTCTCGTCTGTGGTCGTGGCCAGAGACCAGCTCTCGTCTGTGGTCGCGGCCAGAGACCAGCTCTCGTCTGTGGTCGCGGCCAGAGACCAGCACTCGTCTGTGGTCGCGGCCAGAGACCAGCACTCGTCTGTGGTCGCGGCCAGAGACCAGCACTCGTCTGTGGTCGCGGCCAGAGACCAGCACTCGTCTGTGGTCGTGGCCAGAGACCAGCACTCGTCTGTGGTCGCGGCCAGAGACCAGCACTCGTCTGTGGTCGCGGCCAGAGACCAGCACTCGTCTGTGGTCGCGGCCAGAGACCAGCACTCGTCTGTGGTCGCGGCCAGAGACCAGCACTCGCCGGAAACGTCGATTTAAACGCGATAAATAATAAATACCACATTAAAGAATGAAACGCTTGCCAGCGCCTCCCACCGGGCCGACTTTGTTAGCAGCACGGCCGGAAAACCGAATCAGCCCACCGAGTTGGTGTTGGGTTGTGTTCACGGCCAGCCAAGCATGGCACAGCTCCACGCAAACCCCCGCCCACACTCTCCCCCCTCTTCCCCCACCCCCCTCTCCAAACACACACACACACCCACTTCTCCCCAATCACCCCCGCGCCCCCCATCTCCACCCCGGTGCGCCCCCTCCCATCTCCCTCACTCGAGTGCTTTACAAGTATTGATTGTTATTGTGTCCACTTGCTTGTACTTGCGAATGTTACTGCTTGTATGGTGACGGTGGGGCTTAGACGTTGCTACCTTGGCTTACACTATGGCTTATGGGGTCCTCCTGGCTTCAGTTGCTAGGGTTAGTTTAGTTCATGATTGATAACATTAAGTCGGGAGAATCAAACTTTATTTTGCGCACATTATATGGACGTCGTCAGGTTGAGTTATGTTGATTGGTGTTTAATTTTGTTTCTGGATTAGACTAGATATGGCGCGCAAGATCAGTTTTTTTTCGCTAGTGGTCATTTACCTGCTGTCGTTCAAATGTTCTGGATCTGGCACATTTGTTTTAACGTTCATGTGTGTGCGCGACACATGTCTTACTCGTGTCTTGGGCTTTACACACCTGTCTAACTCTCTCCTGGACACGTCACACCTGCCCTAACACTCGCCTGCGCACACAATACGTATCACCGCCCTCTCCTGGGCACGCCGCACCTGTTCAAACCCCTGGGCACGCCGCACCTGTTCAAACCCCTGGGCACGCCGCACCTGTTCAAACCCCTGGGCGCGCCGCACCTGTTCAAACCCCTGGGCACGCCGCACGTGTTCAAACCCCTGGGCACGCCGCACCTGTTCAAACCCCTGGGCGCGCCGCACCTGTTCAAACCCCTGGGCACGCCGCACGTGTTCAAACCCCTGGGCACGCCGCACGTGTTCAAACCCCTGGGCACGCCGCACTTGTTCAAACCCCTGGGCACGCCGCACCTGTTCAAACCCCTGGGCACGCTGCACTTGTTCTTACCCCTGGGCACGCTGCACCTGTTCTTACCCCTGGGCACGCTGCACTTGTTCAAACCCCTGGGCACGCCGCACCTGTTCTAACCCCTGGGCACGCTGCACTTGTTCTTACCCCTGGGCACGCTGCACCTGTTCAAACCCCTGGGCACGCTGCACCTGTTCAAACCCCTGGGCACGCCGCACCTGTTCAAACCCCTGGGCACGCTGCACTTGTTCTTACCCCTTGGCACGCCGCACCTGTTCAAACCCCTGGGCACGCCGCACCTGTTCAAACCCCTGGGCACGCTGCACTTGTTCTTACCCCTGGGCACGCTGCACCTGTTCAAACCCCTGGGCACGCCGCACCTGTTCAAACCCCTGGGCACGCTGCACTTGTTCTTACCCCTTGGCACGCCGCACCTGTTCAAACCCCTGGGCACGCCGCACCTGTTCAAACCCCTGGGCACGCTGCACTTGTTCTTACCCCTTGGCACGCCGCACCTGTTCAAACCCCTGGGCACGCCGCACCTGTTCAAACCCCTGGGCACGCTGCACCTGTTCTTACCCCTGGGCACGCTGCACTTGTTCTTACCCCTGGGCACGCTGCACCTGTTCTTACCCCCTGGGCACGCTGCACCTGTTCTTACCCCCTGGGCACGCTGCACCTGTTCAAACCCCTGGGCACGCTGCACCTGTTCTTACCCCTGGGCACGCTGCACCTGTTCTTACCCCCTGGGCACGCTGCACCTGTTCTTACCCCCTGGGCACGCTGCACCTGTTCTTACCCCTGGGTACGCTGCACCTGTTCTTACCCCTGGGCACGCTGCACCTGTTCTTACCCCTGGGTACGCTGCACCTGTTCTTACCCCTGGACACGCTGCACCTGTTCAAACCCCTGGGCACGCCGCACCTGTTCAAACCCCTGGGCACGCTGCACTTGTTCTTACCCCTGGGCACGCTGCACTTGTTCTTACCCCTGGGCACGCTGCACCTGTTCTTACCCCCTGGGCACGCTGCACCTGTTCTTACCCCTGGGCACGCTGCACCTGTTCTTACCCCTGGGCACGCTGCACCTGTTCTTACCCCCTGGGCACGCTGCACCTGTTCTTACCCCTGGGCACGCTGCACCTGTTCTTACCCCTGGGCACGCTGCACTTGTTCTTACCCCTGGGCACGCTGCACCTGTTCTTACCCCTGGGCACGCTGCACCTGTTCTTACCCCCTGGGCACGCTGCACCTGTTCAAACCCCTGGGCACGCTGCACCTGTTCAAACCCCTGGGCACGCTGCACCTGTTCAAACCCCCTGGGCACGCTGCACCTGTTCAAACCCCTGGGCACGCTGCACCTGTTCAAATCCCCTGGGCACGCTGCACCTGTTCAAACCCCTGGGCACGCTGCACCTGTTCTTACCCCTGGGCACGCTGCACCTGTTCAAACCCCTGGGCACGCCGCACCTGTTCAAACCCCTGGGCACGCTGCACCTGTTCAAACCCCTGGGCACGCCGCACCTGTTCAAACCCCTGGGCACGCCGCACCTGTTCAAACCCCTGGGCACGCTGCACCTGTTCAAACCCCTGGGCACGCTGCACCTGTTCAAACCCCTGGGCACGCTGCACCTGTTCAAACCCCTGGGCACGCTGCACCTGTTCAAACCCCTGGGCACGCTGCACCTGTTCTTACCCCTTGGCACGCTGCACCTGTTCTTACCCCTGGGCACGCTGCACCTGTTCTTACCCCTGGGCACGCTGCACCTGTTCAAACCCCTGGGCACGCTGCACCTGTTCTAACCCCTGGGCACGCTGCACCTGTTCAAACCCCTGGGCACGCTGCACCTGTTCAAACCCCTGGGCACGCTGCACCTGTTCTTACCCCTTGGCACGCTGCACCTGTTCTTACCCCTGGGCACGCTGCACCTGTTCTTACCCCTGGGCACGCTGCACCTGTTCTAACCCCCTGGGCACGCTGCACCTGTTCAAACCCCTGGGCACGCTGCACCTGTTCTTACCCCTTGGCACGCTGCACCTGTTCTTACCCCTGGGCACGCTGCACCTGTTCTTACCCCCTGGGCACGCTGCACCTGTTCTAACCCCCTGGGCACGCTGCACCTGTTCTTACCCCTTGGCACGCTGCACCTGTTCTTACCCCTGGGCACGCTGCACCTGTTCTAACCCCTGGGCACGCTGCACCTGTTCTAACCCCCTGGACACGCTGCACCTGTTCTAACCCCCTGGGCACGCTGCACCTGTTCAAACCCCTGGGCACGCCGCACTTGTTCAAACCCCTGGGCACGCCGCACCTGTTCAAACCCCTGGGCACGCCGCACCTGTTCAAACCCCTGGGCACGCTGCACCTGTTCAAACCCCTGGGCACGCCGCACCTGTTCAAACCCCTGGGCACGCTGCACCTGTTCAAACCCCTGGGCACGCCGCACTTGTTCAAACCCCTGGGCACGCCGCACCTGTTCAAACCCCTGGGCACGCTGCACTTGTTCTTACCCCTGGGCACGCCGCACTTGTTCAAACCCCTGGGCACGCCGCACCTGTTCAAACCCCTGGGCACGCCGCACCTGTTCAAACCCCTGGGCAGTGGCCAATTTGTCTGTTAAATACCCTAGTTTTAGCAGCGTTGATTACCAGACCAAGGTTCTCACAAGCTGTATGTATACAATTTAAGATTGTTTGCATTTCCTGGAGGGTTTTAGTGTGTACTCCTTTATATTATCTCCCCTCTTCCTATATTTGGTACAACTCTCCTTATATTTACTCATTCCTTATAATATTATCTCCTTGTGTTATCTTTTTATATTATCTCCCGCCATATATTATCTCCATCTTTTATTCTCATCCTCATTATATTTTCTTTTTTCATTTTATTCTCTCTCATCTTGTGTTCTTTTTCTCCCTTTCTTGTTCCATTCAGTCACTTATATTGTATCTCTCTACCTTAGTCCTTATAATATTTCCTTCCTCGCCCTTCTTCATTACATCCTATCCTTTCTTAGCTGAATTTTCGCTCCATTTCTACAAAACTTTCCCTATCCTCCTCCCAGTCCTCCTCGTCGTCCTCATACTTCCCCTCATTGTCCTCATACTTCCCCTCATTGTGCTCATACTTCCTCTCATTGTGCTCGTACTTCCCCGAGTTGTCCTCATACTTCCCCTCATTGTCCTCATACTTCCCCCTCATTATCCTCATACTTCCCCTCATTGTCCTCATACTTCCCCTCATTCTCCTCATACTTCCCCCTCAGTATCCTCATATTTACCCTCATTATCCTCATATTTCCCCCTCATTGTCCTCATATTTCCCCCTCATTGTCCTCATACTTCCCCTCATTATCCTCATACTTCCCCCTCATTATCCTCATACTACCCCTCATTATCCTCATACTTCCTCTCATTGTGCTCATACTTCCCCTCATTGTCCTCATTCTTCCCCTCATTATCCTCATACTTCCCCTCATTGTCCTCATATTACCCTCTCATTATCCTCATACTTCCCCTCATTTTCCTCATATTTCCCTCTCATTATCCTCATACTTCCCCTCATTTTCCTCATATTTCCCTCTCATTATCCTCATACTTCCCCTCATTGTCCTCATACTTCCCCTCATTGTCCTCATACTTCCTCTCATTGTCCTCATACTTCCCCTCATTATCCTCATACTTCCCCCTCATTATCCTCATACTTCCTCTCATTGTCCTCATACCTCCCCTCATTATCCTCATACCTCCTCCTCCTCCTCGGCTGAACAACGTCACCAGCAGTAATGACTCAATTACCGCATTTTTGTTCACCTACCCGCTCATTTGGCACCTGGGTTCTACGTGTTATTTTTTTTGTTTTTTTTTGTTAATGGCCTCATTCAATGAGGGCGAACAGAAAAGTCGGGTCGGGCGTTGAAAACACTTATATTTACCGAAACAAATGAACGTCGGCTTCTATTTACACTCGTGAGCTAACTGCACACACTTTTATTTTCTTTTTTTTTTAGTTGCAACAATGATTGATTAGTGTTTACGCTTGTATAAAAGAACGGTGTATTTTGTTGACTATATACATTTACCGTATTCAGCGAATGCCTTTTTTTTTCAGTTGTGGATGTGCACAGCGGAGCCTAGCGGTCGAATTGTAAACTAGATGATTCGATAAACTTCATTTTCAGTTTGTTAAAATCGTTTATATATATATATATATATATATATATATATATATATATATATATATATATATATATATAAATATATATATATATATATATATATATATATATATATATATATATATATATATATATATATATATATACACAGGAGTCATTGCTGTAAATAACCGATAGCTCAAATTGCGGGATCCAAGAGTCACTGCTCGATCCTGCAGGCACAAATAGGTGAGTACAAATAGACGAGTACACACCCACACAGCGCACATAGCTCTCTCACCGTACTAATGAACAAGGTGAAGTGTGTTGCTGATGTTAATTATCTGCAGGTCAGGGGAAAATTTGCTCGTCAAGGAGGCCTTAGTGAGCGAGTATACAGTGACACAAATCTTTCTACTCCTCGCATGCCCGACGTTGGACATGTTCCCCACCCACGGCCGTGTCCAAGCTCTGGCTCTGGAAAGGCTACGCCTGTGTCCAAGTTTATTATTAAGTGCGGGTGGTTGGACACGGAATGCCTGACCCGGCGTGCCAGCATCTAGGCACGCCCCGACACGTAAATGCTCGCTGGTCCTGGGTCGCCAATGTCAGAGGTGCCTCGTATTGTCCAGGCCGTGACACTTGTCCTCCTGGAAGGAAAATTGGGTTGCACCGAGACAGGTCTCTGCTGTGCTTGCCTAATTGCTCTTACCTGTGTCTCCCTAGTGAGCGAGATCTGAATCTGGGGTCCCGCCTTGTTGGCTGGGTATTGTATCTTGTGCGGTTATATCTCCTAACTTATTAATTTTTTATTCATTCAAGTTCACTTGGAATACTCGCTATAAGTATTAGTTCCAATGTTTATGAGGCTCGTCTGTGTTTGCGCTTGTCTGTAGAGCGACGGTTTCGCTTTATGCAGATCGGCGTTCAATCCCCGACCGACCAAGTCGTTGGGCACCATTCCTTCCACCCCCGTCCCATCCCAAATCCTTATCCTGATCCCTTTCAAGTGTTATATAGTTGTAATGACTTTAACGCCTTATCTTGATAATTCTCTTCCTTTCTCATTATCTTAAACTGGATCTCAAAAGAATTCATGTGTTTTTTGTCTTCCATATGCAGTTTGTTGATGTGTTTCCACTGAATTAAGACTAAGGCTGGTGTTACATCCACTCCAGGAACTTGAACTAAGGGCTACATACCCAAGGATATGCAGCCCTGGATACAAATACAACAAACACATAGGTTGTATTCAGCTTTTGGATGACATTTTTTTCTATGTTCCTGAAGGGTATTCAGACGTTTCAGAGATTCATGCCAGGTTTAATGTTTAGTTTGCTCCAAGGTCTCACTCTTTTCCCTGATGTAGGAAGTTGCTTCCTCTTCATGCTACACTGCCATTGAGGACTTCTTGTTCCTGTCTGTGTCCTCGAAGCTTGACATTTATCAAGGTTAAGGTTCAGTCTTTTTTTTTAGACCACCTTTGGAACGTGTCTAAGTCCTGTAGGTAATTACTAAGAGGTCTTTTTTTGTTCAGTTTCTCCTCATTAATTTCGTATTACCCTCAGTTAATGATTTGAATAAAATCTGTTTTCTCAGTCTGGACATGTTTATATTTGGAAAATGATGGGAGCCTGGCCTTGTTACCCACCATTACCGAACCCATTTTTGTTATCTCTCCTCTCATTGTGGCTCCTTTTCTTCTCTCTAGGAAATACTCCCTTCAAAGGTCCTAACATGTTTCTCGAGCTCTCACGAAGATCTGTCTTAGATGGTGTCAACAATTTTCTGATATCTAAGGAAAAGACAGCTTCTTACTACCGTTGTATAGCCGTTATCTTGACACAGAACATTAAAGAGACAAGGCTTTTCCCTCCTCTGAATCCATAACACCTTGAAGTACACACCTTGTTTAACTAAGCTAGTTGTATTCTCCTACTTTTACTTCTCTAGTTGTTCTTGCCCACTTTCAATTACTTCCCCATAGCTATGCTCGTCTCGCTTCATGCAGGTCGGCGTTCAATCCCTGACCGTCCAAGTGGTTAGACACCATTCCTTCTCCCCGTCCCATCCCAAATCCTTATCCTGATCCCTTCCTTTATAGCTTTATAGTTGTAATGGCTTGGCGCTTTCCCCTGATAATTCTCTCTCTCTCACCTAATAGTGCTCAAGTTGTACTAACCTACGTTTAATCCCTCTTTTTGAAGTCGTGAAGATGTATTCGCCTAGTTGTACTCCCTTAGTTACACTTCAAATGAAATTAACTTATAAAGATAGTCCACGTCTCTATCCAAAGTTTCATTACAGGTCAGGGGCCAGATTCACGAAAGCACTTACGCAAATACTTACGAACGTGTACATCTTTCCTTAATCTTTGACGGCTTTTGTTACATTTATTAAACATTTTACAAGCATGAAAACTTCCCAATCAACTGTTGTTATTGTTATAAACAGCCTTCTGGTGCTTCGGAGCTCATTAACTGTTTAATAATTGGAAACAAAGCCACCAAAGATTGAGAAAAGATGTACAGGTTCGTAAGTGCTTGCGTAAGTACTTTGGTGAATCTGGCCCCTGAACGTCTGGTAGTTCGCTCTTTCTATAGTGAAAAGCAGAATAATATAAACAGATCGCCTCAAGACTTCGTCTGCCTCTCTCAACGTCCACTGACAGTTCTTGTGTTGGCTTGTGGGTACCGACGCATGCATTACGTTAGTTACAATGCCTCTTGTTGCTGTCATCCCCCGCTCACCTGGACTGATAGGCACAGTGACAGCCTGGTCGGGGCTGTTTGGATCCCCCCGATGGTCCGAGTGGCTGTACAACATTCCTTTCCGTCCTTTCTGTCCCCAGATTCCTGTCCTCGTATCAGTTCTATGTGTTATATAGTCATACTTGGTTACATCTTCTTCGATCGGTCTCTTGTAAGATGGTGTCTGTTCTCTTATAGGTCCTCTGGCAGCTCAGGTTTCGATTAGAGAAGTTTCCATAGTCCTGCTTTTTGATTCTTTATGCATTTTATTGGTATTGTTCAATCTCTCATCCAAGAAGCAGTCACGGGCGACTTATGGTTTTGGCTACCAAGTCATTCTTATTCTCGTCCACTCTTCCAATTTCTATGTTCTCGTTTCTCACGATTTTATGGTATTTCTTCCATTGGGCGTGCGGTGTTATGTGTGAGAATGTGTGTAGTCACCTAATTGTACTCAACTAATTGTGCTTGCGAGGGTTGAGCTCTGGCTCTTTGGTCCAGCTTCTCAACCGTCAATCAACTAATGTACAGGTTCCTGAGCCTACTGGGCTCTATCATATCTACACTTAAAGCTGTGTATGGAGTCAGCCTCCACCACATCACTGCCTAATGTATTCCATTTGTCTACTACTCTGACACTGAAAAAATTCTTTCTAACGTCTCTGTGGCTCATTTGGGCATTCAGTTTCCACCTGTGTCCCAAGGCGTGTACCCCTTGTGTTTAAAAAGTCTCTCTTTATCTGCCCTATCAATTCCTCTGAGAATCTTGTGTGTGGTGATCATGTCCCTTCTAACTCTCCTGTCTCCCAGTAACGTGAGGTCTTATTCCCGTAGTTTCTCCTCGTAGCTCATACCCCTCAGTTCGGGTACTAGTCTGGTGGCAAACCTTTGAACCTTTTCCAGTTTAGTCTTATGCTTGACTAGATGTGGACTCCATGCTGGGGCCGTATACTCCAGGATTGGTCTGACATATGTGGTATATATTGTGCTGAAAGATTCCTTACACAAGTTTCTAAAGGCCGTTCTTATGTTAGCCAACCTGGCATATGCCGCTGATGTTATCCTCTTGATATGAGCTTCAGGGGATATGTCTGACGTGATATCAACCCCAGGTCTTTCTCTCTGACTCTTGAAGTGTTTCATTGTGTGTGTGTGTTTGTGTGTGTATGTGAGTGTGTGTAATTACCTAAGTGTAGTTACAGGATGAGAGCTACGCTCGTGGTGTCCCGTCTTCCCAGCACTGTGTGTGTGTGTGTGTGTGTGTATGTGTATGTGTGTGTGTGTGTGTGTGTGTGTGTGTGTGTGTGTGTGTGTGTGTGTGTGTGTGTGTGTGTGTGTGTGTACTCACCTGTTTCTGTCTGCAGGACCGAGCATAGACTCTTGGATCCCGCCTTTCGAGCCATCGGTTGTTTACAGCAATGACTCCGGTCCTATTTCCCTATCATACCTAGTTTTAAAATTATGAATAGTATTTGCTTCCACAACCTGTTCCTTAAGTGCATTCCATTTTTTCACTACTCTCGCCCTAAAAAAAAACTTCCTAACATCTCTTTGACTCATCTGAGTTCCAGCTTCTACCCATGTCCCCTCGTTCTGTTACTATTCTGTGTGAACATTTCTTCTTTGTCCACTCTGTCAATCCCCCCTGAGACTTTTATACGTTCCTATCATATCCCCCCCCCCTCTCCCTTTTTTCCTATCATATCCCCCCCCCCTCTCCTCTCTTGTTTTTTTTCTAGTGTCGTAAGGCTCAGTTCCTTCAGGCGCTCTTCATATCCCATCCCTCGTAACGCTGGGACGAGTCTCAATGCAAACTTCTGAACCTTTTCCAGTTTCCTTGTGTGTTTCTTCAGGTGGGGACTCCATGATGGGGCGGCATACTCTAAGACTGGCCTCCGTAGGCAGTGTAGAGCGCCCTAAATGCCCCCCCCCCCTTACTCAGGTTTCTGAATGATGTTCTAACTTTTGCTGCACACACTAACTTTGTGTACTCACCTAGTTGTACTCACCTAGTTGTGTTTGCGGGGGTTGAGCTCTGGCTCTTTGGTCCCGCCTCTCAACCGTCAATCAACAGGTGTACAGATTCCTGAGCCTATCGGGCTCTGTCATATCTACACTTGAAACTGTGTATGGAGTCAGCCTCCACCACATCACCCCCTAATGCATTCCATTTGTCAACCACTCTGACACTAAAAAAGTTCTTTCTAATATCTCTGTGGCTCATTTGGGCACTCAGTTTCCACCTGTGTCCCCTTGTGCGTGTTCCCCTTGTGTTAAATAGACTGTCTTTATCTACCCTATCAATCCCCTTCAGAATCTTGAATGTGGTGATCATGTCCCCCCTAACTCTTCTGTCTTCCAGCGAAGTGAGGTTTAATTCCCGTAGTCTCTCCTCGTAGCTCATACCTCTCAGCTCGGGTACTAGTCTGGTGGCAAACCTTTGAACCTTTTCCAGTTTAGTCTTATCCTTGACTAGATATGGACTCCATGCTGGGGCTGCATACTCCAGGATTGGCCTGACATATGTGGTATACAAAGTTCTGAATGATTCTTTACACAAGTTTCTGAATGCCGTTCGTATGTTGGCCAGCCTGGCATATGCCGCTGATGTTATCCGCTTGATATGTGCTGCAGGAGACAGGTCTGGCGTGATATCAACCCCCAAGTCTTTTTCCTTCTCTGACTCCTGAAGAATTTCCTCTCCCAGATGATACCTTGTATCTGGCCTCCTGCTCCCTACACCTATCTTCATTACATTACATTTGGTTGGGTTAAACTCTAACAACCATTTGTTCGACCATTCCTTCAGCTTGTCTAGGTCTTCTTGAAGCCTCAAACAGTCCTCTTCTGTTTTAATCCTTCTCATAATTTTAGCATCGTCCGCAAACATTGAGAGAAATGAATCGATACCCTCCGGGAGATCATTTACATATATCAGAAACAAGATAGGACCGAGTACAGAGCCCTGTGGGACTCCACTGGTGACTTCACGCCAATCGGAGGTCTCACCCCTCACCGTAACTCTCTGCTTCCTATTGCTTAGATACTCCCTTATCCACTGGAGCACCTTACCAGCTACACCTGCCTGTCTCTCCAGCTTATGTACCAGCCTCTTATACGGTACTGTGTCAAAGGCTTTCCGACAATCCAAGAAAATGCAGTCCGCCCAGCCCTCTCTTTCTTGCTTAATCTGTGTCACCTGATCGTAGAATTCTATCAAGCCTGTAAGGCAAGATTTACCCTCCCTGAATCCATGTTGGCGATTTGTCACGAAGTCCCTTCTCTCCAGATGTGTTACCAGGTTTTTTCTCACGATCTTCTCCATCACCTTGCATGGTATACAAGTCAAGGACACTGGCCTGTAGTTCAGTGCCTCTTGTCTGTCGCCCTTTTTGTATATTGGGACCACATTCGCTGTCTTCCATATTTCTGGTAGGTCTCCCGTCTCTAGTGATTTACTATACACTATGGAGAGTGGCAAGCAAAGTGCCTCTGCACACTCTTTCAGTACCCATGGTGAGATCCCATCTGGACCAACCGCCTTTCTAACATCCAGATCCAGCAGGTGTCTCTTGACCTCCTCTCTCGTAATTTCGAACTCCTCCAAGGCCGCCTGGTTTACCTCCCTTTCTCCTAGCACAGTGACCTCATTCTGTTCTATTGTGAAGACCTCCTGTGTGTGTGTGTGTGTGTGTGTGTGTGTGTGTGTGTGTGTGTGTGTGTGTGTGTGTGTGTGTGTGTGTGTGTGTGTGTGTGCAGATGTGTGCACGTGCACGTATATGTGCGTATTGGTGTGTGTGCGTGTGTGTGCAAGCGTGTGCGTGCGTTAACATAACAGACAAGAATATTTTACTACAACACATTAGACAACCAAAAAAAATAAACCAGTATGCATCTGGAAAGGATATAATTGTTAACCGAACAAAAGACGGGTTCAAGGAAGGAAAGTTTAAAGACAAACTAACCAAAATCAGAGAGGAGAGAGAGTGAGTGAGAGAGAAAGAGAGAGAGAGAGAGAGAGAGAGAGAGGGAGGGCTAGATGGAGTTCACTATTTCTGTCCCCCAAAAAAAGATCTTACTTCTATGAATGGACAGTCATCATGGTATAGCAGGACAGGTCCGAGGATGCTACTAAGATACCTTCTGAAAAGGAAACACAGCATCAATGTGAGATGAGCAGAATCCAGAAGGCAACGACTTGTCTACATCATTGTTCATTACAGAGTGCCTATCCGCTGTTGGTTTACACAAACAACGTTTTAGGAAGATAGGCTCATTGACATATTTAATTTTGTGTAATGCTACGCTAATAAAGCGAATTAAACCTGGATAATGATGCAGTACACCAGTGGTCGGACTTATGAACTTTCATGATCAACTCCAGCAATTGCAAAACGAGAAATGAGGCCGGAGGAGAATCATAGGTTGGTCCCAAGACCGCTTGAGGTCTCGACCCACCAAGACCAAGACCACCAAGACCAAGACCAGGATATTGTACCGAAACACCAGCGAAACAGCAGGTTGGAGTCACGAGTGTACCGTATAGCGTACGGTATGCAGACTTTACACTTGTTGGGGGTTGAACTCAAATAACCATTTGTTTGGTCAGTCTTGTTGTTTTCTGTAATCTTCGGTTTTTTATATTCCTCATTTGCCCTGAGTCATCGAAAAACATTGTCATGTACATGTTCACTCGTTCCGATAGGTTATTCATTTTAATCTGAAACAGTAATGGTGCCAAGACCGAGCCACGGTGGACCTGCCACAGACCTTCAGCTCGATACCTCCTCTCTCACTGTGACCCTCTGTTTTCTAGCAGCCAGGTATCCTCTTAGTCAACCCAGTTCAGTACCTCCTCCATTATCTTAACCAGTCTTTTCATCTACTCCTGCACCCTTCTATGAGAGTCAATATCAATTGCTTTTCTACAGTTTATTCAGTCTTTTTTTGTCTTGTATTTGGTGAACAAACTTGTTGAATTTTGCCAAGTTTGTCTTGAATTACTTACTTCTTCTAAATCTATATTTGTGCTTCAATTACAAACTTTATCCTTTCCAAGTGACATAGTTTGCCCCATTTTTAAAATATTGTGTTTAAATTTACCTTTTTCCAAATTTTCAGTAGATCTCCTGTCTTGAATGTTTTATTTAAAATTGTTACTAGTGGGTTACAAGTCCCCATACATCCTCTGTCAGCAACCATTGTGATATAACGTTTTTATCATACTGATTTTGTTCGTCTAGCTCCTCCAAGTGTGTGTGTGCTTAACCTCGAGTGAAAACTGCATCATCTAATGTTGTCCAGCGCCTCACCCACCTTCTATGAGGCGCTGGACGACATTGTCTGGAATAACACTGTGATGGAGGTGATGGTGGTAGTCGTCCTGGTGATGGTGTAGGGAGGGGAAGGGGTGATGCCAGCGGAAATGGTGATGGTGGTGGTGATGATACAGATGATGATGTTGGTAGTGGAGATGGAGGAAGAGGAGAATCGACTCCTTCCATTTGTATATTAAACACAGATCTTGGATTGTGTGTTTCCTTCAGTACGCGGGGTAAGGGGGGAGAAATAGAAAGGTGGATGCTGGTTCCTCGACTTCTGTCAATCTCTGCGCACCACCCCGAGTGCACATTACACTCCGAGACCGCAGGAATGGTCTTCCTGGCCTACTTCCAGAGGGCACAAGCACACTCGCCCTGGCTCCACACACCTCCCAGAGACCCTACACACCCGTTCCATGGCCCCACACACCTCCCAGAGACCATACACACCCGTTCCATGGCCCCACACACCTCCCAGAGACCATACCCACTCGTTCCATGGCCACACATACCTCCCAGAGACCATACACACCCGTTCCATGGCCATACACACCCGTTCCATGGCCACACACACCCGTTCCATGGCCACACACAGCTCCCAGAGACCCTACACACCCGTTCCATGGCCCACACACACCTCCCAGAGACTACAGACGTGCTCTCGCTGACCATAACTCCTTGAGGTCGCAGACACACTCTCACTGGTCACTAATTTTTTTTCCTGATTTAGAGTAAACAGATTCATCGCGGCCAATTATCAACAATATAATCAACAGCCCCCAATTTTTTTCCCCCTGTATTAAAAGTGCTTCATATTAGCTCCCAGCAACACAAATTCTAATTTCAGTTCCCCCAACTTCCAGAAGAGTACGTTTTTATCTATTTTTATTTTGATCAATTGTTTGAATTTTTTTTTCGACTTCGAAACGCTAATTATATGTTTTCTTTCCAGGTAAGTTTTGAGAAGCTGCACCGGAGGACATCTCGGCTGGCTGAGTCGAGGCGCTGGGAGACATTCTCTACACGGTCGGAAACTGCTATTGATCTCTTTCGTTTCGTGTTTTTTTTCCCCCCACTCTATTATATTTTCGTATATGAAGTGAGTATAGTTCTGCAGCCCCCGGCTAATTGGACCTGCTATCCAGGTAATTAGCAGGTGAGGGCTCGTAGGGTCGTTTATGTCGCGCCAGATGATTGGGAAGCTTGTCTAGTTGGGAGGAGGGGAGGGTGGACGTGTCTCTGTCTGTCTGTCTGTCTGTCTGTCTGTCTGTCTGTCTGTCTGTCTGTCTGTCTGTCTGTCTGTCTGTCTGTCTGTCTCTCTGTCTCTCTGTCTGTCTCTCTGTCTCTCTGTCTGTCTGTCTGTCTGTCTGTCTGTCTGTCACCATGACACTATGTTCGTACGTGCGTACGTACGTAATCACCTAACTGTGTCTGCAGGGCCGTGTCTCAGCCCTATCCTTTCTCTAGATGGCACTCTTCTAGATATGCTTGTTACGTCTAGTGTCAGCTCCCAAGCCCCGCCGTTCCTAGAGTTTGCAGATAATGCATGGCAAGTGTTAGATGACGCAGTTAAAGCTAACTCAACATACAATTATAAATACAAGCGCGATAAGAAAAAAACTAAAGAACAGAACCATTACTTTTGAATATAAATAGTTCTCATGGCGGAGCGGAGGAGATGTTTCTCTAAATTGTAAAGTCATCTAAGTGAGTTCACGCAAAAGTGAACCGGAACTGGCCCCAAAGACACAGGTTCGAACTGCGTCTCGCCATCAGCAGAGGGAGTGAGAAAGCAATCAAGAGGACCTGGACGAGACGAAAATACAAGAACCGGATACAAGGTCTCTCTGGGACGATCGCCAAGGCCAGTCAAAGGGAAGAATACCGATGGAGGGAGGAAATTATCAGGAGAAAAGCGCCATGCTATTTGGAATATATACCACTGGGAAGGGGAATGCAGGGTAAGGATTTGGGATGGGTTGGGGGGAAAGAATGGTGTTCCACTATTTGGACGGTAGGGGATTGAACGCCGACTTGCACGAAGCCAGATCGTTGCGCTACCGTCCAGCCCAAGTGGACCGAAGGAATGGAAGACAACGAGTGCTGTAGCTATTTTCAAGAGAAGGAGAACAGACACACAATACGTAGTGACCTACGATCTCGTCTCACTATCGGGGATGCAACGTTCGATCCCCGGGGCGGTAGAGAAATGGTTGGGCATGCTTCATTTCGTTACCTACAGCAGTAAATAGGTGGCGGCGAGTTAGTTAACTACTGTGGAGTTACAGCTTAGAAAAAGGCGGTGTTTCGACATAGAGGAAGACCTCGATTCTAGTCCAAGTAGAGGCTACCCCAGACACCTGGAAATGTGTAACAAATACATGCCACACTCGGGACCAAGGAGCCAAAGCTCAACCCCCTGCAAGCACGACTAGATAAGTACACTCGTGTATCATCTGAAACATGATGACAACGTATAAGGTACTCTTTGGAACTGCTAAAATGATAATGAAGAGGATATCTTCAGTGTAGGACGATATCCGAAGTGTAATGGAAGCTTGTGTCAAAGATGAATCATTGATGTTAGGGAGAAACGTCTTGAGTTATCTTGAGGCTATCTTGAGAGGATTTCGGGGCTTAACGTCCCCGCGGCCCAGTCCTCGAACAGGTCTCCTTTTTGTTACACCCCCCAGGAAGCAGCCCGTAGCAGCTGTCTTAACTCCCAGGTACCTATTTACTGCTAGGTAACAGGGGCATCGGGATGAAAAAAAACATTTTGCCCATTTGTCTAGACCACCACCGGGGATCGAACCCGGAACCTCAGGACTACGAATCCGAAGCGCTGTCCATCCAGCTATCAGGTGCCCACTCAGGGTATGAGAGATACAGCATGTTGGACAAATAGATTGAATAAAAAGGGACAGAATGGAAAATGAGTAATTCAATACCAACTTTCAAAAGCAAATGCAGCAAGAGAATTGTTGTGTCTCTGCGTTTGACAACTTTCCTTGACGCAGGACCATGTAGGCTTACACACACACACACACACACACACACACACACACACACAGCACACACGCACACACACACGCACACACACACACACACACACACACACACACACACACACACACACACACACACGCACACACGCACACACACACACACACACACACACACACACACACACACACACACAAAAGGGTATTCGTACAGTGTGCTGTACACCACCTGTGTCTGTGGTCGTGGCCCTAAACCTTCACGGAGCCAATACTCTCACACCCTCTGCTGCTTCGGGCGTCGCGCTGGTTCACAGCAGGGGAAAAACTCCCACGTTTTAGGCCACTTCATGGCTCGCAACAGGAGAATACGCCTGTTGTGAGGACAACAGGATAATACTCCTGTTGTGAGGACGGTAGAGCGACAGTCTCGCTTCATGCAGGTCGGCGTTCAATGCCAGATCGTCCAAGTGCTTGGGCCATTCCTTTTTCCCCCGTCCCCACGGGCCCATTCCAAATCCTTATCCTGACCCCTTCCCAGTGCTATATAGTCGTGATGGCTTGGCGCTTTCTCCTCATAACTCCCTCCCTGCACGATTCACTCAAATGGAAAGTTATTTATAAGGAGAGTTATTTCATTCCTATTAATGATATACACTTTATTCTCTCTCTCTCTCTCTCTCTCTCTCTCTCTCTCTCTCTCTCTCTCTCTCTCTCTCTCTCTCTCTCTCTCTCTCTCTCTCCCTCTCTCTCTCTCTCTCTCTCTCTCTCTCTCTCTCTCTCTCTCTCTCTCTCTCTCTCTCTCTCTCTCTCTCTCTCTCTCTCTCTCTCTCTCTCTCTCTCTCTCTCTCTCTCTCTCTCTCTCTCTCTCTCCCTCCCTCCCCACACTTGCCCCTCTACCTATCATCTTCCAGTATATGTAAAAGGCGTAGAGCATGAGGGGGAACCAACAGCTGTTCTGATTTCCATGGCAAGGGGGCCCTGACCCTTCCTTTCTACACCATTATTGTCACACACACACACACACACACACACACACACACACACACACACACACACACACACACTGGGTGTGTGTGTGTGTGTGGGGCCGGCCGGCCGAGCGGACAGCACGCTGGACTTGTGATCCTGTGGTCCCGGGTTCGATCCCGGGTGTCGGCGAGAAACATTGGGCAGAGTTTCTTTCACCTTATGCCCCTGTTACCTAGCAGTAAATAGGTACCTGGGAGATAGTCAGCTGTCACGGGCTGCTTCCTGGTGTGTGTGTGTGTGTGTGTGTGTGTGTGTGTGTGTGTGTGTGTGTGTGTGTGTGTGTGTGATGTGGAAAAAAATAGTAGTAGTTAGAAACAGTTGATTGACAGTTGAGAGGCGGGCCGAAAGAGCAGAGCTCAACCCTCGCAAGCACAATTAGGTGAGTACAGTGGCGTTTGTATAGGACGTGCTTTTTGTATGTCTTGGGAGTGTATTTCTGACCTTTGTGCTGCTTCTGAAGTTGCTGATTTCAACGTTATTGTATTGTTTATGTTAATCTTATCGCTATGTAATATTCAGAAAGATAACGGGATAAAGCAGAGGAGATGCTTTGTGAGATGCTTTACACAGATGCTTCATCCGTGTAAAGCAAAAACGGATTAATTATAGTTTGTGAATTGAACGTGTCTTGTGTGTGTGTGTGTGTGTGTGTGTGTGTGTGTGTGTGTGTGTGTGTGTGTGTGTGTGTGTGTGTGTGTGTGTACTCACCTAATTGTACTCACCTAATTGTGCTTGCGGGGGTTGAGCTTTGGCTCTTTGGTCCCGCCTCTCAACTGTCAATCAACTGGTGTACAGATTCCTGAGCCTACTGGGCTCTATCATATCCACATTTGAAACTGTGTATGGAGTCAGCCTCCACCACATCACTGCCTAGTGCATTCCATCTGTTAACTACTCTGAAGTGTGTGTGTGTGTGTGTGTGTGTGTGTGTGTGTGTGTGTGTGTGTGTGTGTGTGTGTATGTGTGTGTGTGTATGTGTGTGTGTGTGTGTGTGTGTGTGTGTGTGTGTGTGTGTGTGTGTGTGTGTGTGTGTGTGTGTGTGTGTGTGTGTGTGTGTGTGCAACTGTATTCTATCATACCATTCTCGTGCTTCTGATTTGCTATGCATGGAGTGTTTGCAGGGTTTTTTCCTATGCATTGAGCACTTGCAACCTTGTTTGCTCTCTCACAAGTCCTTAACGAGGTCAAAGTCTCTGCGTTCACCAGCAGCGATCACAAACACACACACACACACCTCTGCGCACTCACACACAGTTTTCATGATAGCGTGCCTATGATGGATTGGCTATCGTACCTTAAGTGACTATTGTCGATTGACTACTGGAACGACAATATCGTACTGCAGGGTCTGGGTATACGCTGTCGGTGGGAGACTGAAGTTATCGCGAGGGTAAAGTTCTTATTTCGTGTTCCTAGATTGGTTTCACTTCGTGTTTATATCACTCCGGGGTTATCATTCGGGGTTATCATACCCCGGGTTATCTTATAAGTCTCAAATGCTTCTAGTGCTCGAGGGGGCGTTTCCCGTATTGATGCGATCATCGTATTCAGCGAATGTTCCATCACAAGGCTCTCTCTCTCTCTCTCTCTCTCTTTTTTACTCCCTCACCCTCTTTCCCTCTCTCACTCCCTCTCTCTCTCCCTCACTCCCTCTCCCTCTCCCTCACTCCCTCTCCCTTTCTCCACACACTTGCCCCGAGGGACAATCATCTCTTACACACACACACACACACACACACACACACACACACACACACACACACACACACACACACACACACACACACACACACACACACACAAACACTCCCACGACTCTCACCTCTCACTTACGTCACCCTGCGCCCTCCACCGTCAATGCTTCATCATGTACAGCGTGTCACGGTATATCTCGCTGGAAAACGAGTGGGGTTCGACCCCCTGAGTGATGTAGAGCCTCTCGGAACACTTGCTGTCATCTTTCTTTGTTACTGCTATTGGTATTTAATCCTCAAATCTGGTCCGTGTTAGTGTGAGTGAGCTGCTGGATTAGAGGGGGGGGGGCTAGGGAGGCTGCGTTGCAACCGGTGTAAATGGTTCTCACTGAGGTCTAACGACCAGGAGATTATGCATCTGCCTATTTGCGCCAACAAGGAAGGTGCTGTGATCCTCTGGACGATTTCGGTTATACCATTTTTTTTTTTTATAACATTTTGGAATTACAACATTTTAGCACAGCGGGGGAGAACCGTCGGCCAGAAGATATGTCTTTCACTAACATACTCCCCATGCGGCGATAGCTTATTTTCTCGTCTGTACGAATGCTGTCGACTAGGAGACAGCCTCCACTGGAGCAAGGAACTGAGGTACAGGGCTTGTTCTCGCGGTAGTTGAGAGTTATATTACATTAGGTGGAGAGGGCTGTCGACCAGGAGACAGCCTCCACTGGAGCGTGGTGCCTTGGAACAAACTCTGCTCCTCCGATAGTTGAAAGTTACAGTAGCCTACCAGGCGGAGGTTTCGCAAAGCACCCTCAGGTTATCTGATGTTGGTATCACAAACAACAAGACTTGTTATGCAAGAGCAGCTGTTTCCTGCACTGTGGGAAGCTTTCTCCACGTCCTATGTCCTAAATAATTCTCATGTATCTCTCCTTCCTTGCCTGCCCCCTCTCTCTCTGTCTCTCTCTCTCTCTCTCTCTCTCTATCTCTCTCTCTCTCTCTCTCTCTCTCTCTCTCTCTCTCTCTCTCTCTCTCTCTCTCTCTCTCTCTCTCTCTCTCTCTCTCTCTCTCTCTCTCTCTCTCTCTCTCTCTCCCAGACACTGTCTTTACATTCCCAAATCCTCCCACCGTTGCCCATTACTTAGTCGTGTGTGAGAGTGTGGAGCAGCACTCAGTGTGGAGTTCCGCTGCTTCTGGCAGCTCCCGCTTCGTTCTCTTATTATCTCGAGTGTCTCTTATGGTCGCACTCTCCTTCTGCCAGGAGAGAGAGCGAGAGGGAGAGAGAGAGAAAGGGAGCGAGCGGGAGATTTACTAAAAATGTTAAGGGCGATAAATGGAGAAAATGGCGAGTTTAATAAGAGAGAGAGAACAATGTGGGGTGAGAGAATGGAAGGTTTGGGAATAGGGGAGAGTGAGTAATGGTAAGGTAATTGTAAATGATAAAAGTATAGAAAGTGGGGTGATTGGAGGAAGAGAGATGGGGGAGAGAGAAAGATGAAGAGCAAGGGGTTTCTTCGCTTCCAGTCCCTTCTCCTCTCACCTCCCAACTCCTTCTTCTTCCCCCTAAAACCTCCCTCCCTCCCTCCCTCTCTTTCCCTACCACCTCCCTCCCCCCCCCCCTCTCTCTCTCTCTCTCTCTCTCTCTCTCTCTCTCTCTCTCTCTCTCTCCCTCCCTCCCTCCTCCCCCACCATGCAAATATTGATTTACAACACTTTGTTTTTCCTCAACATATATCACCTTTCAAACTGATGACCATAATCTCCCCAGAAAAGGTAAATTTGATTTTTATTCCATTACACCTGTTTAGTCCAGCCATTACTGTTATGATTTTTTTTTATGTAAGTTATTACGAATATAATTTCTGCTTTCAGCGGCTGACTTCGTTCTGAGCTGTTTATTGTCGTTGCGCTTCTCGTGTGTCCATTGTCTCGACTCCTTCCCAGATGGGATAGATAACTACCGTTTATTTTTTGTTTTGTTTTTTTCCCTCTGATTACTTCCGGCACCAACACCCTCTATCATTCGAGCGCAAAAGAATTTTACAGGATTTGCTGCCAGGAAGTTAAAAATACGTTTGTGTGTGTGTGTGTGAAGATTTTCCTTCGGGTAATCATCACCGAACAGATGGTAATGCTGTTGATTGGTGGTTTGTGTGATTTACATCATCGTCACACTAGCCAATCACGGGCTACCACACTAGTGTTTGCTAGCCCCGCCCTCATGAGTAAATCGACCAATCAAGAGGAAGTTACGGTATTACAGTCTGACGTCACCGGCGAAGCTACCAATCACCTGTGAGTCATGACGATGATTGGTCCACCGTTAGCCTCAGGTCTTGTTATAAACCATCAGAAAGGACTCGCGACGCCTATTCGTCTGTCGCCAGCGGCACAGCGACAGCCTGATATCTTATAGGGCAGGCGTTCGATCCCCGATGTTCCTAGGTACTGAGCAGCATTCCCTCACCCAGTCTTCGTATCCCAGCTCCTTCTGCTCGTATCCCAGCTACTTGTCCTCGTATCCCAGCTTGTCCTCGTATCCCAGCTCCTTGTCCTCGTATCCCAGCTCCTTGTCCTCGTATCTCAGCTCCTTGTCCTCGTATCTCAGCTCCTTGTCCTCGTATCCCAGCTCCTTGTCCTCGTATCCCAGCTCCTTGTTCTCGTATCCCAGCTCCTTGTCTTCGTATCCCAGCTCCTTGTCCTCGTATCCCAGCTCCTTGTCTTCGTATCCCAACTCCTTGTCCTCGTATCCCAGCTCCTTGTCTTCGTATCCCAGCTCTTTGTCCTTATTTCCCTTCCAAGAGCTATACAGTCATTCGGGCCAGAGTTTCCTCCCAATCTTCCTTCAGCGTTGCATCCACAAAATAGGCACTCAGAATTACTATATAACCTAGCCACCAAAATACACAGCCTCGCATGCAAATTTATGTATATAATTCATTAAATTTTGGTGTTATTTTAAATGTGTTTGCGAAGGGTATGTATGGTGTATTCTTCACAATATTTATTAACAGGGACATTTAATGTGGTCACTATGTATGCAGAGGTTGAAAACTGGGATGCTTTCTCGCTCTGGATGGAGTGAAAAAATGACGAAATATTATATATCGCTCTCTCTCTCTCTCTCTCTCTCTCTCTCTCTCTCTCTCTCTCTCTCTCTCTCTCTCTCTCTCTCTCTCTCTCTCTATCTCTCTCTCTCCTCTTCTGCTTGTCTTTACCCAACCACTTGGGCTGGACGGTAGAGCGAAGGTCTCGTTTCATGCAGGTCGGCGTTCAATCCCCGACCATCCACAAGTAGTTGGGCACCATTCCTTTCCCCCCCCCCCCGTCCCATCCCAAATCCTTATCTTTAACCCCCTTTCCCAGTGCTATATAGTCGTAATGGCTTGCCACTTTCCCACTCTCTCTCTCACCTGAATTCCTGCTCTACACTTTTTAATGAATATTTAATTATACATTTTAATGCATATATAATTAACAGTAGGAAAAGTGCTGCATATTTTACCAGACTTTGTACAGCCAAACTTTGCCAGACACGTCGGGCGCGAAATCACAATTTACTCTGCCAAAAAAAAAAAATTATTTTGCCCACTGAAATTCACGAATAGTATGAAATTGCGAAAGGATAAGGATGTAGGAAGTGGAAAGGCGGAGGGAATGAGGATTTGAGGAGTTGAAAGAGGAGAAAGAGGAAGAGGAGAATAAGGAACGTAGCGAGAAGGGAGGAAGGAAGGAAGGAAGGAAGGAAGGAAGGAAGGAAGGAAGGAAGGAAGGAAGGAAGGAAGGAAGGAAGGAAGAAGAGGGGTAGAAGCAAGGGGAAGGAGGAGAGGAAGATGATAGATGCCAAGGAGGTGCGGATAAGAAAAATAATGAGCACAAGAAGAGGAAACGAGAAAAATAAGTTCAAAGAGAAGGACAAGGAGAGGCATAGGATGGAATGAAGAAGGAGAAAGAAGAGGAGCAGGAAAGGAAGCAACTGGAGTAAGGGTTAACTCACTGAGCTGTAGTCCAAGCAACCAAAGTGTAAAAATAAGAATGAAACTCTGAAATTCTCTTTTCTAAAATATGCAGAGATAGTTATTGTTATGTAAAATAGGCTTGGTTGAAAAGTTTAGGCGGGAGGCCTAATGAGGGGGAGAAATTAATAGATTCTCACTCAAAAAAAAACAACTAAATAATGCTAGTAATAATATTACACAATACGATCACAAGAACGTGATTGATCTATGATCAATGGTGCCTGGAGAGTCTTGTGATTCAAGTTCGACGCCGTTACAAGGCCTCTTAGTTTCCTAATTGTAGTGAAAAGATTGTTGCTGCACATGACGTATCGACCATTGAAGACAGAGACAGCTCCACTCATGTTTCAGCTGTTGGTTGAAAATATATCGTGACGATTCTCTCATCTCCGTGAAGAGCTCAGTCCCCCAGGGTACTGTGCTTGCTCCAGTACTTTTTCTCATCCTCATATCGGACATAGACCAGAACACAACCTATAGCACTGTATCATCCTTTGCAGATGACACTAGGATTTTCATGAGAGTTGGCAACATAGAGGACACGGCAAACCTCCAATCAGATGTTGATCAGGTCTTTCTATGGGCTACAGAAAATAATATGGTATTCAACGAGGATAAGTTTCAGCTCATGCGCTACGGAAAAATTGAAAACATAAAAACAGGAACCACGTACAAAACGCAGGCAAATCATAACATAGAACGAAAAGGCAATGTAAAGGACCTGGGTGTACTCATGTCGGAAGACCTTACCTTTAAAGAACACAATAAAGTAGCCGTCACAACTGCAAGAAAAATGACAGGTTGGATAACAAGAACTTTTCACACTAGAGATGCTATACCGATGATGATACTTTTCAAAACGCTTGTGCTATCTAGAGTGGAGTACTGCTGCACAATGACAGCCCCTTTCAAAGCTGGAGAAATTGCTGACCTAGAGAGCGTGCAGAGATCCTTTACTGCTAGAATCCACTCAGTAAAACATCTAAATTACTGGGACCGACTAAAGAGCCTAAATCTGTACTCCCTTGAGCGCAGGCGGGAGAGATACATAATAATTTACACGTGGAAAATAATTGAGGGGCTGGTCCCAAACCTGCACACAGAAATAACACCACATGAGACCAGAAGACATGGCAGGATGTGCAGAATACCCCCGTTGAAAAGCAGAGGTGCAATAGGTACTCTGAGAGAGAACTCTATCAACATCAGAGGCCCGAGACTGTTCAACACGCTTCCACTACACATAAGGGGCATAACTGGCAAACCCCTCACAGTGTTCAAGAGAGAACTGGATAAGCACCTCCAAAGGATACCTGATCAACCAGGCTGTGACTCATACGTCAGGCTGCGAGCAGCCGCGTCTAACAGCCTGGTTGATCAGTCCAGCAACCAGGAGGCCTGGTCGACGACCGGGCCGCGGGGACACTAAGCCCCGGAAGCACCTCAAGGTAGCCTCAAGGTATCTCAAAATGTGTACTATTACCAATTTTCAGCAACGAAGCTGAGATAATCTACTTCTTTGCTATATACTGAATTAAGTAAGTATTTCAACATCCTTGGTTTGAAAGTTGCCTAAGAAAGGTCTTGAGTGAGTAAAAATGTACACACACACACACACACACACACACACACACACACACACACACACACACACACACACACACACACACACACACACACACACACGCGCGCATACACGCGCACACGCATACACCTCACTGCGTTGTGAACTTTTAACAAAAACTGTTTCCACAGCACCTGCACAATATTATGCTAAAAGTTAGTTTAATTCTCATCCAAATCGGAAAAGTCGTTCATGCCCTTGTGTGATAACAAGCACATATGAATAACCATTAAATAATGAGACCGGTTTAATTATTAACGTATCCAACCCAGCTTGTTTGACAAGCTCAGCCAGAACATGTATATTACTTCATAGCTACAGAAAATGGAGACGTGCAAATTTAGTTGCTTCAAATATTAGCAATAATTCTTCAACAAGATCTAATTGAAGATCTAAATGATCTTCAACAAGATCTCTTGTTGCTATTAATAATAATAACCATAACACAACCATCTTGGGGAATAGCATGTCAAAACGACCTCCCCCCCACCCTCAAAAAACTCCAATATCTCCAAAAATCTACCAAAATCTACTTTACCTTGTGATAGTTTCGAGGATCAACGTCCCCACAGCCTGGTCTGGGACCAAGACTCTTGCTTGGTGGTCTGGTCAACCAGACTGTTGAGCGCGGCTGTTGGCAGCAAAATGTACTATGTGGATAATGCGAAACCAGAGTATGATAGAATTGTGCCAGGATCGCATTATTATTTTCAAAATATAATTCGCACCAAGATTTTGCCCAATGTGTTCGTGTTTGGCCCCGGCCGAGTATTCTCTTTCGTAAAGATGTTAGTTTAGAATTGTTGTGTTAGATGAATTTAACTGAATGAGGGAGGGGTGTTTGTATGAACGGGGGGGGGGGGGTGTTCGTAGTATGAACGGGGGGGGGTTCGTAGTATGAACGGGGGGGGGTTCGTAATATGTTAGTATGAGAGGGTTTTGTTGTTCGTACGGTGTTAGTTCGAGCTGGTGTGTATAACTTGTATATATGAGCTAGGGTTTGTAACGTATATGAGCTGGTGAGTATACTTTTACTAGGAGCTGCGGTGTATAACGTATGAGTATGAGCTGCAGGGTGTAAGGTGTTAGTATGAGCTGCAGGGTGTAAGGTGTTAGTATGAGCTGCAGGGTGTAAGGTGTTAGTATGAGCTGGAGAGTATGAAGTGCTGTTAATGATATACCGAAGCTGATAAGCAATCAGCAAATGTTTTGTTGATCATAAGTTAACCATATACTCTAGTGATTGTTTTTTTTATGTGTGGAGAAGGAGTCTCTCTCTCTCTCTCTCTCTCTCTCTCTCTCTCTCTCTCTCTCTCTCTCTCTCTCTCTCTCTCTCTCTCTCTCTCTCTCTCTCTCTCTCTCTCTCTCTCTCTCTCTCTCTCTCTCTCTCTCTCTCTCTCTCTCTCTCTCTCTCTCTCTCTCTCTCTCTCTCTCTCTCTCTCTCTCTCTCTCTCTCTCTCTCTCTCTCTCTCTCTCTCTCTCTCTCTCTCTCTCTCACTCTCTCTCTCTCTCTCTCTCTCTCTCTCTCTCTCTCTCTCTCTCTCTCTCTCTCTCTCTCTCTCTCTTCTCTCTCTCTCTCTCTCTCTCTCTCTCTCTCTCTCTCTCTCTCTCTCTCTCTCTCTCTCTCTCTCTCTGTCTCTCTCTCTCTCTCTCTCTCTCTCTCTCTCTCTCTCTCTCTCTCTCTCTCTCTCTCTCTCTCTCTCTCTCTTTCTTTCTCTCTCTCTCTCTCTCTCTCTCTCTCTCTCTCTCTCTCTCTCTCTCTCTCTCTCTCTCTCTCTCTCTCTCTCTCTCTCTCTCTCTCTCTCCCCCTCCCCGCCCCCCCCTCCGACGCCACTTGTAAAGCTCGTCATTTCACTTGTGACACCATACCACTGTTTTGTCTTCACTTATGCTTCACCACATCCTGTCTCCGCTGCTGCACCTTCCCTCTCTGCACCTCTCACACAACCCGTCCCCTCGCTCAAGGATGCGTGTCTAACGGACTCGATTAGTTCGTCAAAAATGCGTCTGCCTAGTATATGATAAAGCATCATATAATATTGACGATTTCTGCACACCGGCCTCGATGGGTTAGGTGGGTTGCTTGGGTTGATACGTTTTTGATTAAGGATGCAACTGCATTTTTAATAAAGTAGTCAGGCGAGGGAGACCGAGATGCACTCTGACATCAGCATGCAGTGGGATGTTGTCGTTCCGGGACCCACATCCAAAATTGGGAACCCTCCACGACTCGAAGTTCAGCGGTTAGAAACTTTGATTATCAGCGTTCTGTAAGATTCAGCCCATCTTGATGTCCTCACAGGATGGGCTGAGTCTTGTGAGGACATCATAGACGAATCTGCTCGTCCATGCAACGGCCGACCATAACGGCGCATTTAACATGTTTAATGCACTGTGTTTTCAAAATTGGTATTTTCTCGTGTATTTTTTTTCTTATAGTTTGGAATGCAGATAGGTTTAAATTAGATCTCGATTAGGTGTTTAAGTTCTGTTGGCAACTATTTGTACTTGTAGTACTAGGGTGAAGCATTTACCAGGGATCGAAAAGAGGACTTTAGCAAAGCATTACCTGGAACTTACCTGGAGAGTGTTTCGTGAGTTCTTCTACCCCCCGAGCCCGGCCTGAGGCCAGGCTCGACATAACTTGGTCCAACAGGCTGTTGCTTGGCGCGGCCCGCTGGTCCCCATATCCACCACAGCCTGGTTAGTCCGGCACTTCTGGCAAGAACCTGTCCAAGTGCCTCTTGAATATCTCCACCTTCGTTCCGGCAATATTGCTAGTGCATGCTGAGAGGGTGTTGAACAGCTGTGGACCCCCTAATGTTAAGACAGTGCTCTCTGATTGTGCCTATGGCACCTCTACTTTTCAATGGTTCTAGTCTGCATTTGACCATCACTCTGCATTCTGTTTGAGAGAAAGTTGAAAATCTAACGCGCCACTTTACCCGTTATTCCTATTATCTCATTTTATGGGCTATCACTCCATGGTCACATTGAATGTTTGCAAGGTCTACCTTTATTTTTCCCTGTCGACCCTCTAATTGTTGAAATTGAATTGATTGAATAACCCATCTCGCTTGTTGTATTGGACCTACTGCTGTTATTAATGTTAGTCTGCACTTCAATGCGCTTGTGATCTGAGTATGTAGTATCTGAGATTGTAATGTCTATGATTAGCTCATCATTGGTTGTGAATATTAGTTCCAGCGTGCTTTCGTTCCTTGTTGGTTCTGTAATCTGCTGATTGAGCGAGAATTTGTCACAGAATCTCAGTAGCTCTCCGATTTGGGGTTGGTTATGTTTAGGTTGATTTCCTGCTATTTTGTTCCTGCATTATTCGAGAAATGTTTGAACGTCATCAGTCGTGAGTCGCGTGTAAATTGTTTTTCATTCATGAACAGGGGATTTGGCGAGTGGATTAGCGAGCTTTTCGCTTTTGTTTATGAGGACGGGCTGCTGCCCCCTCATCACAACATTGCCCACGTGGTCATTAATCAAACACTAGCCTCTCTGTTTATGAATTTACAAAAATTCATAAATGATTCACAGCTGTTTACGTTCGAACTTTTCTTGAGTAGGGCTTCGCTTCTTAAGTCCGAAGCCTACTTCGCTAAATGCTTCACCTATTCTGAATATACAAATAATTGCTAAAAAGAATCAAAACTCTTAACTCTGCGCAAAACTATAATCCAAATAATAATAATTTATACAATAGAAAATGCAGTTTCTGATTATTAAGTCTGGAAACGATTAATAAATGCATCTTCGGGGGTTGTACTGCAACTTAAACGAGCATTGCACGAGGGATGCTGTCAACTCTCCCTTGCACGGCCACGGGGACGATAGCAGTGTAGCCTAGTAGATAGCCTAGTGGACCAAGCTCTCACAAGTCAAGCCTGGTTTCGAACCGGGCTTGGGGAGTAGAAGAACTCCCAGAACCCCATCAAGCGGATATCAAGCAGTGTGTATAAGCATAAGCCTGAGGATTGGTTGGGGGTCTGACACAGCTTGAACAAGCATAACCAGATGAATGGATAGTAAAATTACATCAGTTTAATGTAATGTACCCCAACACACCCTGAAATTACAATCCTTGAACTGTTTCTGGCATTACCATCATCTGGTTCTAACATTTATACCTGGAACCACCGCATGAAACAGCTATCAAATTTTCGAAATTGCCTAACTCTGGAACTATTTCATTCCAGTATGCGTCATAACTTGGAAACCCATCTAGGTGAAACCACCATTGGGTGAAACCTGATTTCTTTGGATTTTATTTGAGAACTCTCTTAGCTTTAAGATGCTCCATATCCTGGAAATATTTTTATTCGTGCTGGTGCTCTGGAGCAGGTTTTCTCTGGAATTATCAAAGTTCAGCTTACAACACGACTTGGAACTTGTTAGAACTGAAGACGTTATAGTGTGGAGTTCAAGTCATTATAGTGTGAATACCTTGTTTTTACGCCTTAACTTTATTTGAAAACTCTGGAATACGCTTTGTTTTTGGAGCTCTGGAATTGTATTTATTCTGCAGCTTCCTATAATTAAATCATTAACCGGAGTTGGTGATATGTAACACAGTTACAACGACTGTTTCCTTCTCTCTCTCTCTCTCTCTCTCTCTCTCTCTCTCTCTCTCTCTCTCTCTCTCTCTCTCTCTCTCTCTCTCTCTCTCTCTCTCTCTCTCTCTCTCTCTCTGTCTCTCTCTCTCTCTCTCTCTCTCTCTCTCTCTCTCTCTCTCTCTCTCTCTCTCTCTCTCTCTCTCTCTCTCTCTCTCTCTCTCTCTCTCTGTCTCTCTCTCTCTCTCTCTCTGTCTCTCTGTCTCTCTGTCTCTCTCTCTGTCTCTCTGTCTCTCTCTCTCTCTCTCTCTCTCTCTCTCTCTCTCTCTCTCTCTCTCTCTCTCTCTCTCTCTCTCTCTCTCTCTCTCTCTCTCTCTCTCTCAATCTATCTTTCTCTATCTCTCCCAAAGCAAACGAGTCGGTTTTCCTTTGAACTACCTGAGAATGAGAGCCATCCAAGGCTGGTACTGTTGATATACGCGAGCACCAGAACTCGTCTCCTCTGGAACGTCTTAACTGATAGAGACCATCACGTCCAGGCACCTGGAAGTGTGTGTGGCCAGCGTGCCGGTTACTGGCATACTGAGGGTTGATGTCCTCTCCAACGCAACAACTCAGCCCGCCCTCAAGCGCTTAATATATATACTCGCGTTCATGCGGTCTGTTCAAGGTGGTCGTGTTCAAGAGCTCGACGCTAGTGTTCAAGGTGGTCGTGTTCAAGAGGTCGACGCTAGTGTTCAAGGTGGTCGTGTTCAAGAGGTCGACGCTTGTGTTCAAAGCAGGAAGGTCGGGGTTATTTAGCTTCCATGGGTGAGAGAGAGAGAGAGAGGGGAGGGGGGGCACTTGTGCGTTCCAGACTTAGTGTGTGTGTGTGTGTGTGTGTGTGTGTGTGTGTGTGTGTGTGTGTGTGTGTGTGTGTGTGTGTGTGTGTGTGTGTGTGTGTGTTAGGTTCAGTGCTGGAATGTCGCCTGAAGGCGTCAGACGACAAGCCCCAGGCGTCTCGGTGTTGGTGCTGGGTAAAGGGAATGATTTCACCTCAAGAAATGGTTGCTGTTTGCGTGCTGGTAAGTTGTGCCTCTTTTTCCCTGAGATGAAGCGCTTGCCGGAAGCAACATATTTGACTATTGTGCTTTTACTTATTTCCTTGATCCAGCATTCTTAACAATCTTTTTCTTCTTTTCTTATAGATGAGGGAGCTTATATATAGAGGAAATATTATTTTTATTCTTTTAGAATTGTGTTTTTAATTGGAATATAAATAGAACAAAATTGCAACTGAAAAATAATTAATTTCTTTTCGCGATGGAATATTTTATTCTTGTCAAAGCTGGAATAAAATGCCATTGTGAAACATAAAAGTTATTAGGACTCGTGGGAGCTTTAGTGGTGATGTGGATCAGGGTTGATTGTGGTAGTTGGCCAATGGTGGTGGCTCAAGCCTGGAGCCGGGCCAGGGACGGACGGTGTTGTGGTGGAAGAGAACTTCAGTGGTTGCAGATGTTGGTCGAGCAATATTGCTGGAAATTTGTTTCTGGCTGGTTTAGGTCTTAGACCTTTGGGAAGCGTGCTAGCCACTTGATCTCTAGGTGTATGGAGGAAGGGGGGGGGGGGGAAGGTGTATATTGGCCAGAGTGTCCCACTAAAGATGCAGTTTTTCCAGAGGTTCTCTCGACCTCTTCAACGTCTGGAGAGTGTGTTGTTAAGGCTGCGACACTTTCTTACTGAACATAAACCGGGAACGGGATTTAGTTACCGGTTATGCGCAGGATCAGTCAATTCAGGTTTTATGTAAATTGGCAGTGAAGCAAGGGCACCGGTCTTTGTATTGGCCATCTGAACCTGTTGGACATCAGACTAGCTTGGACTTCAGACCAGCTTGGACATCAGAACAGCTTGGACATCAGACCTGCCTGGACATCAGAACAGCTTGAACATCAGAACAGCTTGAACATCAGAACAGCTTGAACATCAGAACAGCTTGGACTTCAGACCAGCTTGGACATCAGAACAGCTTGGACATCAGACCTGCTTGAACATCAGATCAGGAGTTGCCAAGTAAGCCCCTGTTTGGCTTGGTGTTGGGGTTAAGGCCCATCAACCTCAGAAAGGGTTATTGAGGCAACACATTTGGCTTACTGACCAACGAGCAAGTATTGTATGTTATACTTCTGTACACCGTAAGCTACACATAAGGGGCATAACTGGCAATCCCGTCACAGTGTTCAAGAGAGAACTGGATAAGCACCTCCAAAGGATACCTGATCAACCAGGCTGTGACTCATACGTCAGGCTGCGAGCAGTCGCGTCCAACAGCCTGGTTGATCAGTCCAGCAACCAGGAGGCCTGGTCGACGACCGGGCCGCGGGGACGCTAAGCCCCGGAAGCACCTCAAGGTAAGGTAACCGTTCAGGACTAAAGTATACTATTAGGGGATATACAATGTCAAACTGTATATACCTTTATATATGCCTTTCGGTGTATATACCCAACTGGAACCAGGGACTAGTGTGGGACCAGGGACCAAGGTGGGACATGGGCGTATAATCAAGGGCGCAACTAGCTACACAACCTTCAACAAATATCACTATAATCTGCCAACTAGAAATTCCTCTCTCTCTCTCTCTCTCTCTCTCTCTCTCTCTCTCTCTCTCTCTCTCTCTCTCTCTCTCTCTCTCTCTCTCTCTCTCTCTCTCTCTCTGACACTTTCAACGGTTAAACATTTACCATTTTATTGAACATAAAACATTTAGTGATTTTATTCACGGTCATTCATGTTCAAAAATAATTACAACCATTCAATAAAATTATACAAATAAAGAAGAAACTGTAACTCGGCCCTAACCGTAACCTTCGTAGTTTTCCTGAGCTTGATTCCCAAGTTTCAATAAATATCGGGTTAACTCTCGCAATATTGACTTGCTCTGAGCGAAACGCAAAGTGCCTCGAACGAGACCAGCAGGAAAGAGGTTGCCGGCTCCCCGCACCCGTCTTCAGTCATTCCTTGGCGGGTTTCCGGCGTCTGAGGGAGTCACCCCCTGGTGCTCTTGATGGGCCACAACGTACAAAATAAAGTGTGCAATCACGCACGATCCCAAGCCACTAACCTAACCTAACCTTACCTAAACTATGCATAGAAAACGTGGACATTTGTGAGCCCCTAAGCTCTCCCTCTCGTTACTTTGTTTCATAACCGAACCAAATCTAACGTCACGAAGCGATAATATTTTGTTATATATATATATATATATATATATATATATATATATATATATATATATATATATATATATATATATATATATATATATATATATATATATATATATATGTGTGTGTGTGTGTGTGTGTGCACGTGGTGTGACGTCACTAAGACGTCATAATATTCGTATCAGTACAGGTTTGAGACACTGGTAGATAGGTGAGTACTCATAGGTAAGGTGTGGTGATGCTGGTTATGGTGGATATATTATGTCACCATGGTTATGGTGGTGTGTGTGTGTGTACTCACCTAGTTGTGCTTGCGGGGGTTGAGCTCTGGCTCATTGGTCCCGCCTCTCAACTGTCAATCAACAGGTGTACAGGTTCCTGAGCCTACTGGGCTCTATCATATCTACACTTGAAACTGTGTATGGAATCAGCCTCCACCACATCACTGCCTAGTGTATTTCATTTGTTAACTACTCTTAACACTGAAAAAATATTTCTGATGTCTCTGTGGCTCATTTGGGCACTCAGTTTCCACCTGTGTCCCCTAGTGCTTGTACCCACCGTGCTAATAGTTTCTTTGTCCACCCTGTCAATTCCTCTGTGTGTGTGTGTGTGTGTGTGTGTGTGTGTGTGTGTGTGTGTGTGTGTGTGTGTGTGTGCGCGCGTGCGTGCGTGCGTGTGTTGTATTCTTGGCTAACGAATATTTAAGTTATTATTATATAGATTTTTTTTTTTGCTGCCCGCTATAAACCTCTGCAGGAAGCGTAAATATTTTTGACTTAGTCCATGTTTTTTACGTGCGAGAAAATAGTTGCTATAAGTACAATAATTTTAGGAGGATTGGTTGACTATAACAAATAAGCAATAACTCTGAACAAAAGAGGTTAGGACACGATGGCCACCAAATCAAGGTTGATTTGGGTTGCAGCCAATTCTTCATCCCAACAAACACACAACCATGAAGTTAGTTTGTTGACCAAACAACCCACTAGAAAGTGAAGGGACGACGACGACGACGTTTCGGTCCGTCCTGGACCATTCTCAAGTCGATTACAATTTCTAGTGTGTGGTTTGGTCAACATATTTCTGCCACGTTATTGAGACTCCTCCTCAGCATATGAAGTTAATTTGACTGTTGTATGCGTCTAATACGTCGTGTCGACGTCGTGGGAGGCTGCTGGGATCCCTGAGTCAACCACCCAAACAAAAATAAAGACGTTCAATTTGTTTATTTAGAGGAAACTTTAGCACTTAAGAAATTGCGGTCTCCCCATTACTCAATTACAGTGATAGTGGTATTGACTTCCCTGCCCTCCCGAGCAAGCGTTGTTCCAGCCTTTGTTCCTTGCAGGGTTCTCTCACATGTTGCAGAATCCTCACGTATTGCAAGTTCCACCCATGTTGTAGGGGATTCGCGTGATGTAAGTTCCAGACATTTTAATAGGGTGTTCACGCGTTACAGCGCCTTCATGTCTCGCAGGATATCTATGTGTTGCATCACGTGTTGCTGGATCCTCGCGTGGTGCATTATTATGTACACATTAGGCGGTATTTATTCATTATTCGCCTCCTAGTATATATAGAAATGAAAAAACAGGTATGTTTATTAGTTTATATGTGTGATGAGTGTGATATTCTTTATGCTCTAAATCTACTCAGGAGTTTTGCCAGTCAGCTAGTTAAGCAGCCAGCTAGCCTATTAGCCAACTACCTAACAGGTATTTAACTAATTACGTAGCCATCCAACCAGAAAACCAATTAACTGCACAAGCTGTCTGTCACTTAACTATAAAACCAGCCAGCTAGCTAAATAGTGAGCAAGTCAGCCAGTATATATAAATATATATATATATATATATATATATATATATATATATATATATATATATATATATATATATATATATATATATATATATATATATATATATATATTATTAAATATGACCGAAAAAGTAAGATTAATAATTCTAACACGAATTTTCTCAATCTTTCGTACATTTCTTTTCACTGTTGGAGGTAATTCAAAAATCAATTCTCCAAAATTCATTTTTATTTTTTTTTTTGGAGAATTGATTTTTGAATTACCTCCAACAGTGAAAAGAAATGTACGAAAGATTGAGAAAATTCGTGTTAGAATTATTAATCTTACTTTTTCGGTCATATTTAATAATATATGTCTACAGGAAAGACTGCTACCAAAATATACTAATATATATATATATATATATATATATATATATATATATATATATATATATATATATATATATATATATATATATATATATATATATAAAGTGTTGACCCCGGGTCAGTGTGAAGTAATTATACGAGTCATATACACGGTCCAGTCTCCTGTGTACCAGCTCTCAATATTCTTGTGTGATGTTGATGTGTTTTTGTAAGCTTCAATTATTTTTGGATAATAGGTTTTGGTGTGTTTGTCGTTTGGTGTTTTTTTTATAATGGTTTTTGGTGTTTTTGTAAGTTTGAATTGCTTTTAGCTAATAGTTTGTGTGTTTTTTGTAAGTTTGTATTATTTTATTTGTTTGCACAAAGAAATCTAGATTAATGTGACGTGTCAATGAGAACAGGAGTGACGAGGAGGCGTTTGCTAATTAGCAGTTCCCAGGGGATAGGTTCTCAATCTTAATTCATCAACAGCTTCCTCGATGGTTGAGTACAGGCACTACATCTTCATTTGGATGTCTTTGTTTGCATTGTTGCAGACGTAGGTTAGACGTGTGAAGGAGTTTAGGTGGGGTATAAATAGGAGCTACCTCGCATCTTTAGGCCTTATAGGCTGCTGACTGCATGGCAAAATAGGATCCTGGATAGAGGATTAAGGTCCTATTTTGAGTCTAGATGAAATTGGTCTGCGTGGCCATATCTCCTTGCATGTTGCACACCAATTTTCTCCCCCACCTATTTCTATTAGATTATCGCTTGAAACTTTCCTCATATTGCTTAACTTTCATTGCCCAAAATGGTGGTCGTCATCTCCTTTGTCCCTCTTCGCTTCCTGTTGTTTCTCGGCAATTTTAACGTGACTTCCTGTTTCTTTTTATCTAAGGACCTCTGTGAAGTGTTTTTTTTTTTTTGTTAGTTCTCCATCTTGCTTCGGAGCGGTAGTTATCATGAGTGTGAATCACCTTAAGGATATTGTAGTTCAAACTCATTTTAACGTTTTAGTCTTGGGTCGAGGTGTATTTTGTTTTTATGCTGTTTCTGGTCCTTCTCTTCTCTTTCGTGCTTTGCTTTTTGGATCAAAGGATTATTTTGCTTCAAGGGATTACTTTGCTTATTGGATCAAAGGATTACTTTGCGTATTGAATCAAGGGATTACTTTGCTTATTGATGCAAGGGATTACTTTGCTTATTGATGCAAGGAATTACTTTCCTTATCTCGCTCATTTCTTTCCTGAGGAAGATAAACGTTTCCGTGAGTGTGAACTCTAATCATCTAATTTTTTGTCTTCCTCTCTGATTCTTTGCCATTGCAGCTCCTGTGGGCAAGACCTCATCCGCCTGTTGCATCTCGTATGTAACTTCTCGCTTCCCTTATTCTGTCTTTTGCTCAGAGCCTCCTCTTTAAACTAAAGTATTTACTCAAACCCTATAGCACAGGCCCCTGGCTCCTTGAAGCGCATTCTCTTCGTAAGCCTCATTCGTGGTATATACCGTGAAAAATCTTGCCCTCATGAAATTCTTGTCCCCCAAAGTTCAACAGCTTTACTCTCCACGTTTCATCACACCTTCGTGGTTTTGGTCAACATGGCAGTACAGATGGTGGCTCAAGTCTAAGTCCTGCTCCCTCTACCTTTTTAAACCCATATTCTCTCTCTCTCTCTCTCTCTCTCTCTCTCTCTCTCTCTCTCTCTCTCTCTCTCTCTCTCTCTCTCTCTCTCTCTCTCTCTCTCTCTCTCTCTCTTTCTCTCTCCCTTTTTAACCCACATTCTCTCTCTCTCCCTCCGATTTCTCTTTGGGTGATTACCTTTCTATGGGAGATCTCAAGGTTATCAGGGCGTGGGGAAAGGGGTGATCAGGGTGAGGGGTAAGGGAGGGTAAGGTGTTAGAGGGGGAGGGTGATGGGGCAGGAAGGAGGGGGTGAGGGGAAATGAACAATTGCCGGTAAAAATAAGGTATTCCATTATTTGTTTCGCCCTGTTGGCTAGAGTTACTAATCGCATCACGTCAAGGTGTGGGACCCTTCCAGTCCCGGGCCCCTCTGCTTCTCTCCCATACCCCTCCCTTGTTCCCTCTCTCTCTCTTCCTTTCCCCTCTCTTCCTTCTCCACCCTCCTCCTCCGCTCACTCATCAAACCTACCACCTCCCATTTACGCCTCACACCTCTCACCTTGTTTTTATTGGAGGGTGGAGGAAATAAAGATGGAGAGGTGCAGGTGAAGAAAAATATTTAGAAATCAGAGTGAGCTACGCCAGCAGGCTGGCTGTCCGCCATGCTGACCCGATGTATGTGTTTGGTAAACTTCGACAAGGTTGTATTATTTTTGTATCAGGGAGCTGAGAGTGTTTGTAAAGTTTGTCTCCTGTATTTCGCCATATATATATTCATCTATATAGAGGAAAGAGCAAGGGCCGAAAGAGCAGAGTTCAACCCCCGCAAGGATTACTAGGTCAATACAACTAGGTGAATACAGTGCTTGAATTGTTGGTTCATATGATGGACGATGTTTTGCTGCAGTCTGTTGTTGTTTTCATGTTATTTTTCTGTAAGGAGTGCAGAGGAACTGGAGAGTATTCCAGTACCTACTGGAGAGTATTCCAGTACCTACTGGAGAGTATTCCAGTACCTACTGGAGAGTATTCCAGTACCTACTGGAGAGTATTCCAGTACCTACTGGAGAGTATTCCAGTACCTACTGGAGAGTATTCCAGTACCTACTGGAATCTAGAGCGGGTAGAATTCACTAGAGAAGTAGAGCTGAAATCAGGTAGACTATAGAGCTTTGTATAAGTAAAGCCTTGTGTTCGTGTCGAGGTTAAAGGGGGGGAGAGGGATCTTCTCTCTTTGAGTGAGGCCGTTTTTGCTCTATGTATTATGTCCGCTAAGTCATTTTCTATTCCTGTTCTCTCGAATCACAGTATTCTGCCTACATTCATATGTTGGACTGGGTGGTTGTCAAGGGGTAATGACCTCTGGGTAACCCTGACCTCGCACACGCGCCCTTCCCCCCCCTCTCCCTTGCCCCCTCTTCTTCCCTTGCTCCTATTCCTCCCTCGCTCCTCTCTCATCCCTCGCCGCTCACACCTCACACCCTCGACCTTCCACCTCAAAGCTATGACTTCCTACCTCACACGTCACACCTTCAACCTCCAACTGGATCTCCCACCACCCACCTAAAACTCTTAACTCCAGAACTTCTCGCACTCCACACCTTCCACCTAACACCTAACACCTGCCACCAAACACCTCCCACCTAACACCTCCCACCTAACACCTACCACCTAACACCTCCCACCTAACACCTCCCACCTAACACCTCCCACCTAACACCTACCACCTAACACCTCCCACCTAACACCTCCCACCTAACACCTCCCACCTAACACCTCCCACCTAACACCTCCCACCTAACACCTCCCACCTAACACCTCCCACCTAACACCTCCCACCTAACACCTCCCACCTAACACCTCCCACCTAACACCTCCCACCTAACACCTCCCACCTAACACCTCCCACCTAACACCTCCCACCTAACACCTCCCACCTAACACCTCCCACCTAACACCTCCCACCTAACACCTGCCACCTAACACCTCCCACCTAACACCTCCCACCTAACACCTCCCACCTAACACCTCCCACCTAACACCTCCCACCTAACACCTCCCACCTAACACCTCCCACCTAACACCTCCCACCTAACACCTCCCACCTAACACCTCCCACCTAACACCTCCCACCTAACACCTCCCACCTAACACCTAGCACCTCACTTCCCAGTGTTCAACTTCAGAGCATAAAACTGTAATGTGATTGCAGAACTTGCCTGCCTCTGGCCTTATGGGTTCTCAGGCTGTCCTGCTCAAGTCCCAGGCACGGCCAGCTAGCACAGCGAAGGTCAACTAGCACTCAGACCGGGGGAACTAGCAAAGCTAAGGGGGAACTAGTAAACCCAGGGAGATACTAGTAATCCCAGGAGAAAAATAACACTGCAAAAGGAAAGCTAGTTCAGCGAGGGGGCGACTGTTAGTTAGGACACACTAGCACAGTGGGGTGAAAACTAGGACAGAAAAAACATAAATTTATTCTAATTCATTTTACAGTTTTGGGTTACATACATTTAAATACACGACAGCGGTAATATGACTTGATAAAGTGTTAATGGGGAGAGAGAGAGAGAGAGAGAGAGAGAGAGAGAGAGAGAGAGAGAGAGAGAGAGAGAGAGAGAGAGAGAGAGAGAGAGAGAGACAGAGAGAGAGAGAGAGAGGGAGAGAGAGAGAGAGAGAGAGAGAGAGAGAGAGAGAGAGAGAGAGAGAGAGAGAGAGAGAGAGAGAGAGAGAGAGAGAGTCCCAGAGCTGGGACTTGTGTGTCCCGGTCCCTATGCGTGGTCCCAGAGACGTGTTGCATGATGGGTTGCACTTGGCGTGCAGGACGTTGTTAGGTGGTTATTATATGCCATTAGAGGCTGTTGTGCCTGTGGGAGTTATTTATGATGCAACAGCCCTACTGCTAGCTGCTCTCATGTCTTATCTCTCACTATCTCTGTCTGTATTTGTAAGTGCATACAGTCATACATTCAACGTCCCCCTCCATCCCCCACACATATATAAATAGAGGAGCACATACGCACAAGCTTTTTTCTCTCTCTCTCTCTCTCTCTCTCTCTCTCTCTCTCTCTCTCTCTCTCTCTCTCTCGCTTTTCACTCTTCGCTCGCACTCTCTCACCTTATCTCTTGCAGGGTTGGTGGTTTCCCTTCTCTTAGTCCACAAGGTCCAATCTCTTAGTTCAATCCTTCTTTGGCATGTTGCTTCATTAACGTACAGGTTATAAAGTTAGTTTGCTGTAAGTTAAAGCTATTGTTAAAGTTTCAAAAACACAATATTTGGGCATGAGCTGGCGCGCGTGTGTGTGTGTGTGTGTGTGTGTGTGTGTGTGTGTGTGTGTGTGTGTGTGTGTGTGTGTGTGTGTGTGACTAAGTGTGTGTGTGTGTGTGTGTGTGTGTGTGTGTGTGTGTGTGTGTGTGTGTGTGTGTGTGTGTGTGTGTGTATGTGTGTGTGTGTGTGTGTGTGTGTGTGTGTGTGTGTGTGTGTGTGTGTGTGTGTGTGTGTGTGTGACTAATTATTTAAGTGTAGTTACAGGATCAGAGTCCGTTGTTTCTGTCTACTGACGATTTTGACATTCACAACCACTTACCTTGTTCCAATCGTCAATCATTCTGTCGGCAAACAAAAAAAAAAGAAAACTTTCTAATAGTTTTTCAGCATCTTTGTTACCTTAGCTTGAATCTATGACCTCTTGTTCTTGATGCTGCTGGTTTCAGGAATTCCTTTTGACTGTTTTGTTGGTTTCTGATGCTATTGTGTACCGTACAATGTCCTTCATGTGGTCCTCTGGGGGGAGTTTACTATCCTGAACCTCGCCTAGATTTCTGTCTGTGTCAGATTTCTTTTAGTGCCTTTTCACAGAATTTGGAAGTTATGTTCCGCCTATTTTTTACATATTCCATATTCCGTGATGGTGAGCCCCATCTGCCAAGTGTGACTCCATACACTTTTTTTTTGCCCAGGTCATCTTGAGTGCATGTGTGTGTGAGTATATTCACCTAGTTGTGCTTGCAGGGGTTGAGCTCTGGTCTTTCGGCCCGCCTCTCAACTGTCAATTAACTGTTACTAACTCCTAACTAGCAATTTTTTTTGTCACACAAACATACACACAGGAAGCAGCCCATAGCAGCTGTCTAATTCCCAGGTACCTATTTACTGCTAGGTAACAGGAGCATAAGGGTGAAAGAATCTCTGCCCATTGTTTCTCGCCGGCGCCGGGAATCGAACCCTGGACCACAGGATCACGTGTCAGCGTGCTGTCCACTCAGCCACCGGCCCACCCTTGTGCGTGCGTGCGTGCGTGCGTGTTCAACCGATATGGGGATTCAACATTTCCTGTGGTTCCCGGTGCAGAGGAACGATGGTCGCTATTTCCACATATCTCCCCTTCACCACATCTCCCTTTCCCTACATCTCCCCCTTCCCCACAGCACCTCCTTTTTCTTCCTCCTCCCCCTTCTCTCTCTCCCTCTACCACACATCACCCCACCTCCATCCCGCCCTTCCCCTCCCCTCTGAATTATCTAACTACATTATATTATCTAATTACATTATCTAACTACAATTATAAAGTCACGACTCGTCGACTTGTGCACAGCACTACTCATAATATCCTGTCACGGCATTGAAGGTCCCTGTTCCTTTCCCTTCCTCCCATTCCTTCCTTTCTTTCCCTCTCCCTTCCACACTTGAACACTTTTCATTCCTCCTCTTTCCTTCTACCTTTCGGTTCTTCTATTTATTTCGCCATTCAAGCTTCCTCATTTCTTTTTCGCCTTCTCTTCAGCCCCCCCCCCCCCGTGTCTTTCACCCTTCCTTCTAATTCGTTCTCTTCTTCCATTCTCAACCCCCCTTGTAACGCCTCTCAACCCCCTCAACCACCTTCCCCTCCCCCTCTCTAACACTTTCCGACCCCCCCTCCCCCTGACACCTTCACAACTGATTCCAACACCCTCCAACACCTCCCAACACCCCCCAACATCCTCCAACACCTCCCAACACCCTCCAACACTTTCAACCCCCCCCTCCAACACCTCCCAACACCCTCCAACACCTCCCAATACCCCCCAACACCTCCCAACACCTTCCAACACCCTCCAACACCTCCCAACACCCTCCAACACCCTCCAACACCCTCCAACATCTCCCAACACCCTCCAACACTTTCCAAGCCTCCCTCAAAACGAATGAATTCCTTGAATATTAGGTCAGGGCGTTAGTGTGTACAAATGGGCCTCTCCTCCCCTCCCTTCCCCTACCCTACCACCATTCCCCACGCCACCACCTACCCTTCCCTCCCCCCTCCTGTTCCCCATCACCCACCTCCCCCTCCTCCGGCTATGTCTTCTTTCCTCCAGCCCGTCCCTTACCCTAACCTTGTGTCTTGTTGCCCTCTTGCCCCGGGAGGCGCCTGCAGGTAGCGTAATGGGGCCAAACAAACGGTCCGTCGAACACTGACGTAACCGACATTGTGGCGCTCACGGGAACGCTTGTCTGCAGGGATTCCACGGTGTGTGTGTGTGTGTGTGTGTGTGTGTGTGTGTGTGTGTGTGTGTGTGTGTGTGTGTGTGTGTGTGTGTGTGTGTGTGTGGGATCCCTTTGTGGCTGTGACCTCCTCCTTACGATGGAGGTCAATAGAAAAAAAAAAAAAAAACAATTCTAAATTTGGTGTTAAATTAATGTATTTTTTTCCGGCCAAAGAAAAATGGCAAGTTTTATGTACCAAAGAGTTGCGTTTTATTATTATTAGTTCTAATTCAATATTCTTAGTTTTGTCGATAAGCTGACGATGTGATCCGCCTCACTTGACGAGGCCACTTCAACCGACAATACACCTGGCTCGACAGGACACCTGGCTCGACAATACACATAGCTCGACAGGACACCTGACTCGACAGGACACCTGGCTCGACAATACACATAGCTCGACAATAGACCTGGCTCGACAACACACCTGGTTCTACAACACACCTGGCTCGACAATACACCTGGCTCGACAACACACCTGGCTCCATAACACACCTGGCTCGACAACTCAACTCACAACTGTAGGATAGTAGGTCAGGTCAGTGTTGCCGCCGCGTGGTCTCTTATATTCAGTGCCTTACACACCTGCAGGAGCGGCGACAATTTCCTTAAACGATGAATTGTCTTAGATTATCTTCTGTTTTATTTGGTGCGAAGCTGAAGCTTTCCTAAAACCTTTAAGTTCCTTGTTTATAGAAACGTTAACTTTTCTTGAATTCCTCTCTCGTCTATCGTGTATTTTCTCCTGGCTTCAAACCCATGTATAAAATAGTAACCAAAAGATTACAAAAAAATTCTTATCCACCTCTGGTGCAATTGTGGGGGGCCCATAGCCTCGGAGAAGAGAATAAAAGGTTTTCAACCATGAACTTGCAGATTGTCCCGAAACAAGATGTACAGGTTTCGCAAGAGAATACGTTATCAATCGTTTTTTGCTGTTATAAATCTTATTAATTTCGTAAGGCATGCCATTTCCCTTTTTTAAAATCGCGTTGTTTCTCATACGCGAAAATAATTTTATCCAAATATTCCACTCTCCGTTTTCTGATTATTCTCCTGCGTGATGTTATTCGGGTTGTGATGTAGGCCTGTTGTCTATGGATCTATAGGCCTAACTGTCTACTTTTTTGTGAATATGGACACCAGGTTTTTCAGTCTCCATTCGCTAATGACATCTGATAAACCCCTAGTCAGAGAGAGTTACATAATATCTGCGGTCACTCTCAATATCCACGGTGATATCTCATTAGATATGCAGTAGTACGAGGCTACTGCTTTTTTTTAAATCTTTAATTCATACAAGTACTTTTGTATCTCGGTTATTGACATATCTTTTATTCTAGTTTCTACTTTTTTATTTTATTTTATGACCTAATGTTTTTACGGTTGATTTTTCTTTGTTTTTTGTTGTGTAGCATTCGAGTCTGTCCTTGGCTTTGGCAACTATGACATTTTCACATTTCATATTGACCAGACCACATACTAGAAAGTGAAGGGACGACGACGTTTCGGTCCGTCCTGGATCATTCTCAAGTTCACATTTCATTTTTGCTTCCTTCCTCACTTGGTGTAAACATGACTATTGTTCCTTCCCGTTTCCTTCGGTACTCCGTTATCTGTACGTTTCTTTCCAAGCCATCTCGTTACTGTTTTTGGTCTGGTTACATTGTCTGTTGACTCGTGAGGTTCATCACGCTGTTCTCTGCTTCCTTCCTGTGTGGTATTGTTGTTTCATTATCTCTGTTTTTATATGCTTTGTACTCTATCATTTATCCCCTTTCTTTTATCTCGTCTTGTTTATGGGCATTTCTGAAGGAATCCACTTCCACTACTGTAGTCCCCTCGGTGTCTTCCCATCTGTTGTGTCTCCTTTTTCCTTCTGTTGTCTGTACTCCTCCTGTAGTCTTCCTCCTTATGTAGTCTCCCCCCTATTGTATCCCCCGCTACTGTAGTGTTTCCTGTTGTATCTTCACATCTATAGTCTCCTCCTATTGTTTCCCCAATCCTGTAACATCCCCCTTCTATAGTCTTTTCCCTTCTGTAGTCCCGTCTCCAAAGTATTCACTGATCTTGCCCTGGACATGGCCTGCGGGCAGCTCCAATTAACAGCCTGGCGGATCAAGCTCTCCCAAGTCATGCCTGGCCTCGGGTCGGGCTTGGGGAGTAGAAGAACTCCCAGAACCCCATCAACCAGGTATCCAGCAGACGACAATACACCCTAACGGAGCCAATTAATTTCTGAATATAGTCACCGAGTATTGGGAATTAAGTCCACGATCATCATCATGTCCTCTTCCCTTGCTCATTTTTTTTTACTATGTTGCTCTCATACTCTTACCTTGACCTGTTTCTGTTAGCTTGGGAAGGTTAGATTGTAGTTATATATATAGTTTTTGGTGTCTCTGCTAACCATGCCTATGATGCAGTCCTGTGGATTAACACCCTCGGCAATGGATATTTCCCTTTCTTTCTCATTTTGACGATTCTTGGGAAAAACTGGATCCCCTATAATTGCATTACCTGTGTTTAAAGATCATTGTGAGTGCTCACCTGTGAGTGAAGGTTATTATGCTTGCTTTTTTCTGTGTGAATTCCTCCTCCTAATTACATGGTGCTTTGTATTTGCGTTACTGATCTGTTTAGCATTCTGTGCAGTATTTAGCATTATATATTTGTTATATGTTATTATATAAGTATTATCTTTAGTTACAAGTTCTTGCACACTGGAATCAATATAAACTTCACCACTATGAAGTTTCCGTTGATTTCAACCTGGCCTCGCTTAATTACCCAACTATGCCTTAGGTCACAGCCACTTTCGGGTCTGTTCAGTTACCTAGTCATTACCATGTTCACAGACTTAGGTCTTAGAAAATCATCTTTTCTGTTTTGATTCTGTAATTTGGTTTCCGCTGTCTATCTAAGAGTATTTCATTCAATCGCCTGCAGACAACTTTTAACAGGTATACAGTCCTGTTAATTGGTCTTGGCCAGAGATTTAACAACTCAAGGAAAGTCACAGCCAATTACTCTGGGTGGTGTTACTATTTTCTATTTCTGCCTGCAGGATCGAACTCTTAGTTCTTGGACCCCGCCTGTCTAACCGTCGATTGCCTATTTCTCAACTTATTGTTTTCTGTCATACCTGCTTATATATTTCTCTCTCACACACACACACACACACACACACACACACTCACACACTCACACACTCACACACACAAGAACACGCACACATTCCTAGACAACAGCTGTCTAACTCTTTGTCATTTATTTTGAGGTAGGTGGAGAAAGAAAGTCTGGCTGACCAGTCGGTCGTGTGTGTCTTTGTGTTGGTGTTTTTTTTGTTTTACATTGTGTGTGCGAGAGCTAGAAGGGAAGGGAATGGAAAGGGGTGAGAGCGCCAAGTCCCTACGAATATATAGCACTTGGAAGGGGTCAGGATACGGATTTGGGATGGGACAGGGGGCAGGAATGGTGTCCAACCATTTGGACGGTCGGGGATTGAACGCCGACCTGCATGAAGCGAGACCGTCGTTCTACCGTCCAACCCAAGTGGTTGGACATTGCGCGAGCTGGAGCGGGAGCAAACAAGCTGCATTCGAATCGATGACGATTGTGGGTGATTGTACTCTTTATAGAAGATGATATGGATCCTTGTTCAGATTGTAGTGGTTATGGCGGAAGTGCTTGTGGATGGGAACGGTGGTGGTTGTGATGAGGAGTGCTCTTCCTGAAAATAGTTATGGCATGTTGTCGAAAGAGATGGTGTCGGTAAGGTGTTGTTGATTGCTATTCTGACGATGGTGGAGATGTGAGATGTTTCTGAAGGTGGTGGTTTCGTTGAGATGGGCAAATAGCAGTTTAGGAATAGACTTGAGTGTATATTGGGCACATTACTGGGCAACATAATAGACGTGGAATCCCTGGATTTGTTTCAAGCGTAGGTTAGACATATACATGAATGAGTCTGGTTGGGTATGAATCGGAGCTGCATGGGACAATGGGCCTTCCGCTAGCTTAATTTCCCTATTTCACATTTTGACTCCGTATACTCTCAAATTCAGCCTTCTTCAGTTCTCTTCTATCTTAACCTTTATTAGCTTTACTTGGCCATTTAGGGATTCACTCGCTGCATGTATGTATTTGTGTGTGTGTGTACTCACCTAGTTGTGTTTGCGAGGGATGAGCTCTGGCTCTTTGGTGTAGTGCTTAGACCAAATGCACGAGATGTGTGCTCGTGCATTTGTGTGTAAGGATGTGCGAGTAAATGTATTGAGGAGAGAAAGAGAGAGAGAGAGAGAGAGAGAGAGTAGAGGAAGGTAGAGTGGAGAAGGTGGCCCAATAGGCTCTGGTTGGTCGGATATATATTGCGGTGGCGGCGGTGGTGACTTCAACGCCCTGCAGGTAGTGATCCCATGCCTCGCTCTACTGGTGTCGCCCCCGCTCCCCGGCCCTACTCTCATTTCACTCACACCACACAACCAGTCACACTATGGCACTAGCCGTTTCACACACACCAAGTCACACCATGCAGTGAACCACATCATGCAGGCAGCCACACCATGCAGTGAACCACATCATGCAGGCAGCCACGCCACACAACCAACCACATCACCCATTTTGGAAGGCACCAACGAAGTGGCAAAGACAGTGAAATTCAATTTCGCACCCAAAAAAAGTAGCCTTGTAATGATAATTGCAACAACACGGGTGTTTGAGACGTCGTCGACCTCTCAACTCAGGGGTTGCCAATGTCCTCGACCTTACAAACAACCCACCGCATATAATAAATATAATATATATATATATATATATATATATATATATATATATATATATATATATATATATATATAGATAGATAGATAGATAGATAGATAGATAGATAGATAGATAGATAATATCCTCCGGGCCGCCCACACCCATCCACAAGCCGGCCACACCCAAGCACAGGCCAACCACTCCTATGATTAGAAAGACTTGTTATAAATAGTGGCCAGCTTTCCCCCTTGGGCTGGATGATACACGATCCCGTTTTCTGTGAACAACATAAACAAGAGAGAGAGAGAGAGAGAGAGAGAGAGAGAGAGAGAGAGAGAGAGAGAGAGAGAGAGAGAGAGAGAGAGAGAGAGAGAGAGAGGGGAAACTGTTTACATGTAGTCAGTATACATCATTATCACTTGTCAACGGCAGTAATACACATTCACACGACTTTCAGCTTTACACCGCTCACAACAGAATCTGAATTCCCACTGCCATCAATAATTCGATACTTTTATGGCGTCTTGATGGACCCGTAGTTAAAACGATTCATTGTCCTAGTGTCATTCTCTCTCTCTCTCTCTCTCTCTCTCTCTCTCTCTCTCTCTCTCTCTCTCTCTCTCTCTCTCTCTCTCTCTCTCTCTCTCTCTCTTCTCACACACTCTTACTCTCTCTCACTCTCTCTCACTCTCTCTTTACACAGAGTAGACGACTCTAAGTTACACAAAATAAACGACTCTTAGCTCTTTTTAGAAATGAAAGGTATTTTCTAAGCTGAAACAACAATCCAAGAGCTGCAATCCGACACCAGGTCAGAAAATTCCGGCCCCAGAAACTGATCTCTCTTTCTCTTCCCGTCTTCCTCTTCTCCTCTTCCACTCTTCTGCTTCTACTCTCTCTCTCTCTCTCTCTCTCTCTCTTCTTCCCAATAAACAAGAGATATCCAAGCTTCTCTGGCCTTGAACAAAGCGCTATTGTTTCGCAGAGTTGGGAAACTTTATAGGGAGCGGCAATCTTGGCCAGCCTACACTTGGCCCAGTGACCTTGTCTGAAGGAGGCTCTTCCTTGCCTGCACACACACACACACACGCACACACACACACACACACACACACACACACACACACACACACACACACACACACACACACACACACACACCTTACTTTCCTTGCCTCATCCCTCTCCCTACTTCCCTATCTTGTTTTGTTACCATCATATGACTTGAGAAAAGCTGGTAATAAGCAATTATGTCTAAGAATTGTTGGGATTAACTGATAAACACACGCACAGACACACACACACACACACACACACACACACACACACACACACACACACACACACACACACACACACACACACACACACACACACACACACTTGCACACACACAAAACTAGGCGAGTACACACCCTCCCTGGTGTTAAATAATTGTTGAAGAATTGAGTGTGTGTGTGTGTACTCAATTATTGATCACATCCTTAACTTACATCTGTCTCCAGCATCCACCTGTGCCCTTTCATGCTATTGAAATCATTGTGAAAATTCACCCTTTTTTTCTGCGTGACAATTCTCTGAAGTATTTTGATGATCTAAACCTTTTCTAGTATTGTTAGGCACACCACTTGTAACTTCTACGCCCCTTTTTATGTACATGAGTTCTTGTAGATCCATGATGGAGCTGCATAATACAGGACAGGTCTCGACTACGGGGGTGTTCAGGGTTGTGTGTGTTTAGTTGAATTACTATAAAAGACGCTGCAATTTTTGTGATTATAATTTGAGGATCTCGTCGCTGCTGCCTTAATCGTCATATTTTTAAGCCCCATTTTTAAGTGAAGAATGATAATATAATATGTAGCCTTGATCTCTACCATTTGTTTCTCCTTATTCCTTCCAGGTTTTATTTCCCATTCTCTCTCTCTGCTTCTCTCCATCCCCCTATATACTGTCTCACCCAATCTCTCTTTCTGACTCCATCCCACTTTATGTCCCCAAAAATATGCCCATTGAGAACGGTACTCATTGGGTCGAGGAAGCGTTTGTTTTGTGGAATGTTTAGTGTCTGTTGTTGTTGATGTTTTAGAGTTAGCTACTCAGAACGAAATGTCCATGTAGCACGGGCTATAGTGAGCCCTTAATGGAGTTCAGGTATTAGCGATAACCTTGTTACTCTGATATTTGGGTCAAAGTTTTAAATGAAGATGGGGTTTCCTAATGTTTCCCTGTTTCTTTTTTCGCTTCTGTTTTAGTCGTGTTTCAATAACATTATCTTGGTGGCGGATGTAGGTGCAGCCCCGAAATCATCTCAAGATAGTTCAAGTTCAAGTATGTTTATTGAGATAAGCAATAAATACATCTCAAAGGGATAGAGTAGCTTAGGCTATTTCTACCCCCCTCATCTCAAGATAACCTCAAGATAAGAATGTTCACTAGTGATGTTTAGTGTCACTAATGATCCGGAATGTTGCAACAATGTCCTTTCTCCCACCTTCCCTTCCCCCTCCCACCTTCTCTCCCCCCTCCCACCTTCTCTCCCCCCTCCCACCTTCTCTCCCCCCTCCCACCCGCTGCTCTGGTGAGTCCACTGTGTTATTGAGGTTGTCTCCATCCCGAGTGTCCGCCTCTTACACCCCCGGCACTTGACTCATTCCCTCTCCCACACACGTCTCCCTTCCAGGATCTGATCCCTTACCCAAGCACTCAGAGAGAAAGCGCTGCTCTCCTTCTCTCTCTGTCACTTTATCTCTTCATAAGTGCATTTCACTATATTTGGTCACCGCATTTTAGAAAACACTTGGAGAAGGATGACCAAGCTAATCCCAGGAAATAGACATCTCCCTTAAGAAAATTGATTAAGAAATACTTAATTTACATTCTCTAGAAAGGCGAAGAGTTAGAGGTAATATGACTGAAGTATACTAGTGGAAAACAAGATGTTACAAGGGGAAGGGTGATATTAATCACGTGTTAAATAGTATGAAGAGAAAATTTAACACATAACAACGGTGACAAAAGTTTAGATTCAGAAATGACCCGGAGGAAGACTAGTTTTGAAACTGAGTTGTCGAATTACTGAGCACATGTCTGGGTTACATAACAGGGGCGGGGTTCGATGGACTGTTATAGAGCAAAAGTAAGACATGGGTTCACTTCAAGCGAAGATTCAACATAGATATGAATGAACTTAGGATTCCATGATTGGTATATATATATATATGTCGTACCTAGTAGCCAGAACTCACTTCTCAGCCTACTATTCAAGGCCCGATTTGCCTAATAAGCCAAGTTTTCCTGAAATAATATATTTTCTCTAATTTTTTTCTTATGAAATGATAAAGCTACCCATTTCATTATGTATGAGGTCAATTTTTTTTTTATTGGAGTTAAAATTAACGTAGATATATGACTGAACCTAACCAACCCTACCTAACCTAACCTAACCTATATTTATAGGTAAGGATAGGTTAGGTAGCCAAAAAAAGCTAGGTTAGGTTAGGTTAGGTAGGTTAGGTAGACGAAAAAACATTAATTCATGAAAACTTGGCTTATTAGGCAAATCGGGCCTTGAATAGTAGGCTGAGAATTGCGTTCTGGCTATTAGGTACGACATATATATATATATATATATATATATATATATATATATATATATATATATATATATATATATATATATATATATATGTCGTACCTAGTAGCCAGAAACTCACTTCTCAGCCTACTATGCGAGGCCCGATTTGCCTAATAAGCCAAGTTTTACTGAATTAATATATTTTCTCTAATTTTTTTCTTATGAAATGATAAAGCTACCCATTTCATTATGTATGAGGTCAATTTTTTTTTATTGGAGTTAAAATTAACGTAGATATATGACCGAACCTAACCAACCCTACCTAACCTAACCTAATCTATCTTTATAGGTTAGGTTAGGTTAGGTAGCCGAAAACGTTAGGTTAGGTTAGGTTAGGTAGGTTAGGTTGTCGAAAAAACATTAATTCATGAAAACTAGGCTTATTAGGCAAATCGGGCCATGCATAGTAGGCTGAGAAGTGAGTTCTGGCTACTAGGTACGACATATATATATATATATATATATATATATATATATAGTCATCTCATATATATATGAGATGACTCACACGGGTCAATACGCTTTCTGCTGTTTTCAGTATTCTTATGTGTGTGTCTCTTAAGTTTTTGTATGACTTCCTGTTTAAGACAGTTAAGAAGTCTGTTAGACAAACCGAGGTCTCCAAAGACCAGACACTGGCCTTTCAAGATGCAACCCAACACAGTTGCCTAACTCCTGAGTACCTATTTACTAAATAGAGTAAGACTATTTATTAAGATTTATTATTAAGACTCCTCATTAAGACCACTCAATAGCTCGGTCGATAGAGCTTCGGCCTCACACGTGTGGGGTCCCCGGTTCGAGTCTCCTACAGCCCAGGTCACTGGAATACCTGTTTGCTACTTGTTGAACATAGACAACGGGAGTAAGGAAATGTGGCCAAACGGCTGTTTGTCGACGTGTGTTTGTTTGTTCTCTCTCTCTCTCTCTCTCTCTCTCTCTCTCTCTCTCTCTCTCTCTCTCTCTCTCTCTCTCTCATTATCTTTGTCGCTCCTTCCTTGAAACTGTCAAACTTATTGGGGTGACGGAATGGTTGAGAGTGGACAAGGGTGGCCGGTTGAGTGTGGACAGGGGTGTCCGGTTGAGTGTGGACAGGGGGTGTCCGGTTGAGAGTAGACAGGGGTGTCCGGTTGAGAGTAGACAGGGGTGTCGGGTTGAGAGTGGACAAGGGTGTCCGGTTGAGAGTGGACAAGGGTGTCCGGTTGAGAGTGGACAGAGGTGTCCGGTTGAGAGTAGGCGTGCCGGTGGAGGCAGCCTAGCGAAGGGCCGGATAGCGGCGGCGCTGCCCTCCACCACATGTAGGTCACTCAGGTCTTCAGCTGCTTCCCGACGCGCCACCTGACTACGGCTTCACCTACTCACCTGAGAATCAGCACCGCGTTCGCCTTTACACCACTGATTACCACACGTGGATGAAATGTTTCACTAATTTTATTTGCATTTTCCTAATTAAGTTGCAATTGATTGACACGTATACGTCAATTTTGCTTTTTCGAAGCCTCAGTAACGGATTGGGAGGATTGATGACGTAACAAATACGTCATTGAGAAGTTACCTGAAGATGGAGGACGCTGACCGGTGTGATGGAGTGGTGTAAGACCGGCACGACCGTCTCCTCGCCGTAGGGGTCACATTACTTCGTGTCCGCAAGGGATTCTCGCACTCGTTCGCTAGGTGGTATGGCGTTCTTCTGCCCCCAACCCCGGCCATGTGACCAGTAGCATAACGCAGCCACAGCGAGGGTTGCCCGCTTCTTAATTACTGGTGGTCGGGGAGGTGGTTGTATACCTTCAAACACCACTTCAAACAATTCAACCCTCACCTCCAAACATCACCCATCGTTACTCATGATTTACCCATCCCACTCACCCATTACGAGATCAATCCTAATCCGGAACTCATCAACTACTCCTCCCTCCTCACCCCCCCCCTCATCACCACTCATCATTATTTACACCTCTACACTCACCAAGCTGTGTTTACCCATCCTGCACACTCACCCATCACTACTCAAGGTGACTCATATGCGCGTCTGAACACTTAAGGCAGCATGATTGTGGGACGAGAACGGCTACGTTGGAGAAAGTGGGGCACCGGGACTATCAGTGGGACGAACCTAGGGTGGTTCGTCCTCTTGGGGACGAGTCTAGGATGGTTCGTCCTCTTGGGGACGAGTCTAGGGTGGTTCGTCCTCTTGGGGACGAGTCTAGGATGGTTCGTCCTCTTGGGGACGAGTCTAGGGTGGTTCGTCCTCTTGGGGACGAGTCTAGGATGGTTCGTCCTCTTGGGGACGAGTCTAGGGTGGTTCGTCCTCTTGGGGACGAGTCTAGGATGGTTCGTCCTCTTGGGGACGAGTCTAGGGTGGTTCGTCCTCTTGGGGACGAGTCTAGGGTGGTTCGTCCTCTTGGGGATGAGCCTAGGATGGTTCAGCCTCTTGGGGACGAATCTAGGGTGGTTCGTCCTCTTGGGGCCGAGCCTAGGATGGTTCAGCCTCTTGGGGACGAGCCTAGGATTGGTTCTGGTTAAACTGAAATTTATTTCGACTGGGACAGAAGCAGGTAGACAGATACACCAGACGGAGAGACAGGGGCCGACAGAGACAAGCAGGCAGACAGACAGGCAGGCAGACAGGCCGGCAAGCAGTCCACCCTCGCCAGAGTGTTGGCAGCGTGGAGTGGTGTGTGTGTGTTGTTGTATTAGCTGATTGGTTCGTATCCCAGGTGAGACGGAAGGCTGACTGCCTGTGGCTCAGTCGTTGTGGCTGACGTGAGTGGACCTTTTTATCTGGGTATTGAGCCCCATGTTGTTGGTCCCTACCTCGAGGTTGGACTCCTGCTCTTGGACTCGTCTTCCGGGAGTCTTGGAGTCTCTGTCTCTGTCTCTCTCTCTCTCTCTCTCTCTCTCTCTCTCTCTCTCTCTCTCTCTCTCTCTCTCTCTCTCTCTCTCTCTCTCTCTCTCTCTCTCTCTCTCTTTGTTATCTTGTCTCTGCAGTCTTCTTTCATAATTGATTTATTTTGAGGTTGTGGGAGTTATCTTGTAGACCCGCTCGGGGCGGACTTGTTATGTCTTGGGGCTCTGTGGGTTGTTTGCTGGTGTTGTAAGGCCTGTTTGTGTGGTGGTGGCAGTGGTGGTAGTGCTAGTGGAGGTGGCAATGGTGGTGGTGCTAGTGGAGGTGGCAATGGTGGTGGTGCTAGTGGAGGTGGCAATGGTGGTGGTGCTGCTAATAGCGGTAGTAGTGGTGGCAATAGTGGTGGTGTTAGTAACGGTGGCAGTGGTGGTAATAATAATGGTGGTGGCAGTGGTAGTGGGAATAATGATGCTGGTGGTAGTGGTGGAATTAATAATGTGGGCGATGGTTGTTGTGACAGTGGTGGTTATAGTGGCAGTGGTGCTGGCGATAAAGTGTATTTATGTACATAAATATGTATGTATTTTTATTGTTTGTATTTACAATACGAGCTCATTTACATAGATATATGCACGCGTGTTTGTGTGTATATATATATATATATATATATATATATATATATATATATATATATATATATATATATATAAACATATATATATGCATGTATGTTTATGTTCGCATCCACAGTGGTATTCCAATACAAGTTTTACATATAACCCACCATGTTCCCACTGTTGTAAGTCAAGTAGTTGACTTACAACAACCCAACACTATACAGCTTCAGAAACACACAGGAATCACACAACGTGATACAACTCCACCTCTCCTACACCAGTCCGCCAACCCAACACCACTCTACCTCCCCCAACGCCATCTCCCCCTCCTACCCAACACCTACCCCCTCCTACCCAACGCCATCCCCCCTCCTACCCATCAACCCCTCCCCCCCCCCCATTCATCAAACAGCCAATATACCTCCGGGCGCCCATCACCCCCACATTTTTGTCCTCTTCACACGACACTGGCGACCAGCAAGAATGAAGCTTAAAACTGTACTTGTTTTTATATTACTCATAACAGAGGGGAGAGGCAGGGAGACAGAGAGAGAGAGGTAGAGAGAGAGGAGAGAGGAGATAGAGAGAGAGACAGATGGAGGGGAGAATAACGAGTAGGAAGGAAGACATTCTTCTCAAGTGAGGACTAAGATGCGAATCATAGACCACCATTCCTCACTTTGTTCATCTGTGGAGAGTGACAACCTGGTTGTAAACTGATTCGTGGATTGTGTTCTGGGAAAAGACACGCATGTGAGGTCCAAATCTCAACGATCAGGATACGTGCTCTTAACTTACAAACAAAAGCTTGTAAAATCCAGCTCCCTGAAAGCCCTCGAGTGTAAAATATAAAAGGAAAAGGGGGGAAGCAGAGAGAAAGCTGGCAATCTGTGGTATTACGTGAAGCCTTTTACTGGCCATTACGACAGCGTCAAGTGCGGTTGTCTCCTTGTGACTGAAAGCTCTCGTTTTATTGGTTTGTAAATTACTGTTCCCTTCGGTTGTATGCGTTTGTAAATTTCTGTCTTGTTGTCTGTTTGGTTAGGGTTATGTTCCCATATTTGGGCGACTCGGGCAGGTTGAGGGTGATGCAGTGGCTCCACGTGAGTGTTGGTGGCTGTGTTTGGCTGGCTGGTGTCATGGACCCGTGTCGCAAGGTGAAATCTGCTTCCGTAGTTTTTTTTCCAGAATGTGATGTCGTACTCGTGTACAGACACGCATAAACAGACAAGTAGCTACACACACACACACACACACACACACACACACACACACACACACACACACACACACACACACACACACACACACACACACACACACACTCACACACACTCACACACACACACCCACACACACACACACACACACACACACACACACGCACACACACACGCACACAATTTGTGTAAGGAATTTGTGAGTCAATTTGATTGTGTAAGGAAGCGTTCAGGACCCTGTATACCACTTATGTCACACCAATCCTGGAATATGCAGCTCCAGCCTGGATTCCATACCTAATTAAACACAAGACAAAGTTGAAGAAGATTCAGCGGTATGCCACAAGGCTCGTCCCGTAACTGAGAAGAATGAGCTACGAGGAAAGGCTAAAGGAGCTGAACCTCACATCTCTGAAAAACAGAGGAGTAAGGGGAGACATGATAACCACCTACAAAATTCTCAGGGGAGAGGGTGGACAAAGACAAACTCTTCAGCACGGGTGGGACACGAACAAGGGTACACAGGTAGAAACTTAGTACCCAGATGAGCCACAGAGACGTTAGAAAGAATTTTTTCAGTGTCAGTGTAGTTAATAAATGGAATGCACTAGGAAGTGATGTGGTGGAGGCTGACTCCATACACAGTTTCATATGTAGATATGATAGAGCCCAGTAGGCTCAGGAATCTGTATACCAGTTGATTGACAGTTGAGAGGCGGGACCAAAGAGCCAGAGCTCAACCCCCGCAAGCACAATTAGGTGAGTACAAATAGGTGAGTACACACACACACCACACACACACACACACACACACACACACACACACACACACACACACACACACACACACACACACACACACACACACACACACACACACACACACACACACACACACACACACACGCGCGCGCGCGAGCGCACACGCACACGAAACCTACTTTTGATCCCTTTGGTCAGGAGACTAAAGCGATAGTACACAATGAAGGAAAACTACCTTCATGTGACGATTCAAGAGAGAGATCCGGGAGTGGACGTAACACCTAATCTATCTCCAGACGCACACATCAATAGGATAACGACAGCAGCGTATTCTTCACTGGCAAAAGTTAGAATATAATTCTAAAACCTAAGTAAGGAGGCATTTAGGGCGCTTTACACTGCCTACGTGAGACCAGTCTTGGAATATACAGCCCCATCATGAAGTCCCCACCTGAAAAAACACATGAGGAAACTGGAAAAGGTTCAGAAGTTTGCAACGAGACTCGTTCCAGTGTTACGAGGACTGGGGTATGAAGAGCGCCTGAAGGAACTGTGCCTTACGACACTAGAAAAAAGAAGGGAGAGAGGGATGTGATAGGAACATATAAAATACTCCGGGGAATTTACAGAGTGGAAATAGAAGAAATGTACACACGGAATAGTAACAGAACGAGGGAACATGGGTGGAAGCTTGAAACTCAGATGAGTCACAGAGATGTTAGGAAGTTTTCTTTTAGCGTGAGAGTAGTGGAAAAGTGGAATGTACTTAACGAGCAGGTTGTGGAAGCAAACTCTATTAATAACTTTGAAATTAGATATGATAGAGAAATAGAACAAGAGTCATTGCTGTAAACAACCGATGGTTAGAAAGGCGGGATCCAAGAGTCAATGTTCGATCCTGCAGGCACAAATAGGTGAGTACAAACAGGAGAGTACACACACACACACACACACACACACACACACACACACACACACACACACACACACGCACACACACACACACACACACACACACACACACACACTTGTTTCCAAGAACCCGCTTGTGGATTCCGTAGACGGAGGAAAAGTTTTTTTCTGACGGTTACTGTCAGCGATTTTTGTCTGAACTTTCAAACTTGCTATCCGGAAAAACACTACCAAATAGGAGGCCTGACACGTAACTACCAAACACGTGGCTAGACTGGAAGTTGCCGGACTGGAAGTGGCCGGATTAGGAGCGGCCGGACTGGGAGTGGCCGGACTGGGAGTGGCCGGACTGGGAGTGGCCGGACTGGGAGTGGCCGGACTGGGAGTGGCCGGACTGGGAGTCCCGGAGTCTACCTGGCCTATACTTGGAGAGTGTTTCAGGAGTTGTTCTCCTCGAGTCCGGCCAGGCTCGCGTTTATATAACTTGGTCCAACAGGCTCTTGCCTGAAAAGGCCCGCTGGCCCACATATCCACTACAGCCTGGTTTGTCCGGTACTTCTAGCGAGAACCTGTCCAAATGCCTTCTGAATACCTCCACCTTTGTTCCAGTAATATTTCTAATGCTTGCTGGGAAGGTGTTGAAAAGCTGTGGACTCCCTGATGTTAAGACAGTGCTCTCTGATCGTGCCTATGGCACCTCTATTCCTCAGTGGTTCTGCTGTGCATTTCCTTCATTGAGCTCCAGTATGTTGTTATTCTATTGTGCAAATTTAGGATCTGGCCCTCCAGTATCTTCCGTGTATATATTATTTGATACCTCTCTCGTCTCCTTTCCAGAGAGTACATTTTGAGGGCTTTGAGACCGTCCCAATAATTCAGATGTTTTATCGTTTCTATGCGTAGCGTATATGTTCTCTGCATTCCCTCTATTTCAGAGATCTCTTCTGTTTAGATTTATTTTCCTTGCTTGTGATAGTCGTGTCTGTTTAAATATTTTAATGATTTTCTTCCTTCTGTAGAGTCGTCTGCGTCCTCTCTCTAGAGTGGTCCTCATTCTGACCCTCCACACAGGCACGTGCTTCAAGCAGATCTTGTATGCTTCAGCTGTCAGTTGAGCTATTTCCTGTGTGGGAGTTTTGCCGCTTAAGACTGTTTCCCATTGGATGTTTGCAAGGTCTATAATTATTATTTCCCAGTCGATCCTCTTATTGTTGAAATTAAATTGATTGAATAACCCATCTCGCTTGTTGTATTGGACCTTGTGCCGTTATTAATGTTAGTTTGCACTTCAATGAGCTTATGGTCTGAGTATGTAGTATCTGAGATTGACTTATTTTTGTTCAGTTTTTTGTCCTAAATTCTTCGTTTACACATTTTTTCCTCACTGTTGCTCTTATTGTTAATATTAACTGGCTTTGCAATATTGCTGCTGCTATGTACCACGATACTCACCTCCACACTTATGCTGTGTCTATTTAACACAAAGTTCCATTGTTAATTACTATATTCAACTTTCCTATGCGTCGCTATGCACCTTGTGATACTGTGATCAGTGTGTCATGGCTGTAAACCTACAAATAATCTGAATATTTCGAAATTATAACTGAATTATAACTATGAGTTATTCAATCAACACGCTTCCACTACACATAAGGGGCATAACTGGCCGACCCCTCACAGTGTTCAAGAGAGAACTCGACAAACACCTCCAAAGGATACCTGATCAACCAGGCTGTGACTCATACTTCAGGCTGCGAGCAGCCGCGTCCAACAGCCTGCCTGGTTGATCAGTCCAGTAACCAGGAGGCCTGGTCGACGACCGGGCCGCGGGGACGCTAAGCCCCGGAAGCACCTCAAGGTAACCTCAGGGTAAGGAGCTAAGCACGTCTCTCCCTCCCCTGTCCCCTCAGACTACCCCGAGGGACAGGGGAGTGTCCTAACTCTCCACTAGGAGTGTTCTGATAGGGAGTGGCCGTACTAGTGCCACTCAGATGTGAGCTTAACGTGGACGGGTAGGAACAATAGAACACAAAGGGGCAACGTACAATTGAACCCAAGGGGCTGGAAATCAACTACGTCAGTCGATCGCTGGTTCAGTTAATCTAGTTCCTTCAAACTTGGGGATCCCTTGAGTTTAACTTAGTGTGATACACACGCACTCCAAGTATTGGCAACAGATGCAAGCTGCCGTGTGTGTGTGAGTGTGTGTGTGTGTGTGTGTGTGTGTGTGTGTGTGTGTGTGTGTGTGTGTGTGTGTGTGTACTCATCTATTTGTGCTTGCGGGGGTTGAGCTTTGGCTCTTTGGTCCCGCCTCTCAACTGTCAATCAACTGGTGTACAGATTCCTGAGCCTACTGGGCTCTATCATATCTACATTTAAAACTGTGTATGGAGTCAGCCTCCACCACATCACTGCCTAATGCATTCCATCCGTTAACTACTCTGATGCTGAACAAGTTCCTTCTAACGTCTCTGTGGCTCATGTGCGTACTCAGTTTCCACCTGTGTCCCCATCTTCGCGTCCCACCAATGTTGAATAGTTCATCCTTGTTTACCCGGTCGATTCCTCTGAGGATTTTGTAGGTTGTGATCATGTCTCCCCTTACTCTTCTGTCTTCCAGTGTCGTAAGGTGCATTTCCCGCAGCCTTTCCTCGTAACTCATGCCTCTTAGTTCTGGGACTAGTGGCATACCTTTGGACTTTTTCCAGCTTCGTCTTGTGCTTATGTGTGTGTGTGTGTGTGTGTTTGTGTGTGTGTGTGTGTGTGTGTGTGTGTGTGTGTGTGTGTGTGTGTGTGTGTGTGTGTGTGTGTGTGTGTGTGTGTGTGTCCATGGCAACTATTCTATTTTTGACATATAAATGAGTCCGGGAAAAAAAAGCTACCAGATTAGCGTGAAATTTCGGTTACGATAAGTTTCAATAACCGGACGGATGGTGCGAGTCTGAGTTAATCGTCCGGATAAACGAAATTTCAATAACATGTCTATTCAGGTTATCGGATACGAAGACATTCTAGTCGTCACACAGATCTATGGATAATGGAGACCCGTGTTCAACAAGACTATTGTCGGAAGTGAACAGTTGGACAATATGTGGGAGCGTCACTGTGGGAGAAGACGGTGGGAAGGTTGACTATGGTGGGAGAGGGTGACGATGGAATGGGTAATGGAGGGCAATTACCTTGCGATAATTTCGGGGCTCAACGTCCCCGCGGCCCGGTCTCCGATCAGGCGTCCTGCCCTATAGATGCAGAGCAGCGTGCCAGGGGGGGAGGGGGGAGAGTGACCACTTACGACAGCTGAACCTGTCACCTCCATCATGGCGGCTTAAGTCCGTATGCATTACACAGCTTTAAGAGCTCCGCTGCACTACGACGTCGTATATAACAATAATTATCTTACCATTGGAGAACTTCTTCTGCTCTGAAGACCTTAAGACTGTCGTAAGTGGACTCGTATAGTCTTCGTGAATCCTGAGCCAAGACTCGTGAAGCACGAGTCCGATGCCAGCTGGAGAAGGATTAGCAGCTATGGAAGATGCCAGTGCCACCAGTAGAGGCCAGTGCCACCAGTACATGCCAGTGCCACCAGTAGAGGCCAGTGCGACCAGTCCATGCCAGTGCCACTAGGACTTTCTATAACTCAAGGGCACGTTTAGCTGGTGCAATCAAGTATACTTCTATCATTTGGTGTTGCAGACTTGTAGAGTACAGGCACCTAGTGTTGCAGTCCTGTAGAGGGCTGGCACCTGGAGTTATAGTCCTATAGAGGGCTGGCACCTGGAGTTATAGTCCTATAGAGGGCTGGCACCTAAAGTTACAGTCCTATAGAGGGCTAGCACCTGGAGTTACAGTCCTATAGAGGGCTGGCACCTGGAGTTACAGTCCTATAGAGGGCTGGCACCTGGAGTTACAGTCCTATAGAGGGCTGGCACCTGGAGTTACAGTCCTGTAGAGGGCTGGCACCTGGAGTTACAGTCCTGTAGAGGGCTGGCACCTGGAGTTACAGTCCTGTAGAGGGCATAGGAAAGATATTGTGTAATCTAGAGGAAGGGATGAAGAGATGAGGGAGAAAAGGGGAGAGACTGGGGAGGAAAGGTGTCAACAACCTCTTCACGGTCACACGAAACTTTCCCTCTCATTCCGGACGTTTTTTGTCGCTGCCCTTGACTCTTGTGTGGAGATCGCCAGGCAGGCGTGGAGACCGCCAGGCAGGTGTGGAGACCGCCAGGCAGGTGTACAGACCTCCAGGCAGGTGTGGAGACCTCCAGGCAGGTGTGGAGACCTCCAGGCAGGTGTGGAGACCGCCAGGCAGGTGTACAGACCTCCAGGCAGGTGTGGAGACCTCCAGGCAGGTGTGGAGACCTCCAGGCAGGTGTGGAGACCGCCAGGCAGGTGTACAGACCTCCAGGCAGGTGTGGAGACCTCCAGGCAGGTGTGGAGACCTCCAGGCAGGTGTGGAGACCGCCAGGCAGGTGTAGAGACTGCCAGGCAGGTGTATCTTTAGAGTACCAAAAGACGAACGTAGAGATCGACACGTGACTCCCTTTAGTTCCTTAACAGATAAAATAAAAGTGTTTCCTTGTCCCTCTTCCTCCCTCCCCCCCCCCCACCACCACCCTGTGACACACACACACACACGACTCGTTCCCCCCCCCCCCCACACGACCCCTCACATGTGACTGTTCTTCCCACACGACCCAGACACACGACTTTCCTCTCCACGACTCAGACACGAGATTGTCCAAACAAAAAACACAGAAATCTCAGATTCTCAATAAACGTCGTCCTCCCCCTCCTCTCTCTCTCTCTCTCTCTCTCTCTCTCTCTCTCTCTCTCTCTCTCTCTCTCTCTCTCTCTCTCTCTCTCTCTCTCTCTCTCTCTCTCTCTCTCTCTCTCTCTCTCTCTCTCTCTCTCTCTCTCTCAGAGGCGGTACCAAAGAGCCAAAGCTCAATCCCCGCAAGGACCAATAGGCGAGTACAAATAGGTGAGTACACAGCTGAGGGACCCTGACAGCTGATTGGACGGCGCTCAGGACTCGTAATCCTGTGGTCCGGGGAGTTAGACATCTGCTACGGCTGCTTCCTGCGGGGGGGGGGGAAGGAATCCGTTGATTGACAGTTGAGAGGCGGGACGAAAGAGCCAGAGCTCAACCCCTGCCAGCACAACTAGGTGAATACAACTAGGTGAGTACACACCTTTTTCGATGGATTCAATTTCTTTTTTTCTTTCTTTCTCTCTCTTTCTCTCTGTCCCAGACATATTCTTCGCTCTCTCCTAACATTGTCTGTTTTTCCTCTTCCCTTTACACTTTTATCTCTCTCTCTCTCTCTCTCTCTCTCTCTCTCTCTCTCTCTCTCTCTCTCTCTCTCTCCCCTTTCACTTTAGTTCCTTTCCTCCCATCTTTCTCCCCTTTTTCCCTTTCCCTCTCACTCCTAGTCCTCTCTTACTCCTGTCCCTCTCATTATCTCTCTCTCTCTCTCTCGTTCCTCTCCTTCCCTCTCACTTTCTCCTCCTTATGCCCCTCTCACTCTAGTCCCTCCCCCTCTTACCGTCGCCCCTCCCGCCGCTCTCACTCCAGGGAGACTCTGGATGGGCCACATTACCAAGAGGAATTAGGAAATTGCTCTTCAGACGGTCTGATCGCTTTCCGACCACCGGTACCGGTGTTTGTGATCCTCTTTATGAGGGATCTTAGTCAAGGGTGTGTGTGTGGGGGGTGTGTGTGGGGGGGGGTGTTTGGGAGGGGGATGTGGGGTGTGTGTGTGTACTCACCTAATTGTACTCACCTAATTGTGCTTGCGGGGGTTGAGCTCTGGCTCTTTGGTCCCGCCTCTCAACCGTCAATCAACTGGTGTACAGATTCCTGAGCCTATTGGGCTCTATCATATCTACATTTGAAACTGTGAATGGAGTCAGCCTCCACCACATCACTTCCTAATGCATTCCATTTGCTAACTACTCTGACACTGAAAAAGTTCTTTCTAACGTCTCTGTGGCTCATTTGGGTACTCAGCTTCCACCTGTGTCCCCTTGTTCGCGTCCCACCAGTGTTGAAAAGTTCGTCCTTGTTTACCCGGTCGATTCCCCTGAGGATTTTGTAGGTTGTGATCATGTCTCCCCTTACTCTTCTGTCTTCCAGTGTCGTGAGGTGCATTTCCCGCAGCCTTTCCTCATAACTCATGCCTCTTAGTTCATAACTCATGCCTGTGTGTGTGTGTGTGTGTGTGTGGGTGTGTGTGTGTGTGTGTGTGTGTGTGTGTGTGTGTGTGTGTGTGTGTGTGTGTGTGTGTGTGTGTGTGTGTGTGTGTGGGTGTGTGTGTGTGTGTGTGTGTGTGTGTGTGTGTGTGTGTGTATGTGTGTGTGTGTGTGTGTGTGTGTGTGTGTGTGTGTGTGTGTGTGTACTCACCTATTTGTGCCGGATAGAATGTTGGCTCTTGCATCCCCCCTCCCCCCTTTCTATTCTTCGGATGTTTAAAGCAATGTCTCCTGTCCTACTTCTCTATCATACCTAGGTTTAAAGCTATAGTGTTTGCTTCCACAAGATGGTCGTTTAGTTTATTCCATTCCCCACTACCCTTACGCTAAACTTTCTGACATCTCTATGACTCTTCAAAGTTTCCAACTTCCACCCATGTCCCCTTGTTGTGCTGGTATTCCGTGTGAACATTTTGTCTATTTCCACTTGATCAATCCCTCTAAGTATTTTGTATGCTGCTATCATATCTTTCAGCTCCCTCGTTTTTTTCTAACGTCGTCAGGCTCAGTTCCTTCAGTCGCTCTTCACAATCCATCCCACGCTACTCCGGGACTTGCCACGTCGCAAATATTTTAACCTTTTCCAGTTTCGTAAAGTGTTTCTTTAGGTGAGATCTCCATGATGAAGCTGTATAATGTAAGACTGGCCTCACGTAGGCAGTGTATAGCGCTCTGAATGCCTCCTTTCTTAGGTTTCTGAATTATGTTCTAACTTTTGCTAGCGTAGAGTACGCTGCTGTCGTTATCTGATTTATAAGTGCCTCAGGAGCTAGATTTGGTGTTACGTCCACTCCCAGGTCCCTTTCTCGAATCGTTACAGGAAGGTAGTTTCCCTTCATTGTATACTGGAACTTTGGTCTCCTGTCATCTAGTCCCATTTCTATAACATTATACTTGCTCGTGTTGAACTCCAGTAGCCATTTCTCTGACCATCTCTTCAGCTAGTTCAAGTCCTCTTGGAGGATCCTACAAACCTCATCTGTCACAACTCGTCTCATTAATTTCCCATCATCCGCGAACATTGACATACAGGACTCGACTCCTGTAGACAGGGGTCTGGTGGCTGAGTGGACAGCTTTCGTAATTCTAGAGTCCGAGGATTGATCCCCGGCGATGGCGGAAACAAATGGACAAAAGTTTCATTTACCCATGATGCCTCTGTTCCCTAGCAGCAACTAGGTACCTGGGAGTTAAAAAAAAAAGCAGTTAATTGATTGACAGTTGAGAAGCGGACCGAAAGAGTCAGAGCTCAACCCCCCGCAAGCACAACTAGGTGAATACAACTAGGTGAATACATGTCGTTCACGTATATTAGAAATAGAACTGGTCCCAGCAGCGCTTGAGGTACTCCACTCGCTGCGGTTCGCCAGTCTGACTTCTCGCCCCCCTAACTCTTACTCTCTGGCTCCTGCCTGTTAAGTAACTCTTTACCCAAGCGTGCTAGAGCTTTTCCGCTTACTCCCACCTGCCTCTCAAGTGACACAGTACCTGCACAGTCTCTTGTGCGGTACTGTGATTATATTTTTGTACACGGTACAAAAATATAGTACACGGTACTGTGTACTATATTTTTGGCAGACCAGAAATATGCAGTCAGCCCATGCTACTCTGTCATGCCTTATTCTTGTTACTTTATCATAGAGTTTCAGAAGTTTTGTTTGGCAGGATTTCCCTTCCCTGAACCCATGTTGGTGTTTGTTTACATACCTAATGTTGTCTAGGTGTGTAACCTGATTATTCTTTCATGTACTTTACAAAGGATGCTTGTCAGTGATACTGGTCTGTAGTTAAGTGCCTCTTCCGTATTGAAAATTGGTACGTTGTCCCCATTAGTGAGTGTTCCAGGAGGGAGGTACCCCCCCATTAACACCAACACACACAACACCAGAGTAATCGCCTGGTGTAAATGTTCTGTGTTTTATCTCTCGAAACATTGACCATATTCATTATAATCTCGTTAGAGCAGAGGTTAAGGTCAGGTAGACGGAGTGTGGTTAAGTGGAGGAGGAGGCTGGGGAGGTGGAGGAGGAGGGGGCTGAGGAGGTGGAGGAAGAGGTGGAAGAGGACGTGGGGCATGTAACTCTCCCGGCGTTTTGATGTATACACTTCGTCCTCTCAACCGTTCACAGCATCACTAAGACGGTGTACTAAATTGCCCGAACCTAACCGAGACACCACGAGATTTTTACGTCAAAACTACGATGAGTTACGCCGGAGAACAAGTTGATAAAGAACACACCAACGAGAACAATTATCGTTAGTGTTATTAGCGTAAATTACGTCAAAATGTGGTGTTGATAAGAAAGATATTTGGTTAGAGGGGACACGTCTTCAGTCCTGTCTTCTCTGTATCATCTTCCCAGTACTATCATTGTTTTGGTGTTCCATCTCCTTCTGCCTCTCTTTATCCTCCTTCCTCCCTCTCTCTATTTTCTTCTCCTTCCTCGTCCTTCTTCAATTAGAAGACTGAGGAAAGTGGAGAAACTGGACACACATGTTACTCTTGTGGTGAAGGCCGATAATTTGCGTCACTAGTCAGTGTCTCTCTCTCTCTCTCTCTCTCTCTCTCTCTCTCTCTCTCTCTCTCTCTCTCTCTCTCTCTCTCTCTCTCTCTCTCTCTCTCTCTCTCTCTCTCTCTCTCTCTCTCTCTCTCTCTCTCTCTCTCTCTCTCTCTCTCTCTCTCTCTCTCTCTCTCTCTCTCTCTCTCTCTCTATCTCTCACTCTCATGCTGTTCATTATGGCCACAGTCTTCGTCTTCTTGCACCTGACTCCCTTACCTCGAGCAAGAAATGGTGAAGGAGTGCGGAGGTGGGATGATAGAGGCACGAGAAGGGGTACTTTTGGGCGAGTACAGTGTGATGGAGGGAGGGGGGTGTGAGTGATGGGGGGAGGGGGGGGGTGAGTGATGGGAGGAGGAGGGGGGAAGATATGATGGGACCGGTGAAGGGGTGATATAGGGAAGTAGACGGGCTACGGTGAACCCCTCAGCGTAGACGGGCTACGGTGAACCCCTCAGCGTAGACGGTACGACTCCAATAGCAAACAACCGTGACACTGTATTCTAGTGAATGAACATTATAACATATATGATGTATATATAAAGGTGATGGATCAAGTAGAAGTAAAACCTTTAATAGTAACAAATACAGGAATGTATAAGTGAATAAACGTTTGGAGACGAAAATAATAAAAATGACTTTTACAGACAACCTTTAATTTTTAACAGAGTTAGGAGAGCAAATAAAAATAAATTATTAAGTGGAAGAGGATAGAGAAGGAAAGACAAATCTCAACAAAAGTTTCTTTCTGATGTATCTAACGAACTGACACAGGTCATCTAGCGAAACGAGTCAAGTCTTTCAACGAAGCGAGTCGGGCTCTCTAACGAAGCGAGTCAGGTCTCCTATCAAATAAAGTTAATAAGAAACCGGTCGTTTTCGAATGATAAATTTTCTCTGTATTTACTAAAGAAATACACTGGATCTTCACTCTGGCAGGCACATGACTCTGCCTGCCAGAGTGAAGATCCAGTGAATCAATAGTTACTCTTTGGTAAAACTAAATAAATTACTCGAAAACTAAAGCCAAATTAGCCTTTATGCTCGACGAAATACATTGTGGAGGGTTGAGAATGTAGTTAAAATTGATTAAAAAAATGCGGGTTGATCTCTAGTATCAACCCATCGGGCACTTAGTGTGTCGCCAGATGTGGGGAAATTAGAAATATCATTTGTATTCCTCTTGAAAGACTCGGATTAAATACGTTCGTATCGTAGCTTTTCAAATGGATGAAATTTCTTAGGACAAATTTTATTTTATTATTTTTCTAAATTTTATGCCGTAACGTCACGATATATATGTATATATATATATATATATATATATATATATATATATATATATATATATATATATATATATATATATATATATATATATATATATATATGACAATGTCAGACCACGGAGGAAAAATGAAACAGGAAATTTCCTTAAGTACTTTCGTATATTAAATACATCTTCAGAAGGGACCTTCTGAAGATGTATTTAATATACGAAAGTACTTAAGGAAATTTCCTGTTTCATTTTTCCTCCGTGGTCTGACATTGTCACATTCTTAATCACGTGTTTATTTTCGTGATATACACACACATATATATATATATATATATATATATATATATATATATATATATATATATATATATATATATATATATATATATATATATGTCGTACCTAGTAGCCAGAACTCACTTCTCAGCCTACTATTCAAGGCCCGATTTGCCTAATAAGCCAAGTTTTCCTGAATTAATATATTTACTATAATTTTTTTCTTATGAAATGATAAAGCAACCCTTTTCTCTATGTATGAGGTCAATTTTTTTTTATTGGAGTTAAAATTAACGTAGATATATGACCGAACCTAACCAACCCTACCTAACCTAACCTAACCTATATTTATAGGTAAGGTTAGGTTAGGTAGTCAAAAAAAGCTAGGTTAGGTTAGGTTAGGTAGGTTAGGTAGACGAAAAAACATTAATTCATGAAAACTTGGCTTATTAGGCAAATCGGGCCTTGAATAGTAGGCTGAGAAGTGCGTTCTGGCTATTAGGTACGACATATATATATATATGTATATATATATATATATATATATATACATATATATATATATATATATATATATATATATATATATATATATATATATATATATATATATATATATATATATACTTTACTGAAGCTTGTGACGCTGCTTCAAAGGAAAGACTTGTAAAGCAGGACCATTACACAGGAACTGGATATGTTTAGCATATAGGAAACAGTCTGTATACAATGAGTAAAATCAGAGTTGGGAAAAGTGGTGTTCCTCAGGGCTGTGTCCTGGATCCCCTCATAGTTCACCATATATGTGGAGTGCCTCAGAGCTGTGTTCTGGATCCTCCATAGTTCACCATATATGTGGAGTGCCTCACAGCTGTGTTCTGGGACCTCCATAGTTCACATATATGTGGAGTGCCTCAGAGCTGTGTCCTGGGATGGAGTGTCTCTCCCTCCCTCCTCCCTCTATCCTTCCCTACCTCCCTCCCTCTGCCTGCCATCCCCACATGGCTGTTCACCACCAAAGCTCTCTGGCGTTCACAGCCCTGAGGCGGGTCGCCTCCAGGAGACTGAGAAAGGTCACATAGTGAAGAAGAGTCTTCTCCCGCATTGATTGATTGATGAAGATTAAGCTATGCAAGAGGTGGCACGGGCATGAGTTGCCCGTGATCCTCTCGCAGTATTTACTTGTATTTATTGACCCTTTTACTCAATATTTTTCACTTTTCCTTCTCTCTTCCTCCACCACCCAACACCTCTTCCTCAACTCTCCTCACACCTCATCTTCCATTTCTCGTGATCGCTAAAACCTCCTTTCTCCCCTTCCTCTCCCCCTTCCTTTCCCCCCTTCCTCTTCCCCCTTCCTCCTTGACATTACTTATTTCCTAGACCTCCATTCATCACCCATCACCCCTGCCAACGCTCTCAGTGCTACGAACCCTCTCCTCCAGCCCAACCACTTGGACTCGACAGCAGAGTGACGGTCTAGCTTCATGCAGGTCGGCGTTCAATCCCCGACCGTCCAAATGCTTGGGCACCATTCCTTCCCCTCGTCCCATCCCAAATCCTTTTCCTGACCCCCTTCCCAGAATTAGGGAGTCGTAATGGCTCGGCACTTTCTCCTGAGGAGCCTTCCTCAAGGGTGCTTAGAATTGTCCCATAGACTTGCGTAAGAAGAAATATAGCATATACACTTACAGTATACTTACAGTAAACTTACAGTTAATTTGCAGAAAGTGCTGATTGTAGAAGGTTAAAAAACGTAATTTTACTCGTAAATGGGCTGATTTTATAATGAAATTAGATCGAAATAGGTGATGGTTGACTCCAGACGAAGTCGACGAGGCACCAAGATTGTCGACATTGCTTCACGTTATTCACCAACAATTTTTATCTTATTTCTTTATAAAATTAACTTGTTTGCGAGTGAAAATATGATTTTTTTGTTCACGTTCTGCATTTAAGGCCACACCATTGTAGTAAGGAAATGTTATGTTTCTTCTTAACGTAACGTTATAAGAAGCTTAGGACAGCTTTGGGTAATTCTACGGACCACGCCTTAAAAATGCCACCATTTCTTTTTTCTGCACATGCCCCCCACTTTACCCATGCCCACTCCTTCCCCTCCTCAATACCCCTCTACCTACCACACCCCCTCACACACATCCTTTGATAATCTACCCTCTCACATCTCTCCTGCTGCTCTCTCCTCCTCCCACACCAACTCCCCCCCCCCCTCCCCCATTCTTCCTCCCCACTACAACGTGTCTTCCTAAAGAACATGAGAGTCATTTCGCGAGTTTCCTGTTTACGATTGGCTGAAGAGATTGGCTATTATAGCGCTATCTCATGCAACTGTTTTGCCTGTTGTAATTGTTTACCTGTTGTGCCAGATCACCTGGTGAAAGTCTTCGTAATTGTTCGAATACCATTCTTGATACACGAGACTGTCCACCGCTTGTAATTATCAATATCGTTCATAGTTATTGTTTTTCATTTACATGTTAATTGTGCTAAGCCTGTTGAAATAATGTCTCTTACAAGCGGCTGTCTTCGGCAGTTGTAAATATATTTCATTGCTGAAGTATTATAGTTAAGGTTAACCATATATGTGGATAACATAACTGATGTAATTAGGATTTATGATATAATTAGATTTATCATATATTGCTTTGCTGCACCAGTATATACGAGTTTGTATGAACTAATTAGGCCTTGTGGTTCGCTTTCCTGTTGTTATTCTGTTTACCTGTTGTGATAATAATGTGTGTTGCAGTGACGATATCTAATGTAATTGACTTTGTAGAGTGTAATTCCATTTTGTTTATAGTCCCTGTTGTTGCTTACGCTTTCAGACTCCATTTGCATGATGTAATAGAATCACATTCAGAAGTTTCAAGTAATTGGTCATTTTATGCTTGCTTCTCATTTGTGTCTCCTTATTCTTTCTTCTGCTAATTGTCTTGATTTTCCTTCTTCTTGTTAATTATTTCTTTTATCTTCCTCTCTGTTCTCCTCCTCTTCTTTTTAATTCTGAACTTTCTTTTCGCCATCCACTAAATTTTGTTCCTTCTCCTCCTACAAATTTTCTTTCTCCTCCAAATTATCCTTCTTCTCCTCCTCCTTTTGGATCACCTGACAATAGCGTTCGTAATGGCGCGTAAAAAAAAGTTATGTGAATGACATTTGCGTTTGAAAGAATCTCAAATGTATTCAGTACCAGTCTCGCGTCTGCTTCGACGTCTGAATATCAGATGTATGTGTGTGTGTGTGTGTGTGTATGTGTGTGTGTGTGTGTGTGTGTTTGTGTGTGTGTGTGTGTGTGTGTGTGTGTGTGTGTGTGTGTGTGTGTGTGTGTGTGTGTGTGTGTGTGTGTGTGTGTGTGAGCATGTATGTGTGCGCGCACGTCCAAGCGCGTGCGATATTTTAACTGGAAACTGGAGTTGTTATAAAATATTTTCTCTTAGAGTTTGTCATCAAATTTGTGTATTGTTTTGATAATTTTACAGCACCGAGTATTTTCTTTCTCGTCCAAACACTTGGGCTGGGCGGTAGAGCGACGGTGTCGATTCATGCAGGTCCGCGTTCAATCCCCGACTGTAATTATTATATAAATACTGGAACACTTGATATATTGGATTTGAACCCAAGATTGACCCTGTAATGTATCAACTATACAATGTATGTTTGTGATGTAACTATATAACCTGAGCTTGTAAAAGAACGTTAATCACCTTCATTGGTTAAATGCTTAATAACACAAAAGTTTCTCTATCAGCTATCTTACCCTCTCAGAGTAGGAGAGCCATAAATGTTTGTTTGTGTATGTATGTATGTGTGTGTGTATGTATATGTGTATATATGTATATTTATATGTGTGCGTAGGTATATGTACGTGTATAAAGTATATGTGGAAGCTGATCAGAATTACATTTCACCTTTGTAAATGCACATTAATGATACTACTTAAAGAAAACATCGGCCACTTTGTGTAGGTCAGATGTAACTGTGTATCTATGTATTGAATATTACACAATACAGTCTGTAGGTTAGATTAGCATTTTAAAAGCACTACAATCACCTTCTGTGGTTGATTGTGCAATAAATCCCTGAACTATATATAGATCACTCGCCCTGTCCATGGAGGACAGAAGAAAATGAATATATGCTGGTTAGCATTGTAAATGTGTGGCCACGACTGTGGTAGAAAAATAATAATAATAAAAAAAGTCCCCGACCGTCTAAGTGGTTGGGCACCATTCCTTCCCCGCGTCCCATCCCAAATCCTTATCTTGGCCCCTTCCAAGTGTCATATAGTCGTAATAGCTTGGCGCTTTCCTCCCCCCCCCCCCCTCTGATAATTCCCTCCTTCCTCATTGGGAAAGATAATTAGTTTTGGTAATTAGCCTTATTGAACGAGAGTCTTTTAACTAGAAATTTTCGACAATTATACTTGTTACACAGAGAATATTTTTGTGAGATTTGCTATCTCATTGTTGTGCATTTACCATTGTTATAAGATTGAAATTCTCGATACTGAGAGGCAAGCATAATTGAAATTTAATTAATTTGCTGCTCACTCGGTCTGAAGCCAAGATACCCAAAATGTTTTGTTTAACAGCAGCGAGAGCAATCCGTACTCATAAAAGATAGCCAAATGTTTGTTAATCCAGGCAATAAACATTCGATAGCACATAATGATGTTCACCCACTTCTGAAGTAGTGCTTCGGTGAAGTTCATTCCACTGTTTATGAGTGAATTAAAAAAATAACTGCTTTACACGCCATTCACAACTGATGACATTTGAACTTTTCTCGAACTTCACTGACTTCCTCTGTTTCGAATCGCAGCTCTGTAAATGATTCACCCGCGTACTTCAAACACAAATGAACGCCAACAAAACCTAAACACTTAACTTTAGGCCCAAATGAACACTAAATCTAAATACATAATGATGGTAATTTATATATCAGAAATTATCCATCAAGTATACACATTAAAGTTGATGTATATGTATTTGGGAGCCGTCTGTTGCATAGGTGAAGTGGACGACGGCCTGTCGAGAGTGACTGTCACTCTTCTCCGGTCGTGGAGTGACCAAGACGGAAGGAAGGAAACTATCAGGAGGAAAGCGCCAAGCCATCACGGCTATATAGCACTGGGAAAGGGGTCAGGATAGGGATTTGGGATGGGACAGGGGGAAGGAATGGTACCCAACCATCTGGACGGTCGGGGATTGAACGCCGACCTGCATGAAGCGAGACCGTCGCTCTACCGTCCAGGCCAAGTAGTTGGGCTTGGAGCGAAGACTTGAATGTATAATGGTCCCTCTAGTCAATTACCTCATTCCCTGCTCCAGTGTACAAGAACATTTATATTTCCACAGTTCACGAGCATCTATTTTGATATCTCAGGCGACGATTTCGCTTCATGCAGGTCGGCGTTCAATCCCCGACCGTCCAAGTGCTTGGGCATCATTACTTCCCCCCATCACATCCCAAATCCTTATCCTGATCACTTCCAAGTGCTATATAGTCGTAATGGCTTGACGCGTTCATCTGGTAGTGTTCCCTGACAGTCAGTCCCCGCCTGAGCCATGGCAGGTGAGGTTCCCGGCCTCTCTCTCAGGAGAGCAACACACCTGGACCGTTTTTCATAATATTGGGAGGGTTTTTGTGGGATATTTTGGGTAGTGCAGCGGCACTGTGTTTGGAGCTGGTGGGAGTGCTGGGAGGAGCAGGAGGACGAGCAGGAGGACGAGGAGGAGCAGCAGCAGGAGGACGAGGAGGAGCAGGAGGACGAAGAAGATCAGCAGGTCGAGGAGGAGAGGGGTGGACGAGGATGAAGAAGAGGAAAACGCGGAGGATGGGAAGGAAAAGAATCAGGTTGAGGAAGAGGAAGAGAAGGAGCAGGAGGTGCATGAGGAGGACGAGGAGAAGGACGTAGAAGAGAACGAGATGACGCGGAAAACGACAAGGGGAAAGGACGCAGAAGAGGGGGACGAGGGATGAAGGAAGGGAAATACTGAGGAGCAAGTTGTTGGGACAGGATATTACCTAATGCAACTGAGTCAGCAGTGTTTTTTTTTTTGTCACTGTTTTCGTCACTGTTCACCGTCGTGTGCTGTCCGGGAGTTCTCTAACTCTCTGGCCTTGAAAACAAGCACTTTCGATATGCTTGTCTTAATTCTTTCTTCTCTGTCTCCCTTTTCCTACAGCCTCGAGGCTACTACATATTTAAAGACAAACAAAATTATGGTCACCACGTGTTTGCGTGTTGTGTTTGCGCGCGTGCTTACCTAACAGTACTGACGAGTAAGGAGGAGTAACTCTTGGGTCTGCCTCTTAACAGTCAAGTGTCTGGAATGACTTTGCTTGGGAGTGTGTAATTGACCTACCTTTCTGGTGTATGTTTTTCGTACGCTGAATTAATATTTCCCTTGTATCTTTGTAACATATCTAGGTCTCTAGTTTCCACATGAGACTTCTTGTTCTGCTTTTCTCTGCCTGAACAGTTTGTCTTTAACTCTTAGTATTTTATATAACAAGATCACTTCTCCTCAGGTTCACCCCTCCAACGTTTGTAGTAGCAGATGTTTTTGTTTGATATTATAGCTCAAATGTTTATTTTGTCGTTGCAGTCATGTTGCAGACATCTCACAGTTTTAAATATTTTTGTCTTTTTCCTTGAGTGAACGTTCCATGCTGCATATTCATGAGCTAGTCTTACATACGTGGTGCACAGCATTCTGAAGGATTCCTTGGTCTGCTTTCTCAAACATTGGTATCAAATTAAATTATCGTTTATCCATGCCTCCTGAAGTTCTCCTTTCTCTATTGTGCAACTGTTTATTAAAGTGGTTTACGCAGCATACGGGCCTGATAGCTGAGTGGACAGCGCTTCGGGTTCGTAGTCGTGAGGTTCCGGGTTCGATCCCCGGTGTAGGAGGAAACAAATGTGCAGAGTTTCTTTCACTCCTGATGCCCCTGTTACCTAGCAGGAAATAGGCACCTGGGAGTTAGACATCTGCTACGGGCTCCTTCCTGGGGGTAACAAAAAAGGAGGCGTAGTCGAGGACCTGGCCGCAGGGACGTTAAGCCCCGAAATCATCTCAAGATAACCTAAAGATAGCATGTCTGCTGCTTCCGTTAGAATCCACAGTGAGGTTTGGCCCTGTTCCCGCAGCCTACTATACATCTAGGCACTCCAGTTACCCCTGTACCTCCTTGTCACCACTACACACTGACTCCCACCCCTCGTTCCTCCTCCACGCATCTTGGTATTTCTTGCAATTTCCTCGGCTTGTGTGACCTCTGTTATCATCCCCTTCTTGAGCTCTCTGATGCACTCCTAATCTTGCTGACTTAATTTCCCACCCACCTGCTTCCTGTTCTAATCCGCATTATGCCCTGTTCCTTCTATGTTTATCTGTTCCTCTTCGAGCTTCTCGGTCAAATGGCCATGTGAAGGAGGAAGATGCACTGAAGATGAAGAGGAGGAAAAGAGAGAAAACTGAGTGATGATGGCTTAGGTGTGAATGATGGTGGAAGGAGATGGGGACTGAGAGGACAATGGATTGTGGGAAAGGGAGGGTGATGGGAGGAAGAGAAAGGAGGAGTTGAGTGACGGAAAGGGAGGAGACTGCCTGAGAATCGACGTCCCTTTGCACCCGAGAAATAGTTTTGAACTCGCCTCTCCCTTTTCAAGGCTCCTGGCCCTGTTGGGTCAGGGTAAGGAGGACTTGGAGAGAGGAAAAGTGAAAGCCTTAACGAGAAAATGAGGGGGGGGGATAGGTGGGTGGACATGAAAATAGTATGAACATGAAAGGCAGCGAAAACCGGAAAAGGTTTCAGGTCCCAGGAAGGAGGACACACATTCACGTAGTTGTAAACTGGAAACACAATTGAGACACAGGAGTGGAAGAAAGTACTATCTTCAGTGCACGAGTTCACTCCACATGAAAATGTGAAGTGAACAATAAATGTGGAATGATGTAATGTTAAACCCACAGCTAAAAATTTATATAGTTAGCAATACAAAAACAAGAGAAGGTTGTACCAGATACCCAAAAATAAAATTGCTTGCTCCAAAAATATCTATGCCATTCCCCCCTCTCCCCTACCACCACCACCAACTCCACCCACATCCACATATAGGTAGAAACACACACACACACACACACACACACACACACACACACACACACACACACGCACGCACACACACACACACACACACACACACACACACGCACGCACGCACACACACACACACACACACACACACACACACACGCACGCACACACACACACGCACGCACGCACACACACACACACACACAGTTACTGGCGAACTGTAACACGTGGAGTACCACAAGGATCGGTGCTGGGACCAATTCTATTTCTTGTATATGTTAACGACATGTTTACAGGCGTAGAGTCCTACATGTCGATGTTTGCGGATGACGCAAAGTTGATGAGAAGAGTTGTGACAGATGAGGATTGCAGGATCCTCCAAGAGGACCTGAACAGGTTGCAGAGATGGTCAGAGAAATGGCTACTGGAATTCAACACGAGCAAATGTAAAGTTATGGAAATGGGACTAGGAGATAGGAGACCAAAGGGACAGTACACAATGAAGGGGAACAGCCTACCTGTGACGACGTGCGAAAGAGACCTGGGTGTGCACGTAACACCTAATCTATCTCCTGAGGCACATATAAATAGGATAACGACAACAGCGTACTCTACACTGGCAAAAGTTAGAACATCATTCAGAAACCTAAGTAAGGAGGCATTTAGGGCGCTTTACACTGCCTACGTGAGGCCAGTCTTAGAGTATGCCGCCTCATCATGGAGTCCCCATCTGAAGAAGCATATAATGAAACTGGAAAAGGTTCAGAGGTTTGCAACGAGACTCGTCCCAGAGCTACGAGGGATGGGGTATGAGGAGCGCCTGAGGGAACTATGCCTTACGACACTAGAAAGAAGAAGGGAGAGGGGGGACATGATAGGAACGTATAAGATACTCAGAGGGATTGACAGAGTGGACATAGACGAAATGTTCACACGGAATAGTAACAGAACGAGGGGACATGGGTGGAAGGTTGAAACTCAGATGAGTCATAGAGATGTTAGGAAGTTTTCTTTTAGCGTGAGAGTAGTGGGAAAATGGAATGCACTTCAGGAACAGGTTGTGGAAGCAAATACTATTCATAATTTTAAAACCAGGTATGATAGGGAAATGGGACAGGAGTCATTGCTGTAAACAACCGATGCTCGAAAGGCGGGATCCAAGAGTCAGTGCTCGATCCTGCAGACACAACTAGGTGAGTACAACTAGGTGAGTACACACACACACACACACATACACATAGACCTGGGGAGCGAAGCTGGTAGACGTTATTGACAGGAATTTCCTAACACAGCATGTGAAAGAAGATACTAGGGAAAGAGGAGGGGATACGCCCAACCTATTAGATCTCATTATCACTCAGAATGTAGAAGACATCGAGCAGTTGGAACATGAAATACCACTAGGAGCTAGTGACCATTGTGTCCTAGTCTTTGACTACATGATGGAGTTTAAAATTGTGACCAAAGGACAAGAGGTCCGGGAAAGGAGACTTGATTACAGAAAAGGGGACTACAGAAGGATAAGGGACTACCTGGGAGAAGTGCAGTGGGAGGAAGAACTTAGAGGAAAAACAGTGCAAGGTATGATGAACCAAGTCATATTGAAATGCAAGGAGGCTGAAGATAGATTTATTCCAACAATAAAGGAAAAAAGCAGGAGGGAATATAATAACCCATGGTTTAATAGACAGTGTCAGGAAGCAAAGGTGAGAAGCAGGAGGGAGTGGAGGAAGTACAGAAGACAAAGGACAGAGGACAACAGGATTAGATGTAACAGAGCTAGGAATGATTACATTAACATAAGACGAGTGTCGGAAAGAAATTATGAGAATGATATTGCAGTCAAAGCGAAAAAGCAACCAAAATTACTACATAGCCATATAAGAAGGAAGATGTCGGTAAATGACCAAGTGACAAGACTGAGGAAAACAGAAGGGGCATATACAGAAAGCGACAAGGAAATCTGCGAGGTACTGAATGCAAAATTCCATGGAGTGTTCACAACCGAGCCTGAGCAGCTCCCATTGTTAGAAGAGATTATCCAAGATGAAAGACTATCAGATATAGAGGTGACAGCAGAGGATGTAATGAAACAGTTGACAACACTGGATGCAAATAAAGCCGTTGGACCAGACAAAGTATCACCGTGGATACTTAAAGAGGCAGCGCAGGCTCTCAGCGTGCCTCTGGCAATGATCTTTAATGAGTCACTTATGTCGGGAGAATTGCCCAGTTGTTGGAAGGAGGCAAATGTCGTACCGATTTTCAAAAAAGGTGATAGGGAGGAGGCACTTAACTACAGACCCGTATCACTGACAAGCATCCCCTGCAAAATACTTAAAAGAATAATTAGGCTAAGAATTGTTGAGCACCTGGAGAGCATTGGGTTTGTAAACAAGCACCAACATGGGTTCTGGACAGGGAAATCATGCCTAACAAACCTTTTAGAATTCTATGATAAAGTAACAAGGATAAGGCAGGACAGAGAAGGCTGGGCAGACTGCATATTTCTTGACTGCCAAAAGGCCTTTGATACGGTACCGCACATGAGACTGCTATACAAACTTGAGAGGCAGGCAGGAGTAAGCGGAAAGGCCCTAGTATGGGTGAAGAACTACCTAACAGGAAGGAGCCAGAGGGTAATGGTAAGGGGCGAAAAGTCGGACTGGCGAACAGTAACAAGTGGAGTACCTCAAGGATCGGTGCTGGGACCAATCCTCTTTCTAATTTACGTAAATGATATGTTTACAGGAGTGGAATCATACATGTCAATGTTTGCAGATGACGCAAAATTAATGAGAAGAGTTGTGACAGACGAGGATTGTAGGATCCTCCAAGAGGACTTAAACAGGCTGCAGAGATGGTCAGGGAAATGGCTACTGGAGTTTAACACCAGTAAATGTAAAGTTATGGAAATGGGATCAGGTGACAGGAGACCAAAGGGACAGTACACAATGAAGGGGAACAGCCTACCTGTAACGATTCGAGAAAGAGACCTGGGAGTGGATGTGACACCTAATCTAACTCCTGAGGCACATATAAATAGGATAACGACAGCAGCGTACTCTACACTGGCGAAAATTAGAACTTCATTCAGAAACCTAAATGAGGAAGCTTTTAGGGCGCTTTACACTTCCTACGTGAGACCCGTCTTAGAGTATGCCGCGCCATCATGGAGCCCCCACCTGAAGAAACACATAAAGAAACTGGAGAAGGTTCAGAGGTTTGCGACGAGGCTTGTCCCAGAGTTACGAGGGATGGGATATGAAGAGCGGCTGAAGGAACTGAACCTTACGACACTAGAGAAAAGAAGGGAGAGAGGAGATATGATAGGGACATATAAAATACTCAGGGGAATTGACAAAGTGGAAATAGATGAAATGTTCACACGTAATAATAACAGAACGAGGGGACATGGGTGGAAACTGGAAACTCAGATGAGTCACAGAGATGTTAGGAAGTTTTCTTTTAGCGTGAGAGTAGTAGAAAAATGGAATGCACTTGGGGAACAGGTTGTGGAAGCAAATACTATTCATACTTTTAAAACTAGGTATGATAGGGAAATGGGACAGGAGTCATTGCTGTAAACAACCGATAGCTAGAAAGGCGGGATCCAAGAGTCAATGCTCGATCCTGCAAGCACATATAGGTGAGTACATATAGGTGAGTACACACACACACACACACACACACACACACACACACACACACACACACACACACACACACACACACACACACACACACACACACGCCCCAGCATGGAGCCCGTACCTTGTCTAGCACAAGACGAAGCTGGAAAAAGTCCAAAGGTATGCCACTGGACTAGTCCCAGAACTAAGAGGCATGAGTTACGAGGAAAGGCTGCGGGAAATGCACCTTACGACACTTTAAGACAGAAGAGTAAGGGGAGACATGATCACAACCTACAAAATCCTCAGGGGAATCGACCGGGTAAACAGGGATAAACTATTCAACACTGGTGGTACGCGAACAAGGGGACACAGGTGGAAACTGAGTACTCACATGAGCCACAGAGACGTTAGAAGGAACTTTTTCAGTGTCAGAGTAGTTAACGGATGGAATGCTTTAGGCAGTGATGTGGTGGAGGCTGACTCCATACACAGTTTCTAGTGTAGATATGATAGAGCCCAGTAGGCTCAGGAATTTGTACACCTGTTGATTGAGGGTTGAGAGGCGGGACCAAAGAGCCAGAGCTCAACCTCCGCAAGCACAATTAGGTGAGTACAATTAGGTAAGTACACACGCACGGTGCAAGACGGGAGCAAGACAATGTGAGGAGAGAAGCAAGAGGGATGGATGAGGAAGGAGAGCGCCAAGCCATAGAGGGAAGCAAGAGAAGGAGGGACAGAACACTCTGCTGTTAATGTCTCATTATATTCCTGAAAAACTGTGAGAGGCATGAAGGTGGAGGTGGTCGGCGGAGTACTGTGAGGCAGGGGAGTACTGTGAGGAATGGGGAGTACTGTGAGGTATGGGGAGTACTGTGAGGAATGGGGAATACTGTGAGGTATGGGGAGTACTGTGAGGTATGGGGAGTACTGTGAGGTATGGGGAGTAGTGTGAGATATGGAGAGTACTGTGAGGTATGGGGAGTACTGTGAGGTATGGGGAGTAGTGTGAGGTATGGGGAGTACTGTGAGGTATGGGGAGTAGTGTGAGATATGGAGAGTACTGTGAGGTATGGGGAGTACTGTGAGGTATGGGGAGTAGTGTGAGGTATGGGGAGTACTGTGAGGTATGGGGAGTACTGTGAGGTATGGGGAGTAGTGTGAGATATGGAGAGTACTGTGAGGTATGGGGAGTACTGTGAGGTATGGGGAGTAGTGTGAGGTATGGGGAGTAGTGTTAGGTATGGGGAGTACTGTGAGGTATGGGGAGTACTGTGAGGTATGGGGAGTAGTGTGAGGTATGGGGAGTAGTGTTAGGTATGGGGAGTACTGTGAGGTATGGGGAGTACTGTGAGGTATGGGGAGTAGTGTGAGGTATGGGGAGTACTGTGAGGTATGGGGAGTAGTGTGAGGTATGGGGAGTACTGTGAGGTATGGGGAGTACTGTGAGGTATGGGGAGTACTGTGAGGTATGGGGAGTAGTGTGAGGTATGGAGAGTACTGTGAGGTATGGGGAGTACTGTGAGGTATGGGGAGTACTGTGAGATATGGGGAGTACTGTGAGGTATGGGGAGTAGTGTGAGGCAGGGGAGTACTGTGAGGTATGGGGAGTACTGTGAGGTATGAGGAGTAGTGTGAGGCAGGGGAAGTACTGTGAGGCAGGGGAAGAACTGAAGTAGAGGGGAGAGAGAGTGATAGGGAATAAGGATCTATCAGGAGAAAAAGCCAAGGAAGAGAGAATAAGTGAAAGAAAAAATGAGAAGAAAGAACGAAAGGAAGAGGTAATGTTCCAGATTAAATGAGATGGAAAGAGAATGAACGAGAGAGAGAGAGAGAGTATGAGGGAGGAGGGAGAAGAGAGAGAGAGAGGGAGACGGAACGGGGAATAAAAATAAAAATAAGGATGAAAATGGTAGATACGTAAGCTGGAGAGAAGACAGGACAAGGAGGAAAGGGTGGTTCAAGGAGATAGTAGGAAAGGAAGAAGGAAGAATGGTAAAAGGAAGAAGGAAGGAAGGATGGTAAAATGAATGTCTGAAGAAGGAAATGACAAGTGAGGAAGAGATGGAAGGGGGAAGGAGAGACAGACAGGAGACTGACAAAGACTTGGCAGTGAAGCACAACTTTCGTCTCCACACTATACAACTGATGGACTTGAAGTACAAGGAACTTGACAAAGTTTACCCCGTGATCAGAACCCTTCAAGAAAGAGAAAGACTAAGGAAACTAAATTTACACTTACAAATTTACACAAAATTTACACATTTACACCCCAGTAAGACATTGAATAAAAAGAGACAAGGTGCATCATTCATAAGATTAATGGGGTTATATTGTCCCATGCGAGACAGCTCTTATTTATTATTCAGCCAAGCTCCTTCATGTGTGTGTTAAACCTACGCTTGAAACAATCCATCGATCCCACCTTTACTATCCACTACTTTATCCTTCAATACTTTCTCCTTCACCTCCTTCCCTCTCCTTGCCCACCTTCCCTCTCCTTCACAATCTTTCATGGTGAAAGTTGGCGAAGGGCAGGAATGATGACGCAGAATGGAAAAGGTGTTGAAGAGTAGGGAAGGTGGTGAAGGAGAGGGAAGGTAATGAAGACCAAGGAATTGGGGAATGGTAGGGAAGTGCAGTGATCCTCCCCTCTCTGGTCATGTATAAAATAATATACTTGATGAATCTTAGTGAGGATGGAGTCTGGTATTTTGCGAGATAAGGAATTGTTGTCGCTCATAAACCGCCTATGACAATCCCCAAACACCCACTCGTCACCCTGCAAAAGATTGGCGAGGCTAGCCCCAAAGCGTCTGGCTTCCAACCTCAACAAACAAACAAATAAAAACATTCTCGTTACAGATATTGTTGTGTTGAAAATACCAACGCAAGCTAGTACACGAATCACTGGTTTCAAGTTGAATAAGTTTAGATTCATGTAAAAAAAAATAAGTAAACACTGACTCAGAAACAGGTTTGCAGGTCTATGGAACAAACAAGCAAGTAACATCATCGAAGCAAACTCGCAGTAATGCTTAAAACATCGAGTAGACAAATATATTGATGTTTATGAATAGCACAAGAGCTGCCTCGCGTGGGTCTATAGACATCCTTCTACAAATTCATTCTCATGTTCAGAAAAAAAATTTGCGAGACTGCTCTTTCCCTCCCCCCCCCCCCCCAGTGGAGGAGGACACGCCCTAGGGATACCTGGCGTCGGAATTTAAGGTGCCAAACACCCGGGGGAATTAGATTACCGGACGGGTGACACTGGCACCAAACCTGATTACCGAGTCTTAACGCTGCCGAGGAACTCCTTCCAGTGCCCCAGCTAACAGCCGCCCCGGGCTGCTTGTTAAGTCACGCAGGGTGACTGTAACGGGGTTGAGGAGGGGTGGGGGGGGGGCGGACCGGATATATTCACCTAGTTGCGCCTACAGGATCGTGCTCTAGTCCTTGGACCCCGCTTTTCTAGCCGTTGGTTGTCTAATGCAATGACTCTTGACCTATTTCTTTATCATAACTGGTTTTAAAGTTATGAATGGAGTTAGCCTCTGTAACCTGCTACTTTTGGTCATTCCATTTACTCACTTCCCTTATGCTAAAAGAAAACTTTCTAACATCTCTACGACACATCTGAGTCTCAAGGTTCCATCCGTGTCCCCTTGTTCTATTGTTCTTCATTGTAAACATTTCCTGTTTACACCTTGTCAATCCCTGTAAGTATTTTATATGTCTGTGTCGTGTGTGTGTGTGTGTGTGTGACAGACACTTTCTCTCGTTAGTCAATCAGGGACTCACTCACTCACTCACTCACTCACTCACTCACTCACTCACTCACTCACTCACTCACTCGATAAGGTTTACAGGGAATCGCTTAACCAGCGCCTCATAACTGCAACAGCGGAATAACCCGATTATTCGAGTATGATTTTTGCAGGTTCGCGAGACCGAACTCCGCCTTTTTTAAAGGAGGATTTCGAAGCGTTGAGAAGAGATAACATGTTGACTGATTTGTTCATTGACTGATTGGCTGAGTTGTTGACTGCCTCGCTTCATGGATAACTTAGTTCATGACTGACTGGGCTATTGGCTACCAGCCTGCTTGCCTGCCTGCGTGCCTGCCTACCTGCCTGCCTGCCTGCCTGCCTGCCTGCCTGCCTGCCTGCCTGCCTGCCTGCCTGCCTGCCTGCCTGCCTGCCTGACTAATTCGTTGAAGGGTTTTTGTCATTTCCCAGTGTCTGAAGCCATGGGTAATTCAGTCATAAACCACCCGTTGTAATCACTAGGAGTCTGTAGCTCTCTTAGTGACGAAGTAAATATCATAATTTAGGTGACAAACCTGAAACTCAAAAGCTTCTTTAAAGGTGACGATTCTGAGATTGAAATATTTTTGCCTTACACGAAGTGAAATTGAAACGTGGATGTAATGGTGAGGATATAGGGGGCATTACTTCCAAATTTGCCCAAAATATGCAATAAATGAAAACTGGTTCGATTTGAATCAAACTTTTTTGACGAGTTGTACATGAAAAGAGTTTCATCTGGTCCAAGTCTCAGCATCGTAGCATAAATAGGAAGAGAGAAAAAAAAAATATTGAAGTAGGTGTCAAAATTATTACAAAATGGTCAAAAACGATTATCAAACACAAGTGTCAACTGAAATCATATCTATGACTCTCAGCTATCACAATAGCATATATTAAAAAAATATTATAATTAGCTTTATTATAAAAAAATTAAGTTAAAAAAAATATTTGTTTTTTTCATTTTTTTTTTATAGGACGATTTGCATGAAACTTATATACTGTCATGCGCATTTCAGCTTTTGAGGACGCAGTTATAGAGAATAAAAACTGTATTTTGACATTAACTCTCAAACTAGTTTAGATTTTTTGTTTAGCCATTTAGCCATATAAGTATGATGCGGTTTAATGATTTGTTCACTATAATGCTGTATAGGTGATCTGGAAGTCTGTTCTGGCGGATATTTTGGTAGGAGATAAGAGGAATGATATTGGTCAATAATTGATGTTATTTTGATAAATGATAAGAGGCATAATATTGGTCAATAAATACTGTTTGATTGTTTGTCTCTACTCTTGTTTATTGGAGTAATCTGTTATGCTTGTTAGTGTCGGAGAAACTTCCTTATGACATTGATAGATTGCACATGAACGCTAATTATTACTAAGGGTTGGTATAATTACAGCGTTGGTTATATCTTCTGATGTGCAAAGGGAAGCGAACAACAGTGTTGGTTATATTCTCTAGTGTGAGATGGCGTGGTACTTCACAGTATTGGTTATAATCTCTGGTATGAGGGGGTCGTGGTGCAACACAGTATTGGTTATATCCTCTGGTGTGGAAGGGTCGTGGTACAATACAGTATTGGTTACATCCTCTGGTGTGGAAGGAGCTGGATATTGTAAATTAACAGAATGCGGGAACGTGTGTTAAAACTTTCCTCATCTGTAATACTTTAGAGGTCAAAGACCAGTTATCGATAATGTTATATCTTGAGGTTGGAGAGGCAGTTAGTTACTAATGTCGGTACCTAGCGTCAGTTGCCGCGGGGCTCTTGTGATTGTGAAGAGTGTTTGTGGTGTCTGTGAACACTTTGTGGGGGGAAAATGTCGGGGGTGGTGATTCAGTCAGTGTAGGTGAGAGTGTGCAGGTGGTGTCAGAGTAGGCAATAGCTGTGTTGATGGGTCAGATCTAATGGTCACTGCAGTTCATATTTAAGGCCCTTGACGCGTTATCCTGCTGAAATATAGCGTGTCAACGTACACATAATCCCTCCCTCTCCCCCCCTCCTCCTCACCGATTATGTACACATTAGCAATAAGCACCGTATCATGGTGAGACCCTCTGAGGCCTCACCACTCCCCTTGTGTCGTTGTGGGGGGTTAATAACCCACTGTACTATGTGTAGGAGAACAGACCTCTTGCCCTGTCTGTGTAAGATGTACGTGTTGCTGGTTAATGGACACGTCTGTGGTAGAAAAAACACACAATGTCTCTCCCTAATGGGGGATAACAATGGGGTCTCGTTGTTCTGGACATTATCGTGTTGATGGTTCGTGTATTAAGTACGAAAACCATGTTTGAACTCCGTCCATTGAAGGGCTGTACCGCTAGACCAGGGACGGGAATATTCGTCTTTGTTGCCCTGCAACTCCTGCCTTGTCAACACGCCTAGTACGTTGCATTTTTAAAGGAATAGTCTATGGCGTTAACATTGTGACGTATTAGTGAACATTAGAGCGTCGTAATATTGACGTTTGGCATGCATAAACCTCGATAAGTTAGTTCGGTTGCTGCGGTTTGCATGGTTTCTGGTTCGGGAAAATGGTTGCATTTATTAGGGAGTGACATTATCGAGAGAACCTGTTGCTTAGGGTCTCCAGCTTACTATGTGTCCAGCTAAATAATCAATGCTATTTTGAAGGGCACAAAAAATTGACTATTTAGAAGTGGTAAATTCTACCGCTTCTAAACAGTCATAGCATACGTGCTATGCCTTAACACTATACGTGCTATGCCTTAACACTATACGTGCTATGCCTTAACACTATACGTGCTATGCCTTGACACTACGGGCTATGCCGTGACACTACGGGCTATGCCTTGACACTACGGGCTATGCCGTGACACTACGGGCTATGCCGTGACACTACGGGCTATGCCGTGACTCTACGGACTATGCCATGACACTACGGACTATGCCGTGACACTACGGGCTATGCCTTGACACTACGGGCTATGCCGTGACACTACGGGCTATGCCGTGACACTACGGGCTATGCCTTAACACTATACGTGCTATGCCTTGACACTACGGGCTATGCGGTGACACTACGGGCTATGCCGTGACACTACGGGCTATGCCTTGACACTACGGGCTATGCCTTGACACTACGGGCTATGCCGTGACACTACGGGCTATGCCGTGACACTACGGGCTATGCCTTGACACTACGGGCTATGCCGTGACACTACGGGCTATGCCGTGACACTACGGGCTATGCCGTGACACTACGGGCTATGCCGTGACTCTACGGACTATGCCATGACACTACGGACTATGCCGTGACACTACGGGCTATGCCTTGACACTACGGGCTATGCCGTGACACTACGGGCTATGCCGTGACACTACGGGCTATGCCTTAACACTATACGTGCTATGCCTTGACACTACGGGCTATGCCGTGACACTACGGGCTATGCCGTGACACTACGGGCTATGCCTTGACACTACGGGCTATGCCGTGACACTACGGGCTATGCCTTGACACTACGGGCTATGCCGTGACACTACGGGCTATGCCTTGACACTACGGGCTATGCCGTGACACTACGGGCTATGCCTTGACACTACGGGCTATGCCGTGACACTACGGGCTATGCCGTGACACTACGGGCTATGCCGTGACACGTATTCCCTCTTCTCCACAAGGCGCTGGTAGAACCATTCCCCGATTAACGGTAGAACTCATGCTGGTCACAACCGGAGTATGTTTGGTTGGTTGGCCGGAAACTCCGTTCAGTGGCTGTTGGTCCTTAACACATGTCAGGTGGTGTCAGGCCGCAAGTCAGATCGCCTAGTTGATCCTGGTGTCCTATTTGATTGGTGGATTTGGTCCTGTCGAGCCTCGACTATTGTCCTCTCGTTCAATGGCGCTTAAGCGAATTCTCGAATGTCGAAACCTTTGAAGCAGCTCCAGTGGCGATATAAGGATGAAGGACTCGGCCGCTAACGTGATTGGCTGCTAACTACGACCACTGATTGGTTACAGGGAGACACGTTTGATACTTGAATTCTAAACATCGCAGCTTGAAATTTACTCTACAAATCGAGAGGATAATTCCAAAATAGCTTTTTCTCGATTTATTTTTTTTACTAACATCGGTAGTCTATTTTTTTTTGTTATTTTAACGAAAAACAACATTCACTGGCTTTTGGGCTTATTTCTTAAGCTTTTAGCAATAAATAATTAGGGTCCATTAAGTCTGTTCTCCATGAGTCGATATTTAATGTTCTGCATGTTATTTTGTTTTTTGTTTTTTATCAAATGTATTTCCCATCTTTTTAGCGAAGGTCCTGATCGGCGTTTGTGCCCGATGGTCTTAGTTGATGGGCACCATTCCTTCACCCTCCTCCTCATACCCTAGCTCCTCCTCACATCCCTGCTCCTCCTCATATCCCTGCTCCTCATATCCCAGCTCCTCATTCCAACTCCTCATATCCCAGATCCTCCTCCTCATATCCCAGCTCCTCCTCCTCATATCCCAGCTCCTCCTCCTCATATCCCAGCTCCTCCTCCTCATATCCCAGCTCCTCCTCATATCCCAGCTCCTCCTCCTCATATTCCAGCTCCTCCTCCTCATATCGTAGCTCCTCCTCATATCACAGCTCCTCATTTCCCAGCTCCTCATATCCCAGCTCCTCATATCCCAGCTCCTCCTCCTCAATTCCCAGCTCTTCATTTTCCAGCTCCTCCTCCTCAATTCCCAGCTCCTCTTCCTCATATCCCAGCTCCTCCTCATATCCCAGCTCCTTATCCTCATATCCCTCCCAAGTGCTAAGTAGTCACACTGGCTAAGAGTTTTCTCCTCAGCATTACCTTACTTTTCACCATGCATTTCAGGACGTTTTTAATACCAAACTTTAACCCGATATTATAATTTATACATTACTGAAAGATATTGATTATAATAAAAAAAAGTTGTTCACTCTTTTGGGTGCCATTAGTTTCCAAATTTATAAAGAACTCCGTAATATATTTTTAAATTAATTATTCAGAGATAAAAGGTAAATATATATTTTTCTAGTCGGTGTACTGATGACATATCTATAAAAATATAGATATGTTATCATTTGATCGTCAAAGCCTCAAACCCAGGACCACAAAAGTGATAGACTGTAGTTCTACCAACCAGGTTGCAAGTACCCACACAATAAAGTAGGATGTTAGAGGCACAGAACTGGTATCCAACAGAGATTTTAAGCCTTTCCCCCTCCACCCTGGGATGCCCCTTGAGCATAGGAAGAACTGAAGTCTCAGTTTGATACCAGTTTGGCTCAGAGATGGGTAGAGACGGGAATAGTGAGAAAGAGGGGGAAGACATTCTCTCTTTCTCTACTCCCACCGATCCCAATCCACTACCCCACCCCATCCTCCAACACACTTTAAACCAATCCAATCACCCCCTTCCCCTCACATCCAGATTGCCTCACCCACTGCTTCTATTCACCCACTCACCCATTACTCGCATTACCCCTTCTGCTCACGCCCCTTATCCGCACCCACTCTCTTCCCCCACCCACTATCCACTGCTAACAAACCTCAACAGCCATGATTTAATGTTAATAACGATAATTGCAATCGTTAGTTAAGTCTCGCTGGAGGACTAGAATCGCTAAGGGTCCTTAAGGCGACTTTCTACCAGTGAGTCATGAGTTTAATCACCTCACCCTGGGCTCCAGAGGTGACTGGCCTCTCGGTCTTAATTATCGATGGTGTTAACGAAGAGATAAAGACATTTACAAGTAATACGTGTTGATAGAAAGGAGGTAGAGAGAGAGTGAGTAAAGGAGAATAAAGAGAGGAGGTAGAGAGAGAGAGAGAGTGTGTGAAAGTACAGTAAATAAACGAATGTGTGAGCTCGCTTGTGTATGTATATATATATGTGTGTTTTGTGTACATTTGGACAAGAAAATAGAATTAGGTTTTTTATTTAAATGAATAATTCATTTCAACGTCAGAGTGGAAGATTATACTAACATTAGCTGAGTCCTCTACAGGATTAAAATGTTTTATGGAGCCAACTAAATCCTATTTCATTTAACGGGAGCACTTGATTTTAAAGTCTGGATATCATGTTTAGACAAAACTGGATGATATATATATATATATATATATATATATATATATATATATATATATATATATATATATATATATATATATATATATATATATATATATGTGGAAAAATGTTATATATATATATATATATATATATATATATATATATATATATATATTGTTACGGTGCCCTCTCCTATTTCTTCCGTTTGCCGGCTTAAAGAGTCATATCAGCTCTCCCTACTGATTCTCTGAGGTTCAGGGAGTCTAATGATATATGTGGCGACCAGACCGGCTGCCAGTTAAGGCATGGAGGTTATATTATAAGTTGTAAATAAAGGAAAATTGGCGCCCTGTTATAAATGAAACAGTATCCCCTACGGCAGATGTGACCTTGTGGAAGGGACACTATGCCGATCGCGGATTGGCCGACGTAGGTCGCGGGCGACAAATCAGGGCCCGCCATGACGTCACCGAGTGCCCCGGGCGGCGCCAACGTCAGAGTTGTACTGACCGTGGAAGCGACAGGACGCGCCTCGGTCTGCTCTCAAGAATTGGAGGCTCTGCAAGCCTTGTCCAGTGGATTGAGCTGACCATCGCCGCCAACATAGTTATTGGAGACCCTGCGCTTCTGGGAAGCCAAAGAGGAACCAAGTTCAGTGAGCAGAGAAGTGCCCAAACTTGGAAAATAGTCGGCGACGACGCTGGGCGGCGCCGCTGGCTGGACGTTGAGGTCTGGAAGGTGGGCGAGCAAGCTAGCTGTGACTGGGGTCACATCCACTGAGAATCTTGGAAGGACGACACAGTGCCTAGGACAAGGAGCGACGCCCTGTGGGAGAGGCGAGTGTGGGGAAAATAGTGATTAGCTCAGCGCCCATCGATGAACCAGGATTGGGGCAGCTGAACCTCAGGGATTGGAACGGCGACGACGCGAAGGCTTCACGACACCTGAGGACCTGTGGAACGCCCTGGATCGTCGAGGATCGACCCAAGGAAGCGTGGGACCATCACACCATCGAGGGACAGGCGTCGTGAGCCAGGAGTGTAAGGTAGATCATTTTTCCCTCCCATTACCCCTTGTATGAGTAGGCTAGTTAGGCCACAATATTTACTTGTGTATGTGGCAGCAAGACTTTATTGCTTTAATGGTAGAATAGGCTGCAATGCAGCTTGTGTCCAGGACTGTCAGAGAGGACAGTGTGTATGGATGGCAGGATAGTGAAGAAGAGGTGCCGACGTGGTGAAGAGGCCCTCCTGTGAGAGTGTGAGACTCCGGTCTTCCTGCCCAGTAGAAGGAGTGTTGGAGGTCGTGGAAGAAGAGGCTGACGATCTCCAGACTCATCATCCATATTCCATATTCATGTATTACTTGTGATTGTGTGTGTGTGTTCATGTAATTTGCGTCAGTAAATCCACACATTTTATTACTGTGTTTGAGTGTGCCTCCATTTGTGATATTTCTCTATGAGCATACATTTCTGGCTACAAACGATATATGATACACCCACTGAACTGCATTGCTGGGGTGCAGATATAATAACCCAGCTGGCGACCTTGCTAAGAGGAAGATAGAGAAGACAGGCGGGAAAGGAGTTCCTGCAACCTTTTTTTTTTGTCTGGCAGGCAAGACTCAGAGAGGCTATGGTTATAGGTAAGCCTGAGTCTTCCTTCACTCCCCCACGGGTCTAGGCCGGAACTGTTAACAGCAGTTTCCCCGTGGTTGACTGAAGGGCTTCCAGGGTGAATCAGTGGCACCCCTTTGTGGTGGAAGCAAAGACCTGCGGAGGTGGGCATTGTTGGTCCTATCTTGTGTGACCAAGGAGACTCCGGTGAATCCAGGGAGTCGGAGGGGCTGAGTATTTGGGCCCTTTGAGCCCCTAGCAGCCGAGTGTTAGCAGAGCCCCGGACCGCCCACCCCCCACGTGACAAGAGAACTGGCGACCTTGCCAGGATTCGAACCCCAGTAGCCAAGAACTGGGAACTTCGCCAGGAAGCGCGGATCAAGCTACAGTGTGGACCAAATTGCAAGACAAGTGTTGCCAGGGTACTAATACAGTGTGGCCAGTGAATTCGGTGGTACTGTTACTCAACCAGCTAAGGGACTGAAACGGTGAAATTAGTGCCTACTAACTTGTCTGTGCTGTCGTGTATGCTCAATGATATAGAGATGGAGGAGGACAAAGTAAAGAAATTTATTGACACAAGGGACGAGAGAATTTTGGAGGAGTGTACCAAGGCCCAGCTCCAACAAGTGGCAAACCACTTTGGGATCAGGTTGAGGACGACTAAGGTAGCGGAGCGAAGGATAGAGATCATGGCACAGCTCACAGCTCGAGAGGAAGCGACGGGAGAGGAGCCATCTCAAGAGGAGCTGTCCCGAGGAGAGCCGTCGCAAGGTGAACCGTCCCGACTAGGGCCTCCCCAAGCGCCTACCAGTGTGGAGAGAATTCACGGTGAACATGGGAGCAGTGGAAGGTCCAGCTGTAGTAAGAGGAGCCTGCAACTGGAAATAATGAAGATGCAACTGGAAGCCCAGCTGCGACGAGAGGAAAGAGAAGCACGGCTGCAGCTGCAGCGAGAGGAGCGAGAAGCTCGGCTGCAGCGAGAAGAAGGAGAGAGACGACTGCGACTGGAGGAGATAAAGGCAAAGAAAGAAGTCGAATTGCGTCGCGTTGAACGTGGTCTGCCCTCACTACCTGCACGGCGGGATGACCTCAAGGTAAGGGAACGTGACTTACCTACGTTCGAACCACAAGAAGCTGAGGCGTTCTTCGAACACTTTGAACGGATAGCGACTCTGAAGGAGTGGCCGGAAGATGATTGGGCTGCTCTGGTCCAGGGCAGGTTGACTGGAGAGGCCCGGGAAGCCTATAACATGCTGGACCTAGAGGAGTGTACTAGTTATGACGCGATTAAGAATGCGGTTCTCCACTCATTCCGGCTGACTCCGGAGATGTACCGGAAGCGGTTCAGAGAGTGTACAAGAGCGTCGGGAAAGACTTACGCCGAGACCGCCAGGGAGATGGAACGGAAATTCCTACGATGGTTGAAGGCGGAGGAAGCGGAGTCGGTGGATGATGTTAAACGACTGATAGTGATGGAGAAGTTCATGTCGGTGCTCCATCCTGAGTTGCGAGTAAGGGTGAGAGAAGCAGGTATTAAGGACCTGAAGGCTGCAGCGGATCGAGCCGACATGCTGGAGGAGGCACTACATATCAGGAGGGAGGGGCCGCCCAGACACTCGCCTTACCCCAGGTCGGGAGGGAACTTTAGGAGTTCAGGAGGAGCGAGGACGAGTGGGGACTCTCCCAAGAGTAGTGTGCCCGATGAAGTAACGTGGTTCAAGAGCTCAAGAGACGCGGGGAGGAAGCCCCAAGCTGTGAGCAGTGGACCTAACTCGGGAGCAAGTGCTGCAGTCCCGGATACGATGACAAGGAGTCCAAGAAGGACCCAGGGGACGTCTGCAAGTGGTACCGCCAGAGTGACTGGCGAGTGGCCGCCCAGGGGAGGTGGCCGATGCTACAACTGTGGTGTGAGAGGACATTATGCCCGCGAGTGTGAGGAGCACCAAAGGAATGTAGGGTTAATGTTGGAAGAGGAGAGAGTGTTTGTTCACACCCCATATTATAGTGGACCCAACGTGAATGGTTGGGAAATGAAGTTGGGTGAACATCCCTTCGTTTTCGGGGCCAACGTGAAGTTTGGAAAGTCAGACCCAGTGGAGGTTGCCGTTCTTCGAGATACGGGTGCTGACATAAGTATGGTAACCAGGAGTATTCTCCCCAAGGAATTTAATGATTCACCTGTGGGAGTGGTGAGGATACGCAGTGTGGGGGAGGAATACAGGTTGCCACTTCACGAAGTACAGCTGATTGCCGACTGCGGAGTCGAGAAAGCTATAATAGCTGTAGCCCCTAAGTTACCCCTAGAGCATGTACAGATGGTGCTGGGTAATGACCTCGGAGGAGGCAGGATACAACCCGATTGGGCCAGGAGTGCCTATGTTTCAAGCAGCGGTACAACCCTGCCAGGTGAGGTATCAGTCGCTCCAAATAATAGTGAGGAAGCCGACTTCGCCAGGGAAAACGTCGCCAGAGACGACGACAACGAGGGCGAGAGTGCAGAGAGGTCGTCGGAGGTTGTGGAAAACCCCGACGGGGACCTCCGACTAAGCCTGATGATGCGTATGGAGGAGTGGCGAGGAGCAGCTGTACAAACGCCTGGGGCGGTGAAGAGGCTGCAGACCGCACTCCCTCCATACAGAAACGTGAATAAAGTAAGCTCAGTGGATGAGCGAACGGCAGTGAGGGGCAGAGTGGAGGAGCCACGACGCAAGGCACCCTATGCCGGCCAGATGAATAGTGGTAGGTGCAAGACGAACCACCGTAGTGAGGTGAGCCACAGGGAGGTGGAAGAGCCCAACCACGAACCGAAGAAGACGTCTGCAGGGAAGAAAATCTCATGGAGGAGTGAAGATGTTCGTCGGGAACGAAGGAGCGAGTGGTATAGGAAAGGCAATACGAAGAAAGCAGGGAATAGGTACACCCAGGGTAGGCGCCAGCCTAACCAGAGGGGCATTGGGCCATCGCAAAAGCCTAGTGTGGAAGAGAGGGAGCTGCTGGATGGAGTACAGGTTACAAGTGCCACTGTGAGGAGACAACGCACCTATGGGAGAAGAGGAACCGAGAAGAGAGAAGATTGGCGAAGAGGAGATCATGGGAGGAAACATGGAGTACCTGTAGGACGCAATGGAAATGCAAGACTATCTCGGAGTGCACGACGCGGTGGAGGCGCTGCATGCACTGAATCTTACAGTGGTAACGAGCCGTGGGAGTACACTCGTAGCCACGGAGAGAGGATTTCTTGTAGGTGTTCAGGGAACACCCGTCACACCCGGTACTATGCGAGGTGGAGATACAATGAGGCAAGTGACTGGCAAAGTGGTATGAGCCACGTCACCAAATGGAGGAGTGACACTTCAGGAACGGAGGGAGCAAGAGTATAGGTTGCCCTCTTGAGTGCTGCTCTTCCGATATGACTCTTATTTTAAGGGGAGGGGTATGTTACGGTGCCCTCTCCTATTTCTTCCGTTTGCCGGCTTAAAGAGTCATATCAGCTCTCCCTACTGATTCTCTGAGGTTCAGGGAGTCTAATGATATATGTGGCGACCAGACCGGCTGCCAGTTAAGGCATGGAGGTTATATTATAAGTTGTAAATAAAGGAAAATTGGCGCCCTGTTATAAATGAAACAGTATCCCCTACGGCAGATGTGACCTTGTGGAAGGGACACTATGCCGATCGCGGATTGGCCGACGTAGGTCGCGGGCGACAAATCAGGGCCCGCCATGACGTCACCGAGTGCCCCGGGCGGCGCCAACGTCAGAGTTGTACTGACCGTGGAAGCGACAGGACGCGCCTCGGTCTGCTCTCAAGAATTGGAGGCTCTGCAAGCCTTGTCCAGTGGATTGAGCTGACCATCGCCGCCAACATAGTTATTGGAGACCCTGCGCTTCTGGGAAGCCAAAGAGGAACCAAGTTCAGTGAGCAGAGAAGTGCCCAAACTTGGAAAATAGTCGGCGACGACGCTGGGCGGCGCCGCTGGCTGGACGTTGAGGTCTGGAAGGTGGGCGAGCAAGCTAGCTGTGACTGGGGTCACATCCACTGAGAATCTTGGAAGGACGACACAGTGCCTAGGACAAGGAGCGACGCCCTGTGGGAGAGGCGAGTGTGGGGAAAATAGTGATTAGCTCAGCGCCCATCGATGAACCAGGATTGGGGCAGCTGAACCTCAGGGATTGGAACGGCGACGACGCGAAGGCTTCACGACACCTGAGGACCTGTGGAACGCCCTGGATCGTCGAGGATCGACCCAAGGAAGCGTGGGACCATCACACCATCGAGGGACAGGCGTCGTGAGCCAGGAGTGTAAGGTAGATCATTTTTCCCTCCCATTACCCCTTGTATGAGTAGGCTAGTTAGGCCACAATATTTACTTGTGTATGTGGCAGCAAGACTTTATTGCTTTAATGGTAGAATAGGCTGCAATGCAGCTTGTGTCCAGGACTGTCAGAGAGGACAGTGTGTATGGATGGCAGGACAGTGAAGAAGAGGTGCCGACGTGGTGAAGAGGCCCTCCTGTGAGAGTGTGAGACTCCGGTCTTCCTGCCCAGTAGAAGGAGTGTTGGAGGTCGTGGAAGAAGAGGCTGACGATCTCCAGACTCATCATCCATATTCCATATTCATGTATTACTTGTGATTGTGTGTGTGTGTTCATGTAATTTGCGTCAGTAAATCCACACATTTTATTACTGTGTTTGAGTGTGCCTCCATTTGTGATATTTCTCTATGAGCATACATTTCTGGCTACAAACGATATATGATACACCCACTGAACTGCATTGCTGGGGTGCAGATATAATAACCCAGCTGGCGACCTTGCTAAGAGGAAGATAGAGAAGACAGGCGGGAAAGGAGTTCCTGCAACCTTTTTTTTTGTCTGGCAGGCAAGACTCAGAGAGGCTATGGTTATAGGTAAGCCTGAGTCTTCCTTCACTCCCCCACGGGTCTAGGCCGGAACTGTTAACAGCAGTTTCCCCGTGGTTGACTGAAGGGCTTCCAGGGTGAATCAGTGGCACCCCTTTGTGGTGGAAGCAAAGACCTGCGGAGGTGGGCATTGTTGGTCCTATCTTGTGTGACCAAGGAGACTCCGGTGAATCCAGGGAGTCGGAGGGGCTGAGTATTTGGGCCCTTTGAGCCCCTAGCAGCCGAGTGTTAGCAGAGCCCCGGACCGCCCACCCCCCACGTGACAATATATATATATATATGTGTGTGTGTGTGTGTGTGTGTATGTGTGTGTGTGTGTATGTGTGTGTGTGTGTATGTGTGTGTGTGTGTATGTGTGTGTGTGTATGTGTGTGTGTGTGTATGTGTGTGTGTGTATGTGTGTGTGTGTATGTGTGTGTGTGTATGTGTGTGTGTGTGTGTGTGTTGTACCTAGTAGCCAGAACGCAATACTCGGCCTACTATATATTTATATATTATTTATATATATATATAAATATATGAACGCCTATACTGAAACGCCTCATCCCTAAGGATTGGAACCCAGACAGCCAAGGTTCTATGCACCTTGGCGTGTCCAGTACTTTAACCGCTAGGCCACACTGACTGTTCAAAAGAATTGGAAGTCGTCTGACTTTTAACCCAATTCCCGACAGCACTCGGTGCATGGTGCAAAGGACGCCAAGGTGCACGGAGCCCTCGTTGATTTGATGAAATTTTGATGAAATATCTGTGTCCAAAATGGTCAGCGAATACTGTCGGGAATTTGTTAAAGGTCAGATGACAGTTGCTGCGACTGTTAATGTGAAAAACTCACAATAATAGTCGCAGGTTCGAATCCACGCATTAATATTTGTATATCAATTAATTAAGTATATTTCATGTACTTTCTTTTATGACATATTACTGAAGGAGGAGAAGAATACTTCACTTGGCGCCATTGAAGCAATTGAGGTTCGTTTCTGGTTCTCTGAGATCTTGGCGGACCCCTCAAACATGTTCACCCGCCAACCCCCTCACCCACGTACGGTGGGTGAGCGTATACACACACACACACACACACACACACACACACACACACACACACACACACACACACACACACACACGATCAGACACGCGAAAAGGGCCGAACACTGCATACCTCTATCGAGGCACGCAATTCCTTCGTCGAGTTAGGGTGCAACTGTCGGGTGATCGATAATTCAGCTCTGGTGATTAGAGCCGGGAGGTTATTGGCGGATGCCTGGAGAGTCGTAATCCAGTTATCAGGTCGTAACGGGTATTGACCGTCGGTATTGGTACTCGTCTCGCACTCATTACGGTAACGGCCCAAATTACATCACCATGCGCTAATGGCCAAGCGGGTAGGTGGCGGTAGGCTTGTTTCACGCTGCCTCGCGGGCACTGCTGCTGCCCTCTTGGGGATTTTTTGGGTTAAGTGCCAGTGTACGGGTTGATGGTGCGTGATTGGTGGCGTGCTTAGTGGTGATTGATCTCCACCACTGTGTATATATATGCTCAGGAAGACGAGTTGACTGCAACCAGTGAGCTGTTGCAGCCACAAGATGTGTGATGTTGTAGCCACCTCAAGATGTGTGCTATTGCAACCTCAAGATGCGTGATGTTGCGACCTCAATATGTGTGGTGTTACAGCATCAAGACGTGTAATATGGCAGCTACACGTGTGGTGCAACATTAATAACAATATGTGTGAATTCTTGCAGCAGCAGCAGATGCACAGTTGCATCATTAACAAGAAGTACATTACTAAAACAGTAACGCTAGATATGCCGTTGCAACAACAGATGTGGACCCTCCAATAACAACGAGCGCAATCTCACAAATGCAACAGCAACATGGCCTAGCGAGCTATTGCAATAACAATAAGTTTATGTCATATTTTCAACAACAGGTGCATTTACAAAAAAAAATAAGTGTGATCTTGCAGCATCAATAAAATCAAGTGCAGCCATGCAGTAAGGAAAGAGGTTTTGATATAAGGGCAAAAAAGTGCTCCTATGCAACTGCAGAAGGGATTTTGTAATCTGTGCAACAACGTGCAATCCACCCAATGACATCATGAAGGTGTGTGTGTGTGTGTGTGTGTGTGTGTGTGTGTGTGTGTGTGTGTGTGTGTGTGTGTGTGTGTGTGTGTGTGTGTGTGAGGGTGTCGTCAAGAAGATCTGCTGGGTATATTCTTTCTATCCCACTTTCCTGTCCTGTCCTATCCCTCCTGTCCTTGGCGCTCCCTCCTGCAGCTCTCCATTCCCACCTCCTCTTCCGACCCATCCAATTCCCCCCCCCCCCCATCCTTAACCCTCAGCTAATCCACCCCCCCCCCCTCCCCATCGTTCTTCTCCCTCACCTCACCCCTCATTTATTCTTCATTCCTCTCGCAACTCAATCATTCCCCATTTCTACTTCCCCTCCGCCTTAGGCCCATTCACACACCCCCATTCATACACCTCAGCCTATTCACACCCCATTCGCCATTCAATCATCCCCCCCCCCCCATCCCTCTCCCCACGTCCCCATCCACCTACGGTAAATAAATTCCAACTCTATATGATATTTTGTAAAATAATTAAGATTCCTTTTCCTGTTCAAGATTCAGCTATGAAATTGCCTCTCTTTAAAACTTCTTTATTGCGACGACATTATCAACACATTATACGCAGTGATGCTTTTCTTAAATCATTATAGTTTAGAGTCAAAGGTAAAAGTATAACGTTCCTGCATGATGTTACTTTTGGTGGCTCTAACGTGGCTCTTTTGGGGTTTTCTTTTCCCCCCTCTGGAATGTGAAACTTTTTTAATGTTATGCTTTCCGGTGAAGTGTTTGTTTCCGGGAGGTAATGTTATTTCTCGTAAGCTGTAATGACGTGATATTTTTTCTCTTGAGAGGTGGCCAGCCGGTGAGGTGGAGTCCGGCCTCCAGGAGGGAGACCGACCTCGGGGAAGAAAGACGAAAAGATGAAAATAAAAGAGAAACTTTTTAAACATTTAATTGTTCATAATTACGTAGGAGGGAGTAGAAGGAGGAGGAGAACGAAGAGGCAAAAGAAGACAAGCTGATGGAGAAATATAAAATACAGAATAACTTCTCACACACACACACACACACGTATATATATATATATATATATATATATATATATATATATATATATATATATATATATTGTGACGGTAACGCGTTGGTGTTCGGCTGTTTCAAAAGCTAGGGGTCTGGCCTCGTCACATATAGAAACAAAAAAGAGAAAATCTGGAACTTCGTCTGTGGTAAGGTAATGGGAAGACACACAAAACACAAGTAAATTTAACAATGAGATTTTAATTACGTTAGAAAAGCAAAACATGAATAAAATGGACATACAAAGTGTAACATAAAATTAATCAATCAAAATAATAAGAATAATCAAATGGCAAAATGAAAAGTTACGTTAAGACAAGTGAGTAATAACAAGTGAACAATATACAATCAGATATATAGGTGCAGGAATATTGGCTTTAAGCTGCCACCTCTCTTAGTACACGTAAGCCAGAGCTTAGTCTACCAACGAGACGTGTTAACTTGTTGAAAGTACTGGATATTCTGAGGTCTGCAGGTCGTGGTGGCCCCAGACATCAGGTAGTGTGGCGGTGGAGGAGCAGGTGCGACTGACCACCAGCCAATCAGCGATGAGCAGGCGACAGACAGGTAGTTTGGTGGTTCGAGTGGCGGAGGCGGAGCAGGTGTTCCTGGTGCTGAATACGTTTGCTCTCTGGCAAACCTTAGAGTTGTACTTGTTGGATATTTCTTCCATATTAGTTGTATAGGGATGTATAGCGACGAACTTAGGAGGGAAGAGCAGGCTCAATCTCTTGAAGGAGATTATCGTCACAATATATATATCACATTAAATAAAACAAATGTGAGATTGATGTCAAGGAAGAGAAGAATAAAGGTTGCGTGATCGATGATGGAAAAATGGGGGAGATGAGGAAGATAGGGAGGACCTAGCGTGTGAATGGGGAGTTGGGGAGGGTGTGGGGGGGTGTGAATATGGGGGTCTGTAGGGTGGACCTTTGAGATCTCAGCGATGAGGGAGCTTAGTGGCTGTGAAGGAGAGAAAGTTTGGGAGATGGAATGTCCTGATCCGCGTCTTGTTGCCTCAGCCTCCACCTTCCCCTCCTGCTCCCGTAACCCACTAGTGACACTCACCCGAGACTCTGTCAGACTTTACACCACGTTACTCAACACACTCTTCCTAAACCCACCACCACCACCACCACTACACGCTCTTCTCTCAAGCTTAACAAGTGCAGCTCGTACGCGTCTTTCTCTCTCTCGCTGTGAACTCATTCACCACACTTACCGCCAAACCAGTGATGGTGCTCTTCAAGACGCTAGTGGTATCTAGAGTGGAATGTTGTTGCACACTGATGGTCTCTTTCTAGGCTGCAATAAGCGTAGAGAGCTTCTAACTATCAGAAACCATTGAATAAAACATTTAAATTATTAAGTCAGCTTATAATATCTCAAATTGTACTTCCTGTGGGACAGACGAGAGAGATATACATAATAATTTGCTGTAGGAAAATATTAGAAAGATTATTTTCCAACTCTGTACACTGAAATAATTATATTAAGAGATTAAGAGACATGTCAGAATGTGCGATATATCGCCTCTGAAGTGTAGGGATGCAACAGGTTAACAAATCCACAAGGGCCGTGACAAGGATTCGAACCTACGTCCGAGTGCATCCTTGTGTCGCCACGGCCATTGTGGATTTGTTCATTTGATGCATCACGCTATTGTGATTTCTGTGTGTAATGCAACAGGATCTTTTAAGATACAAATCTGTAACGAATGAGGCCCCAAGATTCCTCATGACCCTCTCTTTCTCTCTACACATAACTAATCTACCTCTTAAGGTGTTTAAATGGAGCTTGATAAGCATCTTCAAGTGGTACTTGATTAACCAGGCTGTGATACAGTGGTCAGACTGTATGCATCTGCCTCTAACAGCCTAGTTGGCCAGATCGTCAACCCGTACGACCTAGGCAAAGACCGGGCCGCCGGTACAGTGATCCTAGGGAACCACATCAAGGTGATAAGTTCTAGGTGGCCGAAACGCGAGGGGGGATGAGGGTGATGCCTTTTCCAGTTATGAGAATTCATTTGTGTCAAAGATCTGGGCTTAAAACATTTTCTTTCTGTACTTGAGATAATGGTTCCATACTGGTCCCGCATTCTGCGGTATTGGTTTCAAGTAAATAGGTGTCCCCGTGTTCCAAATGACGAAACTATTTAGGTGTGTTATGGTTTGTCATATGTTGGGCAGCTTTGCGTACGCCGCTGATGTTTTCCAGGTTGTGTTCTTCATAAGACAGGTGCGGCGGGAGGATTTATCCCTCTTCCGGGTCTCTAGGATTTGTCTGCTAAGAAAGTTACACTGTCTCTCTGGCCACCTTCCAAGCAAGTTGCACTTTCTCCTTGGACTCTTTCTAAGAAAGTTACAATGTCCTTCTGGCCACCTTCCAAGCAAGTTACAGTCACTCTGGTGTCCAAGTATATTACACTGTCACTCTGACCCCACACAGACAGGTGACGCCAGCCTATTTCCTCCGCCTATGTAATGTGACTTCACTCTTTCCCTCCATACGTGGAGTCAGCTCCTCATTATCTCCATACATGGCGTCAGCCCCCCACCACCTTCTTTATACATGGCGTCAGCCCCCCACCACCTTCTTTATACATGGCGTCAGCCCCCCACCACCTCCTTTATACATGGCGTCAGCCCCCCACCACCTCTCTATACATGGCGTCAGTCCCCCCACCACCTCCTTTATACATGGCGTCAGCCCCCCACCACCTCCTTTATACATGGCGTCAGCCCCCCACTAATGTATTCCACTGTGTACCTGTATGCGCGCGCTCTCTGCATCAAAGGCTTTCTTGTGAGTGTAAACACAGATGTAGAGGGAGATTAGAGGTGATTGGCCGATGGTGTTGAGTTACTAGCTTTCATGTTCCTGTTGAAGGATACTTTTACGAGAGAGAGAGAGTGAGAGAGAGAGAGAGAGAGAGAGAGAGAGAGAGAGAGAGAGAGAGAGAGAGAGAGAGAGAAGATGGGTGAATGGAAGAGGAAGCAGGTAAACGAAGAGAGGGATGGAGGAGAGAAGAGATGATATATTGGCTTTTATTATTATTGTTGTTATTGTTTCAACATTTAAAAACGAAAATATTCCTGATAATACCATGCCATGTTCCCAGCTTCCATCTCTAATTACACTTTCTCTGTCTTCCTGCAGGTAAGGAACCTCACCCACACCTACAGGTAAGAGAGAGAGAGAGAGAGGGAGAGAGACGGATCACCTGTCCACACCTACAGAGAGAAACTAATCACGGGTCCACACCTGTCTCAGCAGACAGACAGAACGTCATGCTGGACAGACATTGATCACCTTTCTAACAGTTTTAGAAACTCCATAGTCTATGATTACTGAAATAGGAGTACATATTTTGAATTTTGAATAATTTATGGTTAGAAAATAGGTTGCAATTTACGTGAAAATGGGGTGTAATTTATTGGAAAATGGGGGACTAATTTACAGGAAAATAGAGTAATTTATAAGAAAAATGGGATATAATTTAGGAGAAACTAGGGTTTATAGAAGAATAGGGTGTAGCTTATGGTAAATAAGTGAGTAATTTATAGAAAAATGGGATGCAATTTATGGGAAATGTGGAAATTTATGGGAAAATGGCAAGCAATTCAATGGGGAAAATGGTTTTAATTAAGTGATACATGGACTGTAAGTAATGGGCTAATAAGTGCAGTCAATGAGATAATGAAGTAAATATAATTGAGAATAATTGTGTAATTGTTTTAACGGTAGGGCAGGGTGGGATATGTTGAATAATTGCCATGGCTAAATGGGATGAAACTGAATGATTAGTGACCCATAAGAAATAGGTAAATAGGATATAATTGAAGAGAAAATAAAGTATAATTAATATTTGGGGGAATAATTCATTCAAAATAATGGCGTGTAATCGATAAATAAATGATGTGAAATTAATAGGTAAATAGGATGTTAATTGGAGTAGTAAAACTGGCTTGGTTGATGAGGGAAACTGGTGTGGTTGATGGGGGAAACTGGCGTGATTAATGGGCTGAAACTGGTGTGGTTAATGGGCTGAAACTGATGTGGTTAATGGGCTGAAACTAGTGTGGTTAATGGGCTGAAACTGGTGTGGTTAATGGGCTGAAACTGATGTGGTTAATGGGCTGAAACTGATGTGGTTAATGGGCTGAAACTGGTGTGGTTAATGGGCTGAAACTGGTGTGGTTAATGGGTGAAATTGGTATAACTGGCCCAGTAATTGGTTGTAAATGAAAGCGATAATGGAAGAATGATGAAAAATTAAATAGAGGATTTAGTTTCGTACCGAATCTCTGGCGTATTAATGGGGCACTGAACCCCAATTTCAAACAAATACAAAACAAGAAAGCCTAAATTAGCTATTAATTATATTAATTGTAAATAAACAAAAGCTTGATCTTAGACTCGAATTAACGACGACTCAAACTTCATGACGCAAATCATTATTCAGAAACTACGACGCAAAATGGTACCGAAAAAGAGACTACTTACCTTGTGACTACAATGTGAAGATTCCGGTAATCAGTATTTCCCTGCGACCTGGCTGCAGACCAGGCTTCCTGGTTGGTGATCTGTTTAACCAGGCTGTTAGATGCCGCTGCTCGCAGTTTGAATCATAGCCCGGCTGATCGGGTATCCTTTGGAGGTGTTTATCGTTCTATTTTGAAGATGGAGAGTTATGGCTTTTATGTGTAGAGAGAGAGTTGAAAAATCTTGGTCCCATAATGTTAGTGGAATTGTTTCTTATCGTACCTACTGCATCTCTGTTTTATAAGGAGTTATTTCCTTTTGTAAGTTTGGAATGAGTTCCTCTGATATTTTCCAAGTATAAATTATGGATCTCTCTCGCCTTCGCTCTAGAGAATTCAGTTTGCGAAATGTTAAGCTTTCCCAATAATATTTGAATATGGCTTATTGGCTCAATAATATGGCTTATTGAATGGACTCAAAAGGTAAATGATCTCTACATGTTCTCCAGGTTAGCAACTTTTCCAGCTTTGAATGGGGCTGTTATTGTGCAACATTTTTCCACTCTAGAGGGCACTTAAGAGTCTTGAAAAGTCTAATCATTGATATGGCGTCCCTTGTTTGAAAGGTTTTTGATATTCAACTTGTCACTTTTCTTGTAGTTGTGACAGTTAATTTATTGAATTCTTTACAAATAAGGTCTGCCAGCATGATTACTCCCAGATCTTTTATGTTGATTTTTCGTTCCATAGTGTGATTTGATTGAGTATTGCATCTGGTTCTCGTATATATTTTTTCGTTTAACCGTTGCGCAAGAGCTGGAGCTTATTTTCTTTGAACGTATTGATATATGTGGCTCGTTGAAAGATCTGATTTATATCAGCTTTGGAGGTTTGCTGCCTCCTCTATGTTACCTGCTTTCATAAAAATACCAGTGTCATCTGCAAAGGATTATGTGGTACCATAGTTTGTGTCCTTTTCCATATCAGATTTGTTTGTAAGGTAAACTCGGTGCGAATGTACTTAAGGTAAAATGGGTTTAGTTAAAATGCCTGTGAATCAGCACTAGAGAAGGAAGTTGTGAATCAGAGCTGGATAGTTCGGCTGTAAATCAGGCCTGGAGAACGATATTCTGAATCAGGACTGGACAAAGATGCTGTGAATCAGGACTGGAGAACTATACTGGGAAATCAACATTCACAGTATTCAGAGAGAGAAAGTTAGCCAAGTATGTTTGGTAGACTGTCAATGCGATCCTTTCTCTGTTTCAGTGGTCGAGCAGCGAATACATTAGTTGATTTGTGTGTGTGTGGTCGAGAGCCTCAAGTTAGCTCGTTTGAAGGTGTGGACGGGGCTTATCGTCTGACACCACTGTTGGCCGGACCTGCGTTCGGTGTCACTGTTGGCAGGACTCGTGATTCACACCAGTATTCACAGGAATTCCGCCCACTAACACTGCTGTTGGAACCGTTGACAAAACTAAAGGGTACGAGTATTTCCTTACGTCTCTTGGGAAATGTAAGTTAATACATTTCCGAAGAATCATTATTTTTTTCCAGTTTCCGTCAGCGTCCTTTTATCCTACTTTCTTTTGGTTTAGAGAGGCTGTCCACCTTTCCTACTACCCTCAGTATCTCGTACGTTGTGATCATATCCTTTCCACTTCTTTCCCTCCTCTGTGGTGGGGAGATTTAGTTCCTCTCAACCTATCCACGTGGGTTAACCTCCTCTTAGCTCTGGCACTAATGTTGTTGTAATCCAGTACACTTTTTAGTTTTGGCTTTGTGATTCGCATGGTATGGATTCCAGGCCGGTGCTGCATATTCAGGTATTCCTCTAACGTGTGTTGTGTATATCTCCAGGATTAAAAATGACTTTTTAATATTTGGAAGATTCCATATACTCATGATCTTTCCCCTCCTATTCCTCCTTTTCCTTCCCCTTTTCCTCTTTTTCCTCCTCCTCTTCTTCCTCCTCCTCCTCTTCCTTATACGCCCCTTCCCTTTACATTTAATTTCTTATCTTTCCTCTTCCTTTTCTTCCTCTTCTTTCTGTTCCTCCCTATTCTTTTCTTCCTTTTTTCTTGCCACCTCGGCCTCCTAATCGTCATGCTGCTCGACTCTGCCGGCCTGATCACTATGTTGGCACAGGAGCGTAAAGTTATCGTCTACAATCAATAATGTTGGCAGGATGAGAGGAGACTTCCGCCCCCTGTTGGCAGAAGAATGTTGTCTCCTTTTGTCACTCTGTGTAGTCAGATAAGTGTCTCCTGCTGTCATGCTCTGTTTCCAGAGAAGTGTTTCCTGTTTTCATCTTCTGTTGGCCAAAATTTAGAACATTATATACATGTTTTTTTTTTTTTTGGAGTGGCGATCTGTGGGGCTGGAAATCAAGAGGCTCCACACTCCTCATGACTCATGTTAGCAATATATATTATATTGGAGCTTTATTTGACTGTTGTTGGTAGTTGTTGTGGTATATGTGAGTTCATTGTGTGTTGCTGGAGGGCACCGAGATGCAGCTCTTTCTCTCTTGTCGGTGTTGCTGGAGTAAGGGAGAAACTTTATTCACTGTCGACCTTGTGAAATAATGGTTGTCAGCTTCTGAAAAGCCTTGAGGGCATCCGTGATTACGTCGAGAGAGAGAGAGAGAGAGAGAGAGAGAGAGAGAGAGAGAGAGAGAGAGAGAGAGAGAGAGAGAGAGAGAGAGAGAGATGGATGTATTTGGTGCTTTTCTTGCTAATGTTGTTGGTGTTCTGTTTGTCAGTTGTTCAGCTATTTGTTATTGCTGTCCTTGTTGCTGACGATTTTAGTGATGATGCTGGTAATTATGGAATTCCTTGCTGCTCTTGTTTCCGTTGGTGATGCTTCTGTTTTTGTTGATGTGATCAATGGTCGGTTTTATCACTTGATGCGTATAAAATGTGTGTGAATTCTGGGAGTCTGAGCTTAAGCTAGGAGTTAGGGCGTCCCTAGCAGTTGAGGGGAGAACGAGGCTGTACCTAGGAGCCAGTGCTGGGGGCGAGGCTGTCCCTAGCAGCTGGGGCGAGACCGTCCCCACGTCTGCTCTGGAAAAGCAAGAAAATCCACAATCTTTACTGTCAGGAGTCGAGAGGAAAATACCAACTCCAGGAGTTTTTTTTTTCTTTTACCCTCGCCAAGGAAAAACAGTGTTTATTTATATATATATATATATATATATATATATATATATATATATATATATATATATATATATATATGTGTGTGTGAGTGTGTGTGTGTGTGTGTATATCACGAAAATAAACACGTGATTAAGAATGTGACAATGTCAGACCACGGAGGAAAATGAAACAGGAAATTTCCTTAAGTACTTTCGTATATTAAATACATCTTCAGAAGGAATATATATATATATATATATATATATATATATATATATATATATATATATATATATATATATATATATATATATATATATATATATATATACAACTAATACCCTATTAATACCCTTGTTCTGTCTTGTGTTGATGAAATTAATACCCTATTAATACCACATTTTGTTCTGTCTTGTGTTAATGCCACATCACCCCTTCCACCTCACTCAAATGTAGATATAAAATCGGAGATACGTAAGTTCTATTCAGTTGTGTATTTGTGAACTAAAGTCTTTGAAAATGTAATAAGTTTTACGAAACGCGCCCGTGTCGCGTCAGACTAGAAATAAAAATGAATTTTGGAGAATTGATTTTTTATTTACCTCCAACAGTGAAGCGTAATGTACGAAAGATTGAGAAAATTCATGTTAGAATTATTAATCTTACTTTTTCGGTCATATTTAATAATATATGTCTATAGGAAAGACTGCATATATATATATATATATATATATATATATATATATATATATATATATATATATATATATATATATATATATATATATATATGCGAACAAGCCAGAATGGTCCCCTGGACAATATGCAACTGAAAACTCACACCCCAGAAGTGACTCAAACCCATACTCCCAGAAGCAACGCAACTGGTATGTACAAGACGCCTTAATCCACTTGACCATCACGACCGGACAAAATGAGGTGATAGCCGAGGCTATTTGAACCACCCCACCGCCGGCACTCGGATAGTTATCTTGGGCATAGCATTTTACCAAATCACCTCATTCTTAGGGGCACACGTGAGGAACACAAATGCGAACAAGCCAGAATGGTCCCCTGGACAATATGCAACTGAAAACTCACACCCCAGAAGTGACTCGAACCCATACTCCCAGAAGCAACTCAACTGGTATGTACAAGACGCCTTAATCCACTTGACCATAACGACCGGACAAAATGAGGTGATAGCCGAGGCTATTTGAACCACCCCACCGCCGGCACTCGGATAGTTATCTTGGGCATAGCATTTTACCAAATCACCTCATTCTTAGGGGCACACGTGAGGAACACATTCTGGCTTGTTCGCATTTGTGTTCCTCACGTGTGCCCCTAAGAATGAGGTGATTTGGTAAAATGCTATGCCCAAGATAACTATCCGAGTGCCGGCGGTGGGGTGGTTCAAATAGCCTCGGCTATCACCTCATTTTGTCCGGTCGTTATGGTCAAGTGGATTAAGGCGTCTTGTACATACCAGTTGCGTTGCTTCTGGGAGTATGGGTTCGATATACTTATATATATATATATATATATATATATATATATATATATATATCACTGTGTGTGCAATTTCTTCAACGGTCAATTATTGGTAAGTATATATATTACTTGAGCAATCTAATCTCCTGTTTGCCTTAGGCTAGACGTTAAGTGCCTCACGTATTGGCTGTAATCTTCTGGGAATAACTTGTATACGTTATAGAAGCTGATCATTAAGGTTAGTTTCTACAGTACTGCAAGACATTCCTGAGTCTTACCTGGTAACTTACTGCAAAATATATTACCACTTTGGAATACAAAATATCAATCTGTTATTTATTCTTCAAAATTTTCGATGTGAATTGAATTCTTGTCTAATTCTTTCTCTTCGACTGGTGAAAATTTAGTAAATTTCACCCGAGGAGTCTTATTGGCTGTGTTAGTATTGGAGATTCAGCTTGAATTTCCATTTCTTAGTTTATATATATATATATATATATATATATATATATATATATATATATATATATATATATATATATATATATATATATATATATATATATATGCCTAGCTGGCAGCAGCTGGCAATACGGGTTTTCTTTGTTGGTCCTACCCTCTGTGCCCTGAAGAAAAAAGGTGGAAGAATCAGACCGATAGCTGTGGGCAATTCACTCCGACGCCTCGTCGCTAAGGCTGCTGCTAGAACAGTTAGCCAGGCAGAAGTTACAGCTGAAAAAGTCCTGATCAAACTGGATTTCAAAAATGCTTTTAATCTGGTAAGAAACAGTACTCAAGGCGGTTCATCACTATTTTCCTTCCCTCGACCTGTTTGTGCACTCTTGTTAGAGTAATGATATAACTGTTATTCGGGAAACATGAAATCGAATCACAAGAGGGTGTGCAACTGGGTGCCCCTCCACGCCCTTGCTCCTTTTCTTCTCTGCCTAGTCATTCAGGAGCAAGGAGCAAGTCTAGGCCTCACCCTGAACTCTTCCAAGTGCAAAGTAACCTCCACTAAGCAGCAAATAATAGAGCGAATAAAGGGTGTTTTGCCTGAAATCTATATAACCAACCCTGATGACAGCACACTACTAGGAGCTCCTCTTGGAAGGAACGCCATCAACGAGGTCCTTGGTAAGAAGATCACTGACCTGAAGAGGATGAACGAGAGGGTTGCAGACATCGATGCTCATGATGCACTTTACCTCATCACCAGATGCTTATCCCTCCCCAGGCTGACCTACTTTCTTAGATGTTCGCCATCGTTCAATAATATTAAATTAGAAGAGTACGACAGCTTGCTGAAATCAGTGCTAGAAAAAACCCTCAACCTTTCTCTCAGCGACTCACAGTGGAAACAGGCCTCCCTTCCTGTCAGACTCGGGGGCCTTGGCGTGCGCACAGCAACACAAATTGCTGTACCAGCGTTCCTTTCCTCTTCAGTGACATCTGACAACCTGGGGAAGGAAATCCTACCCGATTACCTAGCTTAACAGGCAGGGGGTACATGATCCCAGCTTTATAGACTGTCCCATCAAATGGGTCTTTCTCGCAGGACCAGCACCCCAACCACCACCTTCTTAAGATCTCAATCAATCCAGCTGGGATCGCCCCATTGTCGACCAAGAAGCTGCGACAACACCACATGACACTGCCCGACTTAGAGCTGTAGCAGCTCCCCATACAGGTGACTTCCTATTAGCAACCCCAATGTCAGCAACCGGCACCCGTCTCACACCGCAGGCCCTCAGAATTGCTGTGGCTCTCCGCCTCGCTGCCACAATCCACACCGAATACAGGTGTATTTGCGGCGAGGCAGAGGCCGACAGGTACGGACGGCATGGCCTTCTCTGCCAAAGGACAGGAGGATGGCATGCAAGACATGGTGAGGTTAACGACATTATTAAGAGAAGCCTTACAAATACAGCGCTACAAATACATGCAAGAGAATATATGTAAGAGAATACATGTAAGAGAATAACATTACGCCAGACGTCAGTGTTGAAAATCATACATACGCCTCTCGAGTATATTACACCTTAAGACAGTCTTTCGTGAGAAGAACTCCGCCAAATAGTCAACCGAAAATTGTGTAATATTCCTAATTGACCCAAACTGCTTTACAAACTCTGAATAATACATCATACGCTTATATTCTTTCTCAAATGTTCTAATGTTAATATACTGTTATACTTAGATTCAGGCTTCCCTGAATGATGGCGGATTAGTTTCCATTTATGAAACAGCGTACCAGCTTTGAAACTTCACAACACAAGGTTATTATTGTTATAAACAAAGTTGTACAACTTCGGGACGTTCAAAGGTTTCAATAAAGGTAAACAAAGCCTCCTTGATTAAGGAAAGATGAAGAGGTTTCGTCAGTGTCTGCGTAAATGTTTGCATGTTGCCTCCTGGCTGTGGCAACATACAGGCAACGAAGCTTAGAGTTACAGTACTTGATTACTGTAACACTGCATTTTTCACGAAGAAAGCTGTTTATAACGAGTACTTGAAGGAAACTACCAAAGACCTGCGTAGATATGACAGTAAAATGGAGCGAAGAACAACGACAATTCACTCTGAAAATGAGTGAAAATTGGATCAAAGTAAATAGATCACTTACAGACTTATAGGATTGTGGATCAATATACGGAGAATAATTAGGGAATACGTTTGTCATGTCCAGTTTTATAGGTATGTATAAATATTTGGGCGATGACCACGGTACTGTAAATTTTGTACACACACACACACACACTCAGAGAGGCGGGACCAAAGAGCCAAAGCTCAACCCCCGCAAGCACAAATAGGTGAGTACTCTCTCTCTCTCTCTCTCTCTCTCTCTCTCTCTCTCTCTCTCTCTCTCTCTCTCTCTCTCTCTCTCTCTCTCTCTCTCTCTCTCTCTCTCTCTCTCTCGAAGTTCACTTCAACTTGTTCACAATTTCAATAAACATTTCCTTACATCTTAGAGACTCACGTGAGTCTCTAGTGTCTCCCCCCCCCCCCCCTGTCGCCTCATCCCTGCCTCTGTCAAACATTACATTTTCCCACTTTTTGAGTTGCTCTGAAAATGTTACATGTTGCGATCATGTTGCTTCCTTCCCTTCTCTTTTCCGGCGTAACGAGGTCTAGTTTCCTCGGTCTTTTTCTGTGTGTGCAGCCACTTGCGAAATATAAAATCGGCTCAAGGAAGTGAAGACGATCATAAACCATGAGACTGAAAAGACGGTGAGAGAGAGAGAGAGAGAGAGAGAGAGAGAGAGAGAGAGAGAGAGAGAGAGAGAGAGAGAGAGAGAGAGAGAGAGAGGTGTGACGAACACGGGGGACTGAAGTGAAGTGGACACATTCTTCGAATAATTTTATGGACTTCGGCTTCATACTTCTCACACGTCTGACTGTGTTAAGGGAGGAACGAACGAGAGGATGAAGCTGTCCTGCTCAGGGGGTCGTTAAGAGGTTGGAATGGTATTAACCTAATTCCTTAATATGATAATTGCTGTTGGTTTTCTCTAGGATGGATTTGGTTAGAGTCTAACTATGGTCTCTTTCTCATTATCTCTCCTATACTGTATGATCATCAACGTTACTTTCTCTCTATCTCTGTCTCATCATCAGTCGTATTCCAGACATGTCCCCCCCCCCCACCACCCACTCGTCCATCTTACACACCCGTAACCCACCCTCACCGCCCTCGCCCACCCAAGCACAAAACCACCTAGCTCACGCCCACGGCCACACACCCCAGGTGGCTCTTAAGGCCTGATAAACAACTACAGATATATTGACCAGTCTGATAAGCCTCTTGTAAAAAAAAACTTTTATTTTTTTTTCAAACTCATAAATATATAATTTATGGTTAGTATCTTTCTCTCGTCGTTGCTAAGAACATAAATATTATTATATATAGACTATGTTATAGATCATGCTATATAGACCATGCTATATAGACCATGCTATATATAGATAGTGAAATATATTAACATCTCACAAATTTCTGGCAAATGGCGTCCTCTGGATCCGGCCATCTGCCTCAGTGGTCTGCTGCACTTGCAAGAACGGCATCCGAGCCAAGTTGCAAAGTGGGCTTGAATCCACTTGAGTCAGCATCAGTTACGCGAACGGGGCCATTGTAAACAGCTGTGGTCGCCCACTTGTACTCAAGTATGGCCCGGCCCCCTGAGGATATTTCTCGGATAATTGCGACCTGGAAACTCCCGATCGACTCCCGCCCGGGGCTAGACCAACAGCCGGGCTCCTATTGATGGGAAGTGGACCACGTAGTGATTTAGAAATGGTGAAGTGATTTAGAAATGGTGTAGGGATTTAGATGTGGCCTCATGATTTAGATGAGGTGTGTGGCGATCTAAATCATCAATTTCGACATGGGTTGATGATGTGGACATGGCTTTGGCGAGTTAGACATGCCCTGGTGATTTAGACGTGGTGTGGGTTTCAGAAACTGGTGATCAGTGGGGGCGTAAATACCTCATGGGTCCTGGTTCAAGGTTTTCCATAACTTCTGTCTGAATTGTGGTTGGTGTACACTATTTTTTCAAGCCTATTTGTGCTTGCAGGGGTTGAGGTCTGGCTCTTTTAAAACACTGGGTGTTTTATAGGGGTTGTGGGTTGGGGCTATGGGGGAGGGACGAGAAAGGTGCTGAAAGGCAGGAATTGGAGAGAGGGTAGGGATTGGGGGAGTTGGTGTGGGGTTAGGGGAGTTTAAGGGGAGGATAAGGAAGCTGGGAAAGTGTAGGGAAGGGGGGGGGATTAGAGTGTGGATACGGCAGGGTAGGGGGAGGGGTAGAGAATCTTGTTGTGGGTGTGAGGGGGGGGGAGGGGGGGAGTTTGTGATAGGTGTTGAACACTCTTAGGAACACACCTTTGGTAACGGCCGCCGGAGATGAGGAAGAAATGAGAAGAACGAGTTTTGTGCTAAGCTTACTTATTAAGAAAACTTGAAAAATGCAACTAAAAATCTGCAGTCAATGTTCCCAGTTTACAATGCATAACATCATACACATTCTTTCTGCATTAAGTTAAAAAACGTATATGTATATATATATATATATATATATATATATATATATATATATATATATATATATATATATATATATATATATATATATGCAATTCACGATCACAAAACACTGATCATTTTATGCGGAAAATCCACAGAGAAATATGAAATGAGGTGAACGTTTCGGCTTTGTTAAAGCCTTTGTCAACACCAGACTAGTCAGTCTGGTGTTGACAAAGGCTTTAACAAAGCCGAAACGTTCACATATATATATATATATATATTATATATATATATATATATATATCACTAAGAACTCTTTGACCCGTCCAGGATTCGAACCCATGCCGTCCAGGATCACCCCTAAACGTACACAGTACCGTGACCACCGCACCAATGATCGTCTAAGAACTATTAGACGGTGGTCACGGTACTGTGTACGTTTAGGGGTGATCCTGGACGGCATGGGTTCGAATCCTGGACGGGTCAAAGAGTTCTTAGTGATATATGGCTTGCGTGTTCATGCAGCTTTCTCACACACACACACATATATATATATATATATATATATATATATATATATATATATATATATATATATATATATATATATATATATATATATATATATATATACACACAACATATCGCATCCTCCGACTTAGAGAGCACATATAACAATATCAGATGTGTAGTCGCCCAGTTGTGCTTGCGGGGGCTGAGCTTCGGCTCTTTGGTTCCACCTCATATCTGTGTTTCAACTGGTGTACAGATTTCTGAGCCTACTGGGCTATATCATATTTACATATGATACTGTGAATGCAGGACAGTATTCATCTATAGATACCTTATATGCTGTAATACATGTGAAGAGCCTCACACAGAGAGAAAGATATGGGGAGTTGATATCACCCCGAACCTGTCCCCAGAAGCCCACATCAAAAAGATATTTCATCAGCGGCATATGATAGATTGATCAGCATAACAACTTCTTTTTGAAACTTGTGCAAGGAATCATTCAGAACCTTGCATACCACTTACGTCAGACTAATCTTGGAGTATGCATCTCCAGCCTGAAGTTCATACCTAGTTAAACACAAGACAAAGTTAGAGAATATTCAGAGGTATGCCACCAGACTGATCCCAGAACCGAGAGGCATGAGTTACGAGGAAAGGCTACGGGAACTAAACCTCACGTCTCTGGAAGGACATGGTCACCACCTTGCGCCTAACAGCTGAGTGAACAGTGCTTCGGATTCGTAGTCCTGAGGTACCGGGTTCGATCCCCGGTGGAGGCGGAGACAAATAAACAAAAAGTTTCTTTCACCTTGATGGGTCTGTTACCTAGCAGTAAATAGGTACCTGGGAGTTAGACACCTGCTACGGGCTGCTTCCTGGGGGTGTGTAACAAAATGGAGGTCTGGTCGAGGACCGGGCCGCAGGGACATTAAGCCCCGAAATCATCTCAAGATAACCTCAAGATAAGAACCACCTACCAAACTCTCCGAGGAATTGACAGGGTGAACAAAGACAAACTTTTTAACACGGGTAGAACAATAACAAGGGGGACACTGGTGGAAACCGAGTACCCAAATGAGCCACAGAGACACTAGAAAGAATTTTGTCAGTGTCAGAGTAGTTAACAGATAGAATGCACTAGATGGAGTGATGTGGTGGAGGCTGACTCCATACACAGTTTCAAATGTAGATATAATAGAGCCCAGTAGGCTCAGGAATCTGTGCACCAGTTGATTGACAGTTGAGAGGCGGGACCAAAGAGCCGGAACTCAACCCCCGGAAGCACAACTCGGTGAGTACACACAGCCACCAGCGGCACTAAGGTCCTACACTCGCTAACTCAATATTCTCTCTCTGTTGTAATGATTTTTGGTAATTAACTTAATGGAAAAATTAAACTGGTTTATGGAGACTTGCGGCTGACCCCAGCAGGTGACCCCAGCAAGTGACCCCAGCAGGTGACCCCAGCAAGTGACCCCAGCAGGTGTACACAGTACTACTGGTGACCCCAGCAGTTGTACACAGTTCACCTGCCGGTGTCACGTTCTTGAGGTACACATGTGGTCCTCCAGAAATCACACACATGTGTGCCTCAGAAACACTCACATGTGTACCCCCGGGAAGTTTAGAAAGTTAAATTAAAAACAAACAAGAAACAAGTACCAATAACAACAGCAATATTCTCTACAGTTCAGTAAGTAAAAAGAAATCGAAATTTTTGTTGAAATTTTTTTGAAAAAAGTTCAGAATATATCACCAACAGCTTCATAAACCGCTTGTCAGGTTCCCTTTCTCTCTCTTGTTCTATCTTATTTATCTCTCTCTAAGAAAAGAAAAAGGCCAGTATTCCCTCTTGGAGAATAAAGGGTTCATGGAGTCGAAAACATTTATGTTTATATAACTCGAACCTGACTCAAGATATAAAGAAGGTGACGATGAGAGACATGAGACATGATGGGTTCAGCTGTCTCCTTCTGGCTCTAGCTTCTTAAGAGAGATGGGAGAGACGTCTCAGTGTACAGCCCGTGGGTCTCATCATTGGAGATAGTGGGGAGGGAGATAGTAATGAAGGGATATACATGGATATACGTGGTGCTGGTTACTCAAGTGTCTTTGTCTCTCTCTCTCTCTCTCTCTCTCTCTCTCTCTCTCTCTCTCTCTCTCTCTCTCTCTCTCTCTCTCTCTCTCTCTCTCTCTCTCTCTCTCTCATTTTTTTTCATTTTTTTTTACAAAGGTATAAAGCAGATTGAGTTCAATTACCAACCTCAGAGCTCTCCACTACCAGTGCTCATTTTAGGTCGTTCACTACTAGTTGTTCCATGGAACACAACCGCCCAGTCGGATTTTAACCGGATCCTAAATTGCCGTTTGGTGAACAGATTGGGGAGCAGTTAGGGAAGTTGATCCTTCCTGACCAGGGCTCGAACCCATACGTCCTCAGCTTCTCTGTTAGGTTTATAAAACAAAAACAAAAAACTCTATACATACTTGAACGATAGAGTAACAATATGTGAGGTAAATTTATATGAGAATGTTTCCAGGAAGAATTCAGTTTGCCAGGACAAGGTTTGAAATCCTGGGGCCTTCGCCGCAAACATAGACCAGAAAATGGAGGAGGAAAAAATAAGATGGAAGATTTGGATAAATATTGTGAAGGGAGTTTCAAAACTTTACCAAAATCTCTTGAGAGTAAACTCTCTTAAATTGTGGCGAGTGAAGGAGGGTACTCTTTTTTTTTTTTTCCTCTTAAAGCAGAGATTCAAGAGAGAGAATGTTTTCTTTTTAAGGCAAGACGTTACGCGTATACCAGTCCCCCAAGATCTGACATAGTGACTTGCATTGAAATATCATGCAGTTTTACTATGGAACTATTATACATTTTTTTTATTCAAATACCATGCATGCCAATACTGATCATTTGATTGCCTCTTTATTTTATGAAATACTTCGTATCTATGTATATTCATTTATTTATTTTTTGTCATACATTTACCATAACTTCGTTCGTTATTTTCTCGGGTGGTAGGAGGGAGAGTAGGCGCTCTGACTCCACCTGTACACCACGTTACAACGTGTGAATATTTTCATCCCCCTGCACACCTCATTGCCTACACATATATACACGGACGCTCAACACTATTTGCAAGAGCATGCGTCCGCTGGGGCCCTCCTTCATCAGTGTTACGAGGGGGTTTGGGAAGGGGCAGTGAAGAGGGTGTTCGGTGAAGCGGATGGTCGGTGAAGCAGATGTTCGGTGCAGCGGGGGTTCGGTGAAACGAGTGTTCGATTAAGCAGTGATACGAAGGGGTTTGGGAAGGGGCAGTGAAGAGGGTATTCGGTGAAGCGGATGGTTGGTGAAGCAGATGTTCGTTGCAGCGGGAGTTCGGTGAAACGAGTGTTCGATTAAGCAAGGTGTCCGAAGAATGTAATATTCAAAGAATAGGGTGCTTTGAAGCAGATATGTGTGTTGTATTTTTAATGCAGTGTTTTGTGGATTGGGAGTTAGGGTGTGTTTTGGTTTGTAATTCGCAATTGAAATGTTATTAATTAAATATTTGTAGTGTTTTCATAATTGTTTCTCATATAATTATTATTATTACTAGACGGATATGTTGGCTAGTGTGATTTTCTGAAATTCTACTACTCTGAAATCATTTCACTTTTAAATCATTCATTTTTTTAAATCTTCACTTTAAAAAATATTCTTTCATATAAAAAAAATTCTTTTGTCGCAAATTATTATTTCGATGATATAATATATATATATATATATATATATATATATATATATATATATATATATATATATATATATATATATATATATTATTTCCCTCAGGCAGGAATTTTTTTCTTTTGCCTGTCCTGATTTTTTTTTTTTTTTTTTTTGGTCGAAGCTCGTGAAGAGTATTCATATTTGGCATTGGCTGTGGAACTTTTTTCTGAATAAATTTGAGGGTTGGAATAAAGATCAATCGATGTTTTTTTCCCCACTCTAGGCTCGAGTTGTCAACTTTCTGAACTGAATGATGAACCCAATTTTCTAACTGCTCTCACTTTTTTGGTACTGCTTTTTTTATTTGCTTTTTTTTGTATGTATATGTATATATATATATATATATATATATATATATATATATATATATATATATATATATATATATATATATATATATATATATATATATATATAATATATATACGTGCTTTGTGTATTTAATATTTCTGCCTGCAGGATCGAGCTGTAAGCTATTGAATCCCGCACTTTTATCTGTAGGTGTCTAATGTTCTCACTCATGATCTATTTTTCCTCTACCATCTCTATTTCTCACACACACACACACACACACACACACACACACACACACACACACACACACACACACACACACACGCACACACACACACACACACACGCACACACACACACACACACACACACAGCCTGAGACCTGGAACTTCAAGAACAAGAGGTCATAGATTTAAACTAACTAAACAAAGATGCCGAAGAATTATAAGAAAATTCACTTTCGGGAACAGAGTGGTAGACGGTTGGAACAAGCTATGTGAGAAGGTGGTGGAGGCCAAGACCGTCAGAAGTTTCAAAGCGTTATATGACAAAGAGTGCTGGGTAGACGGGACACCACGAGCGTAACTCTCATCCTGTAACTACACTTAGGTAATTACACTTAAGATAATTACACACACAGTCCCAGAATGCAGCCTTAGCAACTGTTTTACTTCCTGGCACCTATTATATGAAAATTTATACCTATATAAACAGTTTAGGAAGAAAAGTGTTGAGTGAGAAGGCTTGAATGCCCCCCTTAGCCAATATAGGCACTCGCTGGTGGAGTGGTGTCAGTACTGTACATGGCGGTGATCCCAGGTGGTAACATAGGTTCGAATCCTGGTCGGGTAATAGAGTTCTTAGTAATATATATACAGTAATATGTACAGTTTACAATATATGTATTTTTTTCCTTGCTCTATTTCTCTCTCTTTCTCCTGTCTCTCTCTCTCTCTCTCTCTCTCTCTCTCTCTCTCTCTCTCTCTCTCTCTCTCTCTCTCTCTCTCTCTCTCTCTCTCTCTCTCTCTCTCTCTCTCTCTCTCTCTTTTCTCTCCCCCCCCCTTCTCCACTTCATCAGGGATACATCTTACATACACCAAATAACTATTGCAAGCAGCTGCATTCCAAGCATATTTTTCCTTTCCCTCCCTCTCTCCCACTCTCCCTCTCTCCCTCCCTCCCACTCTCCCTCTCTCCCTCCCTCCGCCTCCTCCATCACACCACCACCTCCAGGGGGCCCCAGCTGTTAGTGTCTGCCTCCAGGGTGTATATATCCTCCCTACTTCCCCAGATTATTTTCAAGGTATCTGGAGGATCTCTTAAGCCAGCCCCGTTCGTTCGTTCTCGTAGCCGTTCGAAAATCTGAAGACAGCTTTCCCCACTCTCCTCCTCGCCCCCCCCACCCCACACCCCACACACCTCCCCCCTCCTTCAACCCCCTCCCAATCCCAGTCCTATCCAATCACACAGGCCCCCCAATCCCCCCCCCCCACACACACAAACATAAAAATGCATTTGCAATTCTCGTTTCTTTTAAGACTATTTACACCTCTGCTCTCAGAGAAAAAAATTGAGAACGTGAAGAGAAACGCGAGAATGGAGTGTGTGTTGCTGAGACTGTTGTTTGGCGAGTGTGGTTGGGCACCCCCAGGGGACCTCTTTTTTTCTCTCTCTCTTTTCTAGTGAGTTCTTATTTTTATATGCTTTTTTCTCTTGTTTTTCTCTCTGATCCCTTATTCTCTCCCCTAAAATTCTCGGTTTCTTTACATCTCTCTCTCTCTCTCTCTCTCTCTTGCTCTTCGCTTCATTTCACATCATATGCACTTTCTCTCCTCTTCCTTTTCACTCTACTTTTGGTTATTTCTCTTTTATCTATTTGTCTCTTTTTTTTTTAGCTTTTCTTACCTTCTTCTTCCCTCAGTTTACTTCTCTTGCCATTTTTTTGTGTTTCTCTATTTTTCTTCTTCGTGTTTCTTCATACATCCATTCATTTTTTTCTTCACCTTCTAATTTTTTTCCGTGTCACCATTTTCTATCTATTCCTCTCCTTTCTCATTATTTCTACTTATCTACTGTTCACTCTAACTAGCATTTAATTTCTTTCCCTATCTATTTATCCTATTTTCTTCTCTTCACTTGCAATTTATTTTAACTCTCTCGATTACTCTCCCTTTTCTGCTATTCATTATCCCAAATCAGCTACTTTTCTTCCCATCTCCTTTATTCTTTTATAACCCCTTCACTCTCATTTCTTATGCTTTCTCTTTTGAATTCCGTTTTGACTCTTATTTCCTCTTCCTCTCTCCTTATCACTTCCCTTTTCATCCACTGTGCTTCTCTTCTTTTTCACTTTCCTTCTCCCCCTCATTTCCCTTTTCTCTCCTTTTGACTTCCCATTACATTTACGTTCCCTTTCACCCCGTAGTTTTACTTTGACTACTTTGATTACTTTGAGAGCTGTGACTATATTAATGGTTTACCCGTGGGATGCTGGGGACAACCACAGGCGAACACCACCACGGTGTAATGCTGAAGTTGATGTGTGTGTTCGGAGGAAGAGGAGGGGAGAAGGAGGAAGGAGAGGGAGTAAGCAAGCGTCAACCGTGTGTGAACACCTGATAACATTTATCTTGCCTTCAGCCAACACTGCCACTACCACCACTGCCGCTGCCGCACCACCGTCGCTACACCACCACCATCACCACGCCGCCACCATCACTAGTACAGCACCACCATCGCCGCCACCACCATTTTACAAAGTGTGGCGGAGAGATGCAAACTGAACTCTCACATCAGTCGACAATGCAAGGAAAAGAGAGAGACGAAGCAGAAAGTATTGAAAAATTCAGACAACTTGTCACTGACCGCAACAGAGTGGCGTTAAAAGGAGACAAAAACTAGTAAACAAAAGTCAAGATGTGGGCTATTTTTAAAGCTACATAACAGCTGAAGCTAAAGACAAAAAAGCTGCAGGGAGAAAAGTAGCAGTGGGATGTTGTGGTTGTTGTTATAGACTCAGCTACTGGGAATAAAAAGTTCCAAGTAGCAAGGGGTATGGTGAGCCCGTAGCAGTGAGAGATCACGTGATCACTCTGAGGTGACTATGTTTGTATTTTCAAGGAAAATTATTTGGAGGAAAAGCGCAAGGCAATTGGCTGAAAATTTCAAGAATTCTACGAGAAATCACCACTGTGAAGATTAAAAATGAGGGACGATAAGTGGCCAGAAGCAACACTACTTGACAAAACACTCACTGTAAATGAAGTCAGAAGAAACACTTATAGGTACTAGAGATATCAAAATAAAAATATTTGGTCAGCATATCACCATGGCTCCAGAGGTACTGGATAAGAGAGTACTGGACTGACAAAATATATTTGTCAAAGTCAGAGGTATCGAACTGGATGATACCCTGGATGATATCTGGGACAAGTGTGGGGTCCCTCAAGGCTCAGTTCTTGGACCATTGCTATTCCAAATTTATATGAATGACCTCCGGCAATGTTTGCTGATGACGCAAGATGAAAAATGTTTAACCCGAGCAAGACGGCAGAAATCTAGACAAACTCCATTAGTGACCATGCATATGGCTGCCAGAATTCAGTCCCATCAAGTAAAAGGAAACGAAGAAGCTGGGAAAACATTAGAACATCATTTAGAAATCTTATCATGACTCATTCAAGGCAATCTACACGGCTGTTGTTGGACCAGTTCTGCAATACGCAGCAGCAACCGGAAACCCACTCCCTGTGAAGCATTACAAAAACTAAACAAACGCAGCGGTTACCAACAAGATTAGTTCCACAACAAAGTGAGTTAAGCTACGAGTAGAGGTTAATGGAACTGAATCTCACAAGGGCTAGAGGAGAGAAGAAACTGGTGATATGATCTCAAGATACAAGATACTGAGGGGAATAGACAAGGTGGACAAGGACAACCTCATTAAATTGAGAGAAAGTAGATGAAGAGGACATGGGTGGAAATGGAACTGAGTAGTAGAAATGTAAGAAAATATATTAAAAACAAGTTGTAGAAGCCACCTTCATCCATAATGTTTTAAGCCAAATTCAACAAAGAACTCAAATATCACGAAAGTTAAATTATAAACACAAAAAGATATAACAGAGCTAGTAGACAAGGCATAACGAGCTAGATCGCCTTTTCCTGTAGTCACTGTTAGGTAAACAGTGTTAAATAAACACCTTCGCCCCTTTTGTTTGTCTACTGTCTACTGTCTACTGTCATTGTCTACTGTCTGTTCTTGCTTTCTGTTGTCCATTTTCATTTGTTATTTATCTATGTTTGTTATCCACTTTTGTCTGCCGGTTATCTTCGTTTGCTCTTGTATATGTATTTACTATTTGTGCCTGCAGAGTCGAAGCTATTAGCTCTTGGACCCCGTCTTTCTAATTAATATATTTTTCCACTATTACGTCTACTACATATATTTGTAAAAACGTGCGCGCACACACACACACACACACACACGCATTGTTCACCTAGCAGTAAATAGGTACCTGGGAGTTAGACAGCTGCTACGGGCTGCTTCCTGGGCATGTGTGTGTGTGTGTGTGTGTGTGTGTGTGTGTGTGTGTGTGTGTGTGTACTCACAATTAGGTGAGTACACACACACACACACACACACACACACACACACACACACACACACACACACACACACATGCCCAGGAAGCAGCCCGTAGCAGCTGTCTAACTCCCAGGTACCTATTTACTGCTAGGTGAACAATTGCATTAGGGTGAAAGAAACTCTACCTATTTGTTTGTGCCTCCACCGGGGATCGAACCCTGGCCCTTAGGACTTCGACCCCCGAGCGCTGTCCACTCATCCGCAAGGCCCCGAAAAGGCATATGTATGCCTTTACCCAGCCTATTGGCCTAACTGTGATTTGTTAGCATTGAGCTCCTGGTCTTCGCCTCGTAACTATCATTAGATAAATGTGTTCCCTAACGCCTGGGACTCTATAGCGTGCCTTCTTTTGATAATTACTGAACTAAATCCATATGGAGCATTTGACTCATCACGACTTCAATCGTAAGTGTATTCCACTTCACTACTGACTTCGTAATGATGGTCTTTCCATTTCCCTACAGCTCATTTGGGCTCCGTAGCGTAGTGGGCGGAGCATGTGGGTCACCTTATCTTGAGGTTATCTTGAGATGATTTCGGGGCTTTAGTGTCCCCGCGGCCCGGTCCTCGACCAGGCCTCCACCCCCAGGAAGCAGCCCGTCACAGCTGACTAACACCCAGGTACCTATTTTACTGCTAGGTAACAGGGGCATAGGGTGAAAGAAACTCTGCCCATTGTTTCTCGCCGGCGCCTGGGATCGAACCCAGGACCACAGGATCACAAGTTCAGCGTGCTGTCCACTCGTCACACTCGAATGATCTTCCCATTGTTGTTGTTTAAGATTCGCTACCTGGAACAAAAAGTTCCAAGTAGCACGGGCTATGGTGAGTCCGTAGTGGGCTTTTAGTGATGATGTTCCTTGTTCCATTACCGCGGCGGGACTGGGGGCTTGGGTGTGTGTTTTTCTTGCTCTTGGTACCTCTGTTCACCTAACAGTAAATAAATAAGAACCCAGGAGTTAGGAAACTGTTGTGGGTTGCATCCTGTGGAAGGTTAATAGTTGTGGCAATTGGAGGATTTTTCAATTTCTGGAACATAATGTTTGTTAGGTTTTCTGTTCCAGAAAATGAAAAATCCCATTGTGTGTTCTCTCATATGACGTATGTCCTCCGTAGTGTCTGTCTGTCTGTCTGTCTGTCTGTCTGTCTGTCTGTCTGTCTGTCTGTCTGTCTGTGTCTGCCTGCCTATCCTCTCTCTCTCTCCCCCTCCTTCTTTATCTTTCTCTCTGTCACTCACTCTCCTTTCTTTTGAGGTTAACATGAATATGAAAGACGTTCCTCTTCCTTGACGAAGCTAATTCACCTTGGTCACGGCTGGCTTGGTTTTGTGTCACTCTCAAGAGTTTTATTTTAATCAGATTTCATATTCATTAATTGTATTTCATTTGGGGGGGGGGACAGAAGTGTGTGTGTGTGTATTCACCTAGTTGTGCTTGCGGGGAATTGAGCTCTGGCTCTTTGGTCCCGGTTCTCAACCGTTTGTCAACTGGTGTACAGATTCCTGAGTTTCTCGAGCTCTATCAGATCTACATTTGAAACTGTGTATGGAGTCAGCTCCACCACATCATTTCCTAGTGCATTCTATTTACTAACTACTCTGACACTGTAAAACCTCTTTCTAACGTTTCTGTGGCTCATTTGGATACTCAGCTTCCACGTGTGTCCCCTTGTTCGTGTACCACCCGTGTTATATAATCCATCCTTGTCTGTGAGGGGCCTCGTAGCCTGGTGGATAGCGCGCAGGACTCGTAATTCTGTGGCGCGGGTTCGATTCCCGCACGAGGCAGAAACAAATCACGCAGCCTGCGTGTACTCACCTAGTTGTACTCACCTAGTTGTACTCATCTAGTTGTTCTAGGTGAGTACCTGGTGTGTGTGTGTGTGTGTGTGTGTGTGTGTGTGTGTGTGTGTGTGTGTGTGTGTGTGTGTGTGACAGAGCTCCAGGCCTAGGTTGTGGACCCCCAGACAAACACAGAACACCGGAAGAAGGAATATTCGACAAGTACTGTTGCCTCACCAGTACTGGTGAGGCACCAGTACTGGTGTGGCACCAGTACTGGTGAGGCACCAGTACTGGTGAGGCACCTGTACTGGTGTGGCACCAGTACTGGTGAGGCACCAGTACTGGTGAGGCACCAGTACTGGTGTGGCACCAGTACTGCACCAATACCTCGTGTACCGGGAACTTGACCAATCAGGTCTGTGTCCTGACTAAAGATTCGCTGAGGCAGGAGTTGTCTCTGAGTACTAATTGCTAATTCTCATTATCAATTTGCTTCGGAAATAAATATATATTTCATTAAGTTACTCAATTACATGGTTTTGAATCGTATAACGTGACTTGTTTGGATAAGTTATTCTGAGTCAGTGATAACTCGTTAACTTACGCTATTATTGCCTTTATCCATGAACTCAATCATGTGTTTAATGCTCGAATGGTAACATAACTCATTATGTGTCTGTGTGTGTCTGTCTCTCTCTTTCTGCCATTCTTTCCCTCCGTCCCTCCCAAATCTTTATCCTAACCCCTTTCCAGTGTTATTTAGACGTATTGGCTTGGCGCTTTCCCTTGATGGTTCCATTAACTTTCTTTCCTTCTCTCTCTCTCTCTCTCTCTTTCTCTCTCTCTCTCTCTCTCTCTCTCTCTCTCTCTCTCTCTCTCTCTCTCTCTCTCTCTCTCTCTCTCTCTCTCTCTCTCTCTCTCTCTCTCCCTCCCTCTCTCTCTCTCTCTCTCTCTCTCTCTCTCTCTCTCTCTCTCTCTCTCTCTCTCTCTCTCTCTCTCTCTCTCTCTCTCTCTCTCTCTCTCTCACTTCCTGGAAGAATCATATGACTGCCGTCTTCTCTCTTTTTTAACTCTCCTTTATGCTCTTTCTCTCTCTCTTCCCTCGTTTATTGTCCTCGTCTACTCGTTATCCAATATTGTGCAGGTTTCCTCATCTTTCTTCACGTTGCACTCATTTTCCTCTTCTCCTGGTGTGTATTTCTTTATTTTATTTGTTCCGGTGTTGTCTTGTTATTCTTACGGACTTGTTATGTCATTTGTCTGCTCTTTTGTTCGTGTTATTTGTATTACTTTCATTGTTTTTGATGTTCGCATTTCGTGAGATTATTTTACTATTTTCTCTCTTTCATATTATAAATTTATTAGCTTTTGTCTTTGTTTCTCCCCCCCCCCCCTTGTTCGTTAACACTCACACACACACACACACACACACACACACACACACACACACACACACACCCAAAGAGCCAAAGCTCAACCCCCGCAAGCACAATTAGGTGAGTACACACACACACACACACACACACACGCACACACACACACACACACACACACACACACACACACACACACACACACACACACACACACACACACACACACACACACAGCCCATCCGTTTTAATACAATACGGCACCCAGGCCGACGTCGCTAGCATCAGTAGCCAATATGAAAGGCTTTGAGAAACCTCTGTACCTGAGAAACAGGTGTGGGAGATGAACGCTGCTCAGAGATCGCAGCATCCAGCCAGGTCGGCCACGAGCTCCTCTCTCAACACAGGGCGGAGCCTCTGCATCCTGAAGAGTGTCGCTGCTCTCACAGAGACACCATCAGTAAAGTGAACGGAGGGAAGGTGTGTGTGTGTGTGTGGTGTGTCGCACCGCTTGGGCAGGAATGTCGCGGACGACAGGGCATGAAGTTTATACACGTGTGAATATATACACAGCCCCCACATGGGGCGTCAGTGGCTCTGTGGGTCTGGATCAGATAATCACAAAACGTGCCCTAGCCCCATCCCCCCCACACTTCAGGTATACTCGAGGTATACTCCAGTTATACTTAGTTATACTCAAGCTCCTTCATTTATCCAAGGTAATTCATTATATGGCAACTTGGCGTCGTATCCAGCTATTTATTTTTACTTCAATAAGCTGCTAAGTTGAATTTTCAACTTGGCTCCACTTACTTTTATTGTCCTCTTTTCTAGTATCTAAAAATATTTCTAGTATCTAAAAATATATATCTTGCGATATTTGTATCAATATTATCAAGTCATCAGGGTACACCAGAAGTGTGGCGTCACCTTTCAAGCTTCGGAAGAGGTCTGTCATGACCCCTGAAAAGAATATTACACAAGCTGAAAAAAACATGAGGAGGAAATGGCCGACAGAAATACAAAAATGCGGTCATCTCATTTCTCCTCTTGAGGTGGAATTTACTGAAAACCCTGCAACAAATCCTAAGGTACAAAATACCATGTTTCGCCCTCTGCTTGGCAACAAAGCATTTAGCACTGAGAGTGGAAAACACTCGGGGTATGTTTACTATCGGGCTTTCTGAAGTGTATTACTGATCTTCAACTCTTACTTCGTATTGGCGCTAGATTTAATGACGGGATTCCATAGTGAGTTACAGGGCTGTTTCACCTTTTGGCATATCATCTACTAATCTATCAAGTGCTGCTCTCTGCAGAAGGATCTAAAAACTGGTACTAACATGAACTTAAGGACGTCAAACACCTCGTTCTAATCGCATGGAAAACCCAGTGTTGTATCTCTTATTTCCTTTAGGTTAGGTTCGGTTTGGTTAGGACAGGTGTGGATGGGTTAGGTTGCTTGAGGTGGGTGTATGTTCTCTGAGTGTTATTAACACTATCCTACCTCTTTGAGATGTATTTACACCCCTCTTGTGAGGAGAAGACCTAACCCTCACCCTAGATTAAACAGAGAAGAAGCGTCCCACAACCACAGCTGGGGACCAAGAGCTTAAATCCAACTGAGGGCAACCAGAAAACACTTAGTATGACCTCACACTCTCATCCCTAACCCTCCTCTTTCTCTATCTCCTCATGCACCTCCTTTTCTTCTCCCTCCCCCTTGTCGTCTTTCCTTGTTCCCACCTCCCTTCTTCCTTCCTTCCTCCTCGTACCTGCACTTGGATTGGTAGATATAGCCACGGCCTCACTTCTTGCAGGACCGGCGCTCGATCCCCTATGGTCATTGGAACCATTTATTGTGTTCGTCTTCATATCTCTTCCCCAGTGTTATATGATCATAGTGGCTGATCTTCCTCCTCCTCCTCCCTATACATTTTTTCTCTGCTTCTTTTTATCATCATCCGCTTCTGCCTCCTCATTTTATATCTTCACTTTCCTATTCATGCATTCTCTCTCTCTCCTTTCCTCCATTCCGTATCTGTCTTCTCTCTCCTATTCATTCTTCTCTACTTCCTATGAATCCCATTCATCTCATTCCTACTCACCTCTTTACCTAAACTACCATGGAAGTAACAGGGCACTCAACAGACAGTTACCAAGGAGAGTCTTAATATCTGGTATATAGTGTTGATGCTATATCCAACAAAGGCAATGAACTGAATGATGGCATCTGTGAGCATGGGGTGATGGGTAGCTTGTGTAGGGTAGCTTGTGTATGGTGGTGGGTGAAGGGTGGTGGGTGATGGGTAGCTTGTGTATGGTGGTGGGTGAAGGGTGGTGGGTGATGGGTAGCTTGTGTATGGTGGTGGGTGAAGGGTGGTGGGTGATGGGTAGCTTGTGTAGGGTGGTGGGTGAAGGGTGGTGGGTGATGGGTAGCTTGTGTAGGGTGGTGGGTGATGGGTAGCTTGTGTAGGGTGGTGGGTGATGGGTAGCTTGTGTAGGGTGATGGGTAGCTTGTGTAGGGTGGTGGGTGAAGGGTGGTGGGTGATGGATGATGGGTAGCTTGTGTAGGGTGGTGGGTGAAGGGTGGTGGGTGATGGATGATGGGTAGCTTGTGTAGGGTGGTGGGTGAAGGGTGGTGGGTGATGGGTGATCGGCGATGAGGCGGAACAGCACCCGGATGATAAATATATCAATGTTGGTTTGAACAAATATCAATCTATTGGCCATGGTAAAATGTTTTTGGAAAGTTTTGGTATGGCTTTAGCATTGAATAGATGAATGCCAGAGGTGGTTTGCTGTCCTTTTGTTCTCTCTCTCTCTCTCTCTCTCTCTCTCTCTCTCTCTCTCTCTCTCTCTCTCTCTCTCTCTCTCTCTCTCTCTCTCTCTCTCTCTCTCTCTCTCTCTCTCTCTCAAACTAAGGCTATGGCTCATTAGTAATATCATTGATATTCCTGAAAACATGATAAAGTTTTCATGTGCTAATGAGTATAGTTCATCAATCAGTTTTGAACTATACCAAGGTTATACTGTAGCCTAGACAGTTCAAGCAGACTTGTGGAAGCTGTTTCTCTCTCTTATACACCCCTTCCTTCTTGTTATTTCTCAGTCATATTTGTTATTATAAGGTATTTTTTAGCCTGGTCTCAGGCCGAGCTTGGGGAGTAGAACTCCTGAATCTCTCTCTCTCCAGGTATGATAACGATTTATTGTTTTTCACTGTAATTTGCATAAATTTTACAAATATTATTGTTGATAACATGACGCTTTCCAGTTGTTAAAGGTTTAAGTTTATTGTTTGCATGGTCCGCCACATTTTAATTATGTGTAAGTATATAATGTGAAAGGTGTGTTGTTCACCGGGATAATTTATTAGCCGTGATTCATGTCTCATCAGCGGATCCATTAAGTGAGAATCCACGCTGTCTTGCACCCCCCCCCCCCCGACAACTTTGGAGCACAATGAAGCCCCTTCCTCCCCTCTCTCTTGCTCTCTCTCTCTCTCTCTCACTTTCTCTCTCTCTCTCTCTCTCTCTCTCTCTCTCTCTCTCTCTCTCTCTCTCTCTCTCTCTCTCTCTCTCTCTCTCTCTCTCTCTCTCTCTCTCTCTCTCTCTCTCTCTCTCTCTCTCTCTCTCTCTCTCTCTCTCTCTCTCTCTCTCTCTCTCTCTCTCTCTCTCTCTCTCTCTCTCTCTCTCTCTCTCTCTCTCTCTCTCTCTCTCTCTCTCTCTCTCTCTATCTATCTCCCTCCCTCTCTCTCCCCCCTACCCCTCTTCCCCCTCCTCCTCATCTCTCTTTCCTCCTATCCACCTACAACATTAATTATGATCTTGTAATTACTCTCACATGAGTCCAGAGAATATGTAGGTCCCTCCAGACCTCCCCCCCCCCCACCCTCTGACACCGGCCGCCCCTGCCACCATGTTTTACGGGGTACTAAAGCTTACGTTGAGGTACAAGAGAGGGAAAACGAAGAAATTTAGAAGATAGCGAATAGAAGCCAGCAGTCTTACGCCTTGCTGACACTGTCTTTTAAGGAACTTGAGAAGCAAAACAATATATTTATCTGGACGTCCATACATAGATGGCATGGAGCGTTCATTTGTACTCAGTCTGATGCTTATGTCCATGTTTTGATGTGCATGTTTGATGAGACATAATTTTTAGTGATTTTTTTTGTTTTCCGAGGAAAAGGAGTCTTCTGGTCTGTTTATTGTTTTGAAATTATGTATTGTGGGGCTGCTTGATACCTGGTTGATGGGGTTCTGGGAGTTCTTCTACTCCCCAAGCCCGGCCCGAGGCCAGGCTTGACTTGTGAGAGCCTGGTCCACCAGGCTGTTGCTTGGAGCGGCCCGCAGGCCCACATACCCGGCCGGCCGGTTGGTCCGGCACGTTTTTTAGAAAACAGTCCAGTTTTCTCTTGAAGATGTCCACGGTTGTTCCGGCAATATTTCTTATTGTCGCTGGTAGGGTGTTGAACAACCGCGGACCTCTGATGTTTATACAGTGTTCTCTGATTTTGCCTATGATACCTCTGCTCTTCACTGGTTCTATTCTGCATTTTCTTCCATATCGTTCACTCCAGTATGTTGTTATTTCACTGTGTAGATTAGGGACCTGGCCCTCCAGTATTTTCCACGTGTATATTATTTGATATCTCTCTCGTCTCCTTTCTAGTGAATACATTTATTGAGTCTTGAGACGATCCCAATAATTTAGGTGCTTTATCGCATCTATGCGTGCCGGCTTGGTAGATCTTAGCTATAAGACTGGTTGTTTGAATGGAACGACTTGTCTGGGAGTAATCTCCCTAGTACTGGATCTAACATTGTGATGGTTCTTCTCACCCTATTGGACTCTTACTGTGGCAGAGGGCCACACATGATCTCAGATATATTTCCGATGGTTCAGATATAATAAGATATCCCCCAAGCCTGGCCTCGGGCCGAGCTTGGGGAGTAGAAGAACCCCCAGAACCCCATCAACCAGGTAAAGGGGTGACGCTGAGTAAAATAAGATTCACGTCCCTAAAAGTCTACTACGACTACTACTACTACTACTACTTATTTACCTACTTACCTACTTTCGCGGCTTGGACGTTCAGAGATTCAATGAGTTCCTGGAATGTTTGGTCTTCCGGTGGGTGACGAATTGCAGCTGATCTTATAGTCCCTTGTTGTGTACTAACTATACATTTTGCATTTTGCATGTTAAATTAGTAGTAGTACTGGAAGTTAACAGGGCTGCCAGCGAACCAAAATCTTGTATGAGTTTTGCTGCGTGTGCATCGGTAGTTTGGTCAATGATGGTTTCTTTATTTTGGTAATGCCAAATGCCACATTAATGCCATGGTCTTTAACCACTAGCTGGGGCACCTGACGCTCCCTGCCACGTACCCCATACCCAGTTTGGGGCACGGCGAGGGGTACAGACCACGCCCAGTGTCATTCTCAAGAAGAAAAGGAGTGAGATTAGAGAGAGAAAAGAAAATTTGGAAAAAAAGAAATGAATGAAAAAAAAATAATATGGAAATAAGAGGAAGAAGTAAAGAAAATAAGAATAAAGAGAAAGAATGAAGTCAATTAGCGAGAGGCGAGAGACAATAGGAATAACAAATATGAAGAGAGCAGAGAGAGAAGAGATAATATTAAACAAACTAATAAAAGACAGAATAAAACAAGACATAGAGTGAATAGGAATGAAAAAATCGAAGTAAATGGAGCGGCAAAGTGCAAAAGTATGCCGTGATATACCACTCAAGCAACATGCAATGAGAGAGAGAGAGAGAGAGAGAGAGAGAGAGAGAGAGAGAGAGAGAGAGAGAGAGAGGTGCATGGGAGGGGTATCCTCCCCCCCCCCTCACCGCTCTCTTACTGCTCATCTGAATTATTTATGCCATTATTGACAGGAACTTCTACTAATCCAATGTACCGCCGTCCACACACTTCTTTTTTCTGATTTCAGTTCTCCAAGTTTGCCTCTGCTTTATATTTTTTGTCTGTGTATCTTGTATACCCTCGAGTCATATATATATATATATATATATATATATATGTCGTACCTAGTAGCCAGAACTCACTTCTCAGCCTACTATGCAAGGCCCAATTTGCCTAATAAGCCAAGTTTTCATGAATTAATTGTTTTTCGACTACCTAACCTACCTAACCTAACCTAACTTTTTCGGCTACCTAACCTAACCTAACCTATAAAGATAGGTTAGGTTAGGTTAGGTAGATATATATATATATATATATATATATATATATATATATATATATATGTCGTACCTAGTAGCCAGAACGCACTTGTCAGCCTACTATGCAAGGCTTGATTTGCCTAATAAGCCAAGTTTTCCTGAACTAATATATTTTCTCTAATTTTTTTCTTATGAAATGATAAAGCTACCCATTTCATTATGTGAGAGGTCAATTTTTTTTTATTGGAGTTAAAATTAACGTAGATATATGACTGAACCTAACCAACCCTACCTAACCTAACCTAACCTATCTTTATAGGTTAGGTTAGGTTAGGTAGCCGAAAAAAGGTAGGTTAGGTTAGGTTAGATAGGTTAGGTAGTCGAAAAACAATTAATTCACGAAAACTTGGCTTCTTAGGCAAATTGGGCCTTGCATAGTAGGCTGAGAAGTGCGTTCTGGCTACTAGGTACGACATATATATATATATACATATATATATATATATATATATATATATATATATATATATATATATATATATGACTCCTCACCCATGAAAGGTTCGAACCTTAGACTGCTAGGATCTATGAAACCACTAACAAGTCCAGTACTCTGACCATAGGATCACCAAACTGTTCAATAGTACTGGATAGCCACGACTATTTACCCAATACCCGGTAGCACTAGATGTCACAGATCAGAAATAGTTTTCATGAAATCAATTCACTATAAGTGGAGAACTCGAGTCTCAGTTGTAACCATTTGCTTCAACACACTCCAGTATGCTTCAACACACTCCAGCATGCTTCAACACACTCCAGCATGCTTCAACACACTCCAGCATGCTTCAACTCACTCCAGCATGTTTCAACACACTCCAGCATGCTTCAACACACTCCAGTATGCTTCAACACACTCCAGTATGCTTCAACACACTCCAGTATGCTTCAACACACTCCAGCATGCTTCAACACACTCCAGCATGCTTCAACACACTCCAGTATGCTTCAACACACTCCAGCATGCTTCAACACACTCCAGCATGCTTCAACACACTCCAGTATGCTTCAACACACTCCAGCATGCTTCAACACACTCCAGCATGCTTCAACACACTCCAGCATGCTTCAACACACTCCAGCATGCTTCAACACACTCCAGCATGCTTCAACACACACCAGCATGCTTCAACACACACCAGTATGCTTCAACACACTCCAGCATGCTTCAACACACTCCAGCATGTTTCAACACACTCCAGCATGCTTCAACACACTCCAGCATGCTTCAACACACTCCAGCATGCTTCAACACACACCAGTATGCTTCAACACACTCCAGCATGCTTCAACACACTCCAGCATGTTTCAACACACTCCAGCATGCTTCAACACACTCCAGCATGCTTCAACACACTCTAGCATGTTTCAACACACTCCAGCATGCTTCAACACACTCCAGCATGCTTCAACACACTCCAGCATGCTTCAACTCACTCCAGCATGTTTCAACACACTCTAGCATGCTGGAACACACTCCAGCATGCTTCAACACACTCCAGCATGCTTCAACACACTCCAGCATGCTTCAACACACTCCAGCATGCTTTAACACACTCCAGCATGCTTCAACACACTCAAGGATGTTTCAACACACTCCAGCATGCTTCAACACACTCCAGTATGCGTCAATACACTCTAACATGCTTCAACACACTCTAGCATGCTTCAACACACTCCAGGATGTTTCCAGAAAAACTGGAAACATCCTTAGGATGAGGATGTTTGTCTAGGGATGAAAAACATTCTTGGATTTTGGATGAGCTGGAAGAAGGGACTCAGAAGCCGTCGCTCTTCCCAAATTATGTAGAGAGAGAGAGAGAGAGAGAGAGAGAGAGAGAGAGAGAGAGAGAGAGAGAGAGAGAGAGAGAGAGAGAGAGAGAGAGAGAGGGCGGGGGGAGGGTGATGTGGGGGAACTGGATTAGCTCCTGAAGCAGGTTTAAGGAAATGACGAGGTTCAGTTAGCTGTCATGAGCACGTTAATTAAAGGTGAGTGAGAGAGGCAGGAGAGGTGAGTCAGGGGTGAGTGTCAGTCACCTCAGTAAGGTGAGGACTCACCTCCTACCGCCCTGGACCAAAATTTATTCCTCGATTCCAACACTAACCTTGGATTCCAATCGTAATTTGTCCCCTCATCTTCCCCCCCCCCCACAATGACGGCTTCACATCACCAGCCACAACGAGACCATGGTCCCCATCTCTAACGAGACCATTGACCTCCCTCTCCAACGAGACCATTGACCTCCCTCTCTAACGAGACCATTGACCCCCCTCTCTAACGAGACCATTCAGTCTCCCTCTCTAACGAGACCATTCACCTCCCTCTCCTAACGAGACCATTGACCTCCCTCTCTAACGAGACCATTGACCCCCCTCTCTAACGAGACCATTGACCCTCCCTCTCTAACGAGACCATTCACCTCCCTCTCTAACGAGACCATTGACCCTCCCTCTCTAACGAGACCATTCACCTCCCTCTCTAACGAGACCATTCACCTCCCTCTCCAACGAGACCATTGACCTCCCTCTCTAACGAGACCATTGACCCCCCTCTCTAACGAGACCATTCACCTCCCTCTCTAACGAGACCATTGACCCCCCTCTCTAACGAGACCATTCACCTCCCTCTCTAACGAGATCATTGACCCGTTCTCTCTAACGAGAATATTAAACCGAGGATCCGGTTTTTGTTACTTGGGAAACTTTAATTAATTCATACCTAAATATTCTTTAATTTTTTTAATCTTTTTAAATTTCAGTAGAAATACAAAAGTCGAAAAAGCACAAATTGTGTGATAGTTTTGACCCCGAGCTCTTTATAATGTTGCTTTTTGTTACAAGGAGGAGGAGGAGGAGGAGTTTAATCTTTTATGTTGATGTTGTTAAGTAAAAACAGCTGTTGTTAATTTACTAATGTTTAATGCCATTGTATTTGGATTATTTCTCTTAGAAATATGTTATTATATTATTATTTCCTGTTTTTTTGATGCTGTAATTACGATTGTTTTAATATTAATAATGTTGAGGTTATCTTGAGATGATTTCGGGGCTTTAGTGTCCCCGCGGCCCGGTCCTCGACCAGGTCCACCCCCAGGAAGCAGCCCGTGACAGTTGACTAACACCCAGGTACCTATTTTACTGCTAGGTAACAGGGGCATAGGGTGAAAGAAACTCTGCCCATTGTTTCTCGCCGGCGCCCGGGATCGAACCCGGGACCACAGGATGTGGTCCAGCGTGCTGTCCGCTCGGCCGACCGATTACCGGAATAATAAATATAATAGTATAAAAATCAAAATTATAGTAATCACGACGATTTTTATTATTTTTTTAATAGGTGTTAGTAGTGTTATTAATAATAGCAGGATGGTTTATGCTTTATTGCCGCGTGTGCATTTTAAACGTGTTTTCATGGGTTGAAAAAGTAATTTTGACCCGTTTAGTGATATCATAACTGCAATATTGCTTGTGTATTCGTTACCTTTGTGGCAGATGAAACATTGGTGGGCAGGTTTTACGTATAGGTGTGTGTGTGTGTGTGTGTGTGTGTGTGTGTGTGTGTGTGTGTGTGTGTGTGTGTGTGTATGTGTGTGTGTGTGTGTGTGTGTGTGTGTGTGTGTGTGTGTGTGTGTGTGTGTGTGTGTGTGTGTGTGTGTGTGTGTGTGTGTGTGTGTGTGTGGGTGTGTGTGTGTGTGTGTGTGTGTGTGTGTGTGTGTATGTGTGTGTGTGTGTGTGTGTGTGTGTATGTGTGTGTGTGTGTGTGTGTGTGTACTCACCTAGTTGTACTCACCTAGTTGTGTTTGCGGGGGTTGAGCTCTGGCTCTTTGGTCCCGCCTCTCAACCGTCAATCAACAGGTGTACAGATTCATGAGCCTATCGGGCTCTGTCATATCTACACTTGAAACTGTGTATGGAGTCAGCCTCCACCACATCTCTTCCTAATGCATTCCATTTGTCAACCACTCTGACACTAAAAAAGTTCTTTCTAATATCTCTGTGGCTCATTTGGGCACTCAGTTTCCACCTGTGTCCCCTTGTGCGTGTTCCCCTTGTGTTAAATAGACTGTCTTTATCTACCCTATCAATCCCCTTCAGAATCTTGAATGTGGTGATCATGTCCCCCCTAACTCTTCAGTCTTCCAGCGAAGTGAGGTTTAATTCCCGTAGTCTCTCCTCGTAGCTCATACCTCTCAGCTCGGGTACTAGTCTGGTGGCAAACCTTTGTGTGTGTGTGTGTGTGTGTGTATGTGTGTGTGTGTGTGTGTGTGTGTGTGTGTGTGTGTGTGTGTGTGTGTGTGTGTGTGTGTGTGTGTGTGTGTATGTGTGTGTGT
>NC_091176.1:15989351-16066851 GCF_040958095.1 Procambarus clarkii | reverse complement strand
TCCGTTTATACCTACAAATACAGTAATACTGAGACATAACTCGGCAAAAAGAAGAAACTCCAAAAAAATAAACAATATCCCTATTATGAAAAACACATATTCAGCTTCTCTGTTATGAAGAACACATATTCAACTTCCATATTCTGAAGAACACACATACACCTCAGGAAAGTATCCACGTGAATGTGAGTTACCTTACTGATGATTTATAGTGCTCGTACCAGCTGACTCCCGACAGATGGTGCCTTGGTTCCTGGCAGCCGCAGTTGGCAGCTGGTGCGGTCAACCAACCAACCAGCTGGCTGGCTGGCTGACTGGCTGGCTGGCTGGCCGGCTGGCTGGCCTCAGCAGCGGCTCTGAAACAAATAGCAACATTTGTCTTCGTAAGAGGGCGGCGGTGACCCTTCTGGACTCTCCTGTGTTAACTGTCTGAAGTCATGTCATATTTCCAGTCTAGGGGAGGGAGCCGGGAGAGGAGGAGAGGAAGGAATGAAGGGATAACTGAATAAAGAGGAAGAGGAGGAGATGGAAACCAAGCGATTTTAAAAATTGGATAGAGAGAACGAAGATGGATGGAGGGAAGAGATAATGAAACTTAATGGGAGTGAATAAAAAAGGGAAGATAAGGAGAGGTGCAAACAAAAAGAAGTTAAGAGAGGGAACCCCTTATCCCTACCTCGTCTGATATTGAAATTATCAGCCAGTTGGATAAGCAGCGAATACGATACAGTTTACCTGCGAGGGAGTACGACCATATGCATGCTGAGAGAGGCCAATTCCCAGGTGACCTCAGCTCCTAGGAGACCTCAGCTCCTATAACACTTCCATTACCTACCTTCAAACCACATACACTCCAAACATTTATATACCACTTACGGGCTATTCATGCCCGTGCCACCTCTAGGTGGTGACGTAATCTTCATCAATCAATCAGGATTAGGGGATTGTGGGCACGCGGACCGGACTTGGGTCACGGATCAACCAAATTGTTTGTTTCCGCAGCTTGGAATCCGACCTAGAAATCACAGCCTTTTTGATTAGGTACTCTTTGGGTGACCGGAGTTCTTCTACTCCCGACAACCTCTCCAGGTGTTCTCATCTGCATCTCTCACCTCTCACCTCTGGGAGAGGTGTCGGGTGGTACAGATAGGACACCAACCTTTAATGTTCAGCTCTCATCTACTCACAACTGTAGTTCCTGAATACTAAAAAATTACAATGAATTCTGGTCTCAAACGCTATAAATGTCTTCAATGCGAAGTGACATGTTGGGTATGCATGATAACTTTCTGGCGATGATAATGGAGAAAATGTCTACAACGGTCTTGATCAAGCTTTATCCTGGGACTCTGGTGAAATTTTCTCCAGCAGCCATGACGGAACTTGAGAGTAGACACACACAGACAGTTCCACAGTCAACCCACTTGTGTCCTCGTGTGGTTCACCTGAAGCTGAAGAAATCTATGAAATTGATTGTCCAAGGTTGGCAGGAAGTCACTTGGGGACGAACCTTTCCCAGCTTTGCAGGGTGATTTATTGGTGGTAAGGGACTGTCATAGGCTGGTTGTAGTCGTGCCCCATTGCTCCCCTTTAAGTTGGGTTAGATCTTATTTTATCTCCAAGTGATTCCAATGAAGGCCAAAATTGTAGTTTTTCTAGAGATTTTTCAGCCGTTTTCCAGTAGCCGATAATATTGCATGTAGAGAGAGAGAGAGAGAGAGAGAGAGTTATTCGGCTTCTCTCGTTTCCTGTTTCCTACTTGATAGCATTAAAGTTAGTTTATCTCTAATCTATATCTATAGAAACTGAATCCTTTTGTGTTTGCGATTGGGGAACGGACGCTAGGTGAATGGTAGGGAAGGTGGTGACGGGAATTTCGTAGATTGGAGATCCAGTGGTGCCCGGGTAGTGAAGATAGTTACAGAAGTACAGACAAAATTCAGTGATGAAGATCACAGTAATAAGGATGGTCTTGTGTACTATTAATATAGATATTTAAGATCGTTCTAGTGAGGCATATAGTGGGAAGCAGAAATGGTTGCATTAATGAGGGTCGTTTAGTAGTGATGATGGATATAGTAGTAATGGTTGTCTAATAAAGATGGTTACAGTGATGAACATCCTGTGCTTTGAAAAGGGTTACATTGATGAAGATGGTGTACGGTGAAGATGTGGCCTCCTTTACCCCTGGAGAAGGTAATAAAGGGTTAAGAAAGTGGAAAAGGTAGGAAAGGTGGTGAAGGAGGAAGAAGGGTAAAGAAGATAGTAAAGGAGGTGTAGATGACTACGCTGTTCCAGGTCATGTTTTGTGAAGAGGGTTACAGATGAAGATAGTGAGTAACGTATATGTGACCTCTATTCCCCCGAGCAACGCCGGATATCAGCGCCCCACCTCAAGCAGATTCACATAATAAACTCATCAAATAGATGAGTCAGTAGGAGCAGGCTTAAGATGAGTTGATATAGAATAACAGCTATAAGCTTACAGATTAACCAGGAGCATCAATGGCACTCCTGATCAAATAACATCACAAACTGTATTAATAAATGTTATAATACATTTATAATGGGGAATGGTCACAAAAACTACAATACATTACGTATGAGAGAGTGTCACAACCAGAGCATAGTACGTAGACATTAGTTAAAAAATATGTGTGTATATACATATTTATTAATATATGTATTCTTAGTTTGTTGAAATGTTTGAGCCGTGTTGGAGGAGGGAGGAGGCTAGCGTGTGGAGCACCCGAGTGTGTTGTCTCCTGGTCGTATGTTCCACCTCTCAAGTTGTGGGGATCGTGCTGGAGAAAAAGAGAGAATTTCCAGCACTGGCGAAGAGGGCGGTCATGCTGTGTGTTCTCCAGTGAAAGACTCTTGTGCCTGGTCCAGCCTGGACTCTGAGAGTGACACTGGTGGCTCATGGTCCAGCCTGGACTCTGAGAGTGACACTGGTGGCTCATGGTCCAGCCTGGACTCTGAGAGTGACACTGGTGGCTCATGGTCCAGCCTGGACTCTGAGAGTGACACTGGTGGCTGATGGTCCAGCCTGGACTCTGAGAGTGACACTGGTGGCTGATGGTCCAGCCTGGACTCTGAGAGTGACACTGGTGGCTGGTGGTCCAGCCTGGACTCAGAGAGTGACACTGGTGGCTGGTGGTCCAACCTGGACTCTGAGAGTGACACTGGTGGCTGATGGTCCAGCCTTGGCTCTGAGAGTGACACTGGTGGCTGATGGTCCAGCCTGGACTCTGAGAGTGACACTGGTGGCTGATGGTCCAGCCTAGACTCTGAGAGTAACACTGGTGGCTGATGGTCCAGCCTGGACTCTGAGAGTGACACTGGTGGCTGATGGTCCAGCCTGGACTCTGAGAGTGACACTGGTGGCTGATGGTCCAGCCTAGCCTCTGAGAGTAACACTGGTGGCTGATGGTCCAGCCTGGACTCTGAGAGTGACACTGGTGGCTGATGGTCCAGCCTTGACTCTGAGAGTGACACTGGTGGCTGATGGTCCAGCCTGGACTCTGAGAGTGACACTGGTGGCTGATGGTCCAGCCTAGACTCTGAGAGTAACACTGGTGGCTGATGGTCCAGCCTGGACTCTGAGAGTGACACTGGTGGCTGATGGTCCAGCCTGGACTCTGAGAGTGACACTGGTGGCTGATGGTCCAGCCTAGACTCTGAGAGTAACACTGGTGGCTCATGGTCCAGCCTGGACTCTGAGAGTGACACTGGTGGCTGATGGTCCAGCCTAGACTCTGAGAGTGACACTGGTGGCTGATGGTCCAGCCTAGACTCTGAGAGTAACACTGGTGGCTCATGGTCCAGCCTGGACTCTGAGAGTAACACTGGTGGCTCATGGTCCAGCCTGGACTCTGAGAATGGGGGTGCCAGATGTGGAAGTGGACTAGGTGCAGTCTCGAACCTGTTGGGCTCAGCAAGCACGGTTTCTTTATCCGTCATCTTCACCCGTCATCGTGGCAAGAGCGGCACTACTCAACTAGGTGCACAGGTGCATCCCTGATGCACCTGGTTACCTAACAGTAAATAGGTACCTGGGAGTTAGACAGCTGCTACCGGGCTGCTTCCTGTGTGTCTGTGTGTGTATTTACCTAGTTGTGTTTGCGTGGGTTGAGCTTTGCTCTTTCGGCCCGCCTCTCAACTGTCAATCAACTGTTTACTTACTACTTTTTTTTTCTCCACACCACACACACACACACACACACACACACACACACACACACACACACACACCAGGAAGCAGCCCGTGACAGCTGACTAACTCCCAGGTACCTATTTACTTCTAGGTAACAGAGGCATTCAGGGTGAAAGAAACTTTGCCCATTTGTTTCTGCCTCGTGCGGGAATCGAACCCGCGCCACAGAATTACGAGTCCTGCGCGCTATCCACCAGGTTACCAAGGCCCTGTGTGTGAGTGCGTGTGTATACTCACCTAGTACTCACCTAGTGGGGCAGCCGGCTAGTGTGTGTCTGTGTAAGTGAAATATATGTAGTAGACATAATAGAGGAAAAATAGATTGGTTAGAGAGGCGGGGTCCAAGAGCTAATAGCTCGATTCTGCAGGATACAAATAGTAAATACACACAATCGTACAACCCTCCCACAACCACTCCAAGTTACTCAGAGCAGTAAGGGTCGCTCCTCATGAGCGGCCCTAAACACCAACACTTCAAAGTTAGGATGAAAATACCCGCAGCTTCCATCGCTGTTTAACGTAAGCCAGCCATAACGGAGAGATATAAACGGGATATAGAACTCTGAGTAACAGATTTACAGGTTTCCAATCGTTTCCTGCAAAGTTGATATGAGTCATTGGAGACGTCATTATTAGACAGGCCGTTGAATAGTCGGCGGTGCATTTACATCAAGCATTTATCCATCAACTTGCGAAACCTGTGCATCTCTCAATCATCATGATATCTGAGTCAGTACTAAACAGTTTGCGCATTTCGAAATATCACACTATAAAGCTATTATTATTATTATTATTATTATTATTATTATTATTATTATTATTATTATTATTATTATTATCCTCATGTTGTGCTTCGAAGTTCATAAACAGTTTAATCAACTTAACGAATGTAAACAAAGCCGCCATAATTAAGGAGAGATGTACAGGTTTCGTAAATGTTTGCGTAAATTGTTGATGAATTCGTCATATGGCTTTTGTCACTGGTTGTCGAGTTGCGTGGGTCATTGATCCTGCTTGGTGATCCAGCTTGGGGATCCATGCTTGGTGATCCATGCTTGGTGATCCAGCTTGGTGATCCTGCTTGGTGATCCAGCTTGGTGATCCTGCTTGGTGATCCAGCTTGGTGATCCATGCTTGGTGATCCTGCTTGGTGATCCTGCTTTGGTGATCCAGCTTGGTAATCCAGCTTGGTGATCCTGCTTGGTGATCCTGCTTGGTGATCCCGCTTGGTAATCCAGCTTGGTGATCCTGCTTGGTGATCCAGCTTGGTGATCCAGCTTGGTGATCCTGCTTGGTGATCCTGCTTGGTGATCCTGCTTGGTGATCCCGCTTGGTGATCCTGCTTGGTGATCCAGCTTGGTGATCCTGCTTGGTGATCCTGCTTGGTGATCCTGCTTGGTGATCCTGCTTGGTGATCCAGCTTGGTGATCCTGCTTGGTGATCCTGCTTGGTGATCCTGCTTGGTGATCCTGCTTGGTAATCCAGCTTGGTGATCCTGTTTGGTGATCCTGCTTGGTGATCCTGCTTGGTGATTCTGCTTGGTGATCCTGCTTGGTGATCCAGCTTGGTGATCCTGCTTGGTGATCCTGCTTGGTGATCCTGCTTGGTGATCCAGCTTGGTGATCCTGCTTGGTGATCCTGCTTGGTGATCCTGCTTGGTGATCCTGCTTGGTGATCCAGCTTGGTGATCCTGCTTGGTGATCCAGCTTGGTGATCCTGCTTGGGGATCCAGCTTGGTGATCCTGCTTGGTGATCCTGCTTGGTGATCCAGCTTGGTGATCCAGCTTGGTGATCCAGCTTGGTGATCCAGCTTGGTGATCCTGCTTGGTGATCCAGCTTGGTGATCCTGCTTGGTGATCCTGCTTGGAAATCCTGCTTGGTGATCCTGCTTGGTGATCCTGCTTGGTGATAGGATAACCATTTCTCGCGACAAATCGAAAAATCATGTTTTTTTCAGTAATGTTGTGTACTCGAAGACTTCTAGGGAGACTGAATTGTGAGGTGTAGGAGTAGATTGTGAGGTGTGAGTGAGGATGAGTTAGGAGTGAGTAAGGTCATTTGAGTGCGGTGGGTGGGTGAGTGTGTGAGGGAGTCTGGCGATGACTTTTAATATTTCATGCTCTTTCTGTGTTTTAATTCGCATAGTGTGTGGTGGGGGGGGGAGGGGAAGGTGACCGTGCGTGCGTGCGTGCGTGCCTGTTTGCTCGCTCGTTGGACCATCTAATTGTGTTCTTGTAATGGTTTTCTTGCAATGGTAATGGTTTTCTTGCAATGGTAATTGTAATAGTATTCCTACCTACATCCCTTCCTCCCTCCCTCCCTCCCTCTTTCAATCTCTCTCTCTCCCTCTTCTCTCTTTCTTCTCGATCGCTCTCTCCTCTCTCTTCTCTCTCTCTCACTCACTCACTATAACCTCCCTCCTTCCTTCCCTCTCTCCTCGGTCAGCCTGCCTGCCTGCCTGCCAGCCTGCCTGCCTGCCTGCCTGCCTGCCTGCCTGCCTGCCTGCCTGCCTGCCATCCTGCCTGCCTTTCTGCCTGCCTGCCTGCCTGCCTGCCTGCCTGCCTGCCTGCCATCCTGCCTGCCTTTCTGCCTGCCTGCCTGCCTGCCTGCCTGCCTGCCATCCTGCCTGCCTTTCTGCCTGCCTGCCTTCTGCCTGCCTGCCTGCCTGCCATCCTGCCTGCCTTGCCTGCCTAGCCTGCCTGCCTGCCTGCCTGCCTGCCTGCCTGCCTGCCTGCCTGCCTGCCTGCCTGCCTGCCTGCCTGCCAGCCTGCCTGCCTGCCTGCCTGCCTGCCTGCCTGCCTGCCTGCCATCCTGCCTGCCTTTCTGCCTGCCTGCCTGCCTGCCTGCCTGCCTGCCTGCCTGCCTGCCTGCCATCCTGCCTGCCTTTCTGCCTGCCTGCCTGCCTGCCTGCCATCCTGCCTGCCTTTCTGCCTGCCTGCCTGCCTGCCTGCCTGCCTGGCCTGCCTGGCCTGCCTGGCCGGCCTGGGACCCAACCAGACAACACTAACCAAACCAGTCCGACCTGAGGGAATCTTTATAGCCATTCTAACTGTTATTGTGGATCGGGCGTGCTTACGGCCCCGTGGAGGAGAATTGGAATATCATGTAAATAGTTCCACTTTTATTTCGACTTTATCACAATAGTCTGCGAGCCTCGGGATAGCATTTTGGGGAAGACCCCGGCGTCAGCAAGAGGACGGTTGGGCTGACGTTACCGGCCGCTGAAGTCAATGAAGAATAGCACAAAACGTTCTCTCGTTGCTCGCTGTACAGCACTTTTTTGTGTTTAACTTACACAGGTTGGGTCCAAGACAGGACCTGTGTAAACGGTGTATAAACCTGTTTACACAGGACCGCTGTGTAAATTTCCCTTCCTGCAGCTCCTGGTTAGCCTTACCATGTTCGTTTTTATCCAGAACACGACCCTACAATCCGTCAACAACTAGATCTCCCCAATTACTATTGGGTGAACAAGGGAGGATAGTTAAGGAATGGCGCTATGTCAATCCTCCCAGGGGCTCGAACCCAGACGAAATTGGTGGGAAGGAGCGGGGCGAGAATGCAACTACTGCCTCGTCAGAAATGTTTGGAATGAGTGGTTTAAATTTTCAAGCAAATGAGGAAGATTTCACGTTGCTTTAAAAATAACTTTCATCTTACTGCCGATTTGGACAGGATGCTAAAAAGGTTTTGAACCTTGTTATTGATCGACTCTCCTGAATAACAACTTTCTCCACTTATCTCGTGTCTAAACCCTATTTTTTTTCTCTCTCTCTCTCTCTCTCTCTCTCTCTCTCTCTCTCTCTCTCTCTCTCTCTCTCTCTCTCTCTCTCTCTCTCTCTCTCTCTCTCTCTCTCTCCTCCCACTTTCTCGTCCTCTCTCTCTGTCTTCCTCTTACAAACACATTCACAGTCAGGGCGACTCTGAGTTTGTCGGCCATGTTTAAAATTAAAGGAACAACCAGGCTGGTGTTTAACTTGCTCGAGTGGTTCTCCTTTCCCTCCTTCTTTCCTCTCCTCCTCTCCTTCTCCTCCCTCTTTCTTATCATGCTTCCTCCCTATAGCCCTTGTCCCTCCTTCTAATCATCTTCTAAAGATTTATTTTAATTCTCGTTTCGCGGTATTTTCATTTCTGTTTATCTTACTCCTTTCTTATCATCCTCCTTATCATTTCTTCTCACTCTTATCCCCCTCCCTCCTCCTTATCCTGCCTTCTTCTCACCCTCCTTCTTGCCTTACCCCCTCCCCCTCCCTCCCTCCCTCTTTACCTCCCTCTTCCTTGCATTCCTCCCTCTGTTTTGCCTTTTCCCTCCTCTCTCTCCTTCCCTTCTTTTTGCCCTCCTTTGCTCAGTCAATATAAATTCACACCAATTGGACTCTCTGGTCTGGGTTGGGCGGAAAATTCTCTTAGCTGTGGCGGGAACTCTACTTGGGCAAGAGTCAGCTGTTTTACATTTTGGCGGGAAGCGTTGTAAACAGTGATGATGGTAGTTGAGGTTAAGGTGGTGTTGGTGGTGGTTGTAGTGGTGATGGTGGTGGTGCTAGGGGTTAGATTGGTGTGTTTGTTGGTTGTGGTGGTGTGATTTGTGGTAATTTTAGGTTGGTGGCAATTTTATGGTAGTGGTCGTGGTTGGGATGGTAGTGGATAGGATGGTGATTGGTATGGTAGAAGTGGACTGATTGTCAATTATATTTGTAATGTACACTTGATATATCACAATATACCACTTTGTAAGTTTCACGTGTTATTAATGCGAGACATTATTGAATCTGCTTTCATTCACATCACAAAGCCATACAACAGAAATATCAGTAATGGTTTGTATAATTTGGATATATTTTTAATTCATCAATTACAAATAAAAATCCTTCTAAGATGATCACTACACAGATACGGGCTCTAGGTCATGTATTGGTCATTAGACCTTCTGAAGTTTCATCTTAGTGTGTTTATAAACTAATAATTAGTAGTAGGCATCCATCAGTCCTCGGGAGACTATACACAAAGATGAACAAATCCACAAGGGTCCGTGATGAGGGTTCGAACCTACGTCCCGGATAATCCCAGACGCACGTTAGTCGACTGCGCCATGACATGGTCACGCTATTGTGGCTTCTGTGTGTAGAGTAAGATGAAACTTGTCGTTGTAACCAATGATTACAACTACATTATTTGACACCTCATACGTGTTGTATTTCAGTGTTGTATAAGTGCTGTATTTCACTGACTGTATGTTTCATAATGCATTAACACAAAGGCGCCCATACTCATTTCTTGTCTCATTTTTTCCTCCATGGTTAAATATTTTCATATTATTCATCACGTGTTAATTTCTTCGTGATTTTCATTTCCATAAAGTGTTTGCATAAATGTATTTGTAATCATCTTTTTTTAATAGTAAATTCATAAATATTTGTAATATATAAAACAAAATAATCATTTGGTTTTCTAACACTTACTGTATACTTTATTAAAAAAAATCAAAATCGGATTCAAATTAATCATGATTTAAAGATCTAATCTTAAGGCGACGGATTTACCTAACGTCAGTTCCGAAAAATTTACGTCCCAGCGGCCCGGTCTCTGACCGGGCCACCTGGTTAGTAATCTGGTCAACCAGACTGTTAAACGCAGCAGCTCGTAGCCTAACGTAAGAAATCACAGTCCGGTAGATCAGGTGTCCTTCAGCAAGTGCTTATTGAGTGTCGCTCGTCATCCACCCAATAAGGGTTCACTCGGGTACGAGAAGTACGTGAAAGTACGTTAAAGTACGTGCTGCTTAAGTCGTGAAGGAGGGAATTATCAGGGGAAAGCACCAAGCCATTACAACTATATAGCACTGGGAAGGGATCAGGATAAGGACTTGGGATGGGACGGAGGGGGGAAGGAATGGTACCCAACCACTTGGATGGTCGGGGATTGAACGCCGACCGTCCAAGATTTGTGTGTACATTTATCCGGTCATTATTACATAATATAAAGCTGGGCCTTGTCATTACGCAAGCCATTAATTAGGGAAATATTGGAGCGTGCGGCATGATCAGACACAAGCAAATTTATGTGTGATAATTAAGTTTAGAGACCATTTTTGAAGCTGTTTTTTTTATTATTTTTTGTTTAGTGTACCATTAAACCTAAAATTATGAGTAAAACTTTGATCAAAATTGCAGGAATCTGTATGGCAAAATGAGATTTTAATAGGAAATTCTATTCATATATCTAAGGAGGTGAGTTAGCTAATATTAACTTAAGTCCTCCTGGATTGTATAAGTTTGACGATTTTGTAATTGGGAAGATTTGTGATAGGTATAAAAGGCTGTCAAGAATGGCTATAGATGCAGTTAGGGAAACTTGTATTTGGCCTATTTCTATCATGTAATTTTATTTTAATACAGGCGATGAGTCACAATAACGTGGCTGAAGTATGTTAACCAGACCACACACTAGAAGGTGAAGGGACGACGACGTTTCGGTCCGTCCTGGACCATTCTCAAGTGGATTGTTTTAATATATGACATTATATTTATGTGCCTTAATGTACTCAGGCGTGAGGCCTTTGTAATACTCACCTGCTGTATTTCTTGAAAATGTGTTAAATCACGAAAGCGCTTAGATTATTTTCGTTTTAAGGCGCCTATGTGGATACGCATAGCTGAATTAGTGTGTTTTTTGTGAGTATTTTTGCATATCTACCTCCCTAAACAACATTATATGCGTTTAGATATGACCCTTTGTCTTCAATAAAGTACTTTCTTACCCTTTCGTATTTTTTTCTCCGAGGTATTCCAAGGTGTCTCTCCATCTTATACACCAGTCCTTCACGATATACATTGTCACATATTCTTATTAATAGTCCCGGAATAAGCATTCAACCCCTCCTTATTTTTGTATTGCCCAACCACTTGGGCTGGACGGTAGAGTGACACACTCCCTTCATACAGGTCGGCGTTCAATCCCTCGACCGTCTAAGTGATTAGGGCACCATTCCTTGGTGGTCATATTGGAATAGGACCATCCCAAATGGTCCCCATTCCAAATCCTTATCCTGATCCCAACTCAGTGCTACATAGTCGTAATGACATAGCATGTTTCTCCTCATATTTCCCTTCCGGATTTTTTTTGTACTGTTGGAGTTCGATGAATTTGGCGGGGTTAGTGGTGGAAATATTGCAGTGGTGGTAGGTTGTGTTGGTGGTGGTAGGTAGTGGTAGGTAGTGGTGGTGGTAGTGGTGGTTGTTGGGTTTGCCGTAGCTGTGCTTCTAGGAGTGCTTGATGAGTAGACGGCATAATTGGTGCTCGTTTTTTTAATTTCTATATATTTCATTAACTATAATTGCAGGTATTGCGTATTTTTTTTTCCAGGAAGAGGAAAAAGCGAGTTATTATCGACTGACACCGGAACGCGAGAATTGGAACTGGTTGTTTTATTGGGGGTGAATGGTCTAAGTGCTAATGGATTTACGTGTCGGAATCTTCTTTCTCAGAGAGAGAGAGAGAGAGAGAGAGAGAGAGAGAGAGAGAGAGAGAGAGAGAGAGAGAGAGAGAGAGAGAGAGAAGTGACTGACAGAATACAGATAAAGATACTGGCAAATAACAGAGAAACAAAGATACAGAGACTGACAAAAAGGAATACACAGAGAAGAGAGAGAGAGAGAGAGAGAGAGAGAGAGAGAGAGAGAGAGAGAGAGAGAGAGAGAGAGAGAGAGAGAGAGAGAGAAAGAGAGAGAGAGAGAGAGAGAAAGAGAGAGAGAGAGAGAGAGAGAGAGAGAGAGAGAGAGAGGGAGAGAGAGAGAGAGAGAGAGAGAGAGAGAGAGAGAGAGAGAGAGAGAGAGAGAGAGAGAGAGAGAGAGAACACCCCCCCCCCCCCCAACTACACATTACACAGTCCACCGAACAAGAGGGCCATTCAGCCCCCCGCCAGAAGCCATTCACTAAGTTAACACATTAAAGAAACTCGGATAAGAACCTAAATCCTGTATTTTTTTGGTGCGTTATTTCCTTTCTTCTCTTATCGGGTGTTTTTGGGCCAGGAAGGTGCTGCGGACCATTTATCCGAGCTCCTTATAAGACCTACTATCCTCCTCACTCGTCAGTACTAGCCTCTTCACTCGTCAGTACTATCCTCCTCACTCGCCAGTACTATCCTACTCACTCGTCAGTACTAGCCTCCTCACTCGTCAGTACTAGCCTCCTCACTCGTCAGTACTATCCTACTCACTCGTCAGTACTATCCTCCTCACTCGTCAGTACTAGCCTCCTCACTCGTCAGTACTATCCTCCTCACTCGTCAGTACTATCCTCCTCACTCGTCAGTACTATCCTCCTCACTCGTCAGTACTATCCTACTCACTCGTCAGTACTATCCTCCTCACTCGTCATTATTTGTGAATATTATGGGTTTTAAAACCTATCTTCATAGAAAATTAAGCTTCTCCAACATTTCAATTTGTCAATAAAGAGATTCATTCGGTTCAATGAAGGTTAGATGCAATTTTTAATATTTAAATCTAATTTTTGTTCAGCACCCTAACCTAAATATAATGTAAACAACTCGTAATCAAGTAAACAATCGTAAATTGTAAGTAATTAGGCATTCGTAATGATAAACGGATTGTTTAGGGGGAGGAAAGCGGGTGTTTTTCTCGGATTTGTAATGATTATTTTATCTTTTTAAGTGTAGTTAGGCCTAGGATAGGATAGGATAGGATAGGATTAAGTGTTTTTGTTTCTCTTGGCAATTATTTATTTTACATTAGTGAAGTATATTAGTGAAGCAGGTCGGGAGGTGAGAGTGTACTTTGAGTGTACCTGAAGTGCGCCCTGGGAGTACATTTACCCCCCTCCCCCCCCAAGCCTAGCTTGGGCCAGGCATGTCTTGTGGTAATTTGGTCCAACAGGCTGTTGCTTCCAGCCATCTCTATGCCTTTACATCGACTGTAACCCGGGGAGTCCGACACTTCCTTCAGAAACTAATCTAATTTTCTTCTTGAACATTTCCATTTTTGTTCCTAACAATCCATCCTCAATAAACAATGGCCGAAACCAGCTCGTTAAACCAGCTGCCTTTTTGACAATGAAAACCGATTCACCAGTGATTCACAACACATTCACCAGTGATTCACAACACATTCACCAGTGATTCACAACACATTCACCAGTGATTCACAACACACTCACCAGTGATTCACAACACATTCACCAGTGATTCACAACACATTCACCAGTGATTCACAACACATTCACCAGTGATTCACAACACATTCACCAGTGATTCACAACACATTCACCAGTGATTCACAACACACTCACCAGTGATTCACAACACATTCGAACTAGTACAATGCTTCGCTTTCTTCCTGTGATCGAACCGCGCCTTCCTGAATGTCTCGCCAGGAACTACAACATATCAATATTTGCCAATAGAACCAAAACACTTTATATAATAAACAGGAAACGTCAGCGGCTGGATTAAGAAGCATTTGGTCAAAATTTACGATAGGCTCGTTAAGGCTTCATAGACTCATTTTGTCCACATGTGGACAAAATGGCGTCAATAGATTAAATGAGACTTCAAGAGGTTAATCTCTCTCATCATAAATTAAGGAAACAGCTTCGCAAAGCTTCTCATAATAGCCGTCATATACTCATGAGACTCCCTCACAAGAGGCCCCTGATCTCATTTTCCACCTCATGGACCTAAGACATGTAAAATCACTTACTCCTAAAATAACGTTTATTATTCCATCAAGACTCCGCTGCCTGTAAGCAGATACCCGCTCTAATCCCCCCAGCCAATGTGCAAATCGGAGCTTCCTGCTCCTTGAATAACGAGCTGACTATTGTTTGGGTGCCAGGCACTGTTGTGCACGCCTGGGTGCAGTGCCTCGTTTGTTCAGAGGTGCCTTCACCTCCTCCCACACACTCGCCTCCCATCTCCCTGTTACTCCCGCGGAGCCCCGGGAGAAGCTGGAGTATGCTGCCATGCTGATTATACCATTCCACCGCCATTACAGCTCCCCTATTTCGTCGCGGGCGGCGGCGGCTGCTGGCTAGCTGCGAGGCGGTGTAATTGGAACGCTCTGAGCAGATGGGCGGTGAGTTTTATGTTTTCCGCGTTGTGTTAGCGAGCTGGGGCTAAGTAAAGGATCTCTCTCTCTCTCTCTCTCTCTCTCTCTCTCTCTCTCTCTCTCTCTCTCTCTCTCTCTCTCTCTCTCTCTCTCTCTCTCTCTCTCTCTCTCTCTCTCTCTCTCTCTCTCTCTCTCGTCCCTTATACGAGACGCTGGTTCGGGCTCGATAGCAATGTAATTAATGTTCCTAAGTTAATAATTCAAGCTTAACACTTTCATCTTTTCAACAGCGTGAATTTCAAGCCTGACTTTAGAAGCAAATCTAATTAACGATATTATCATTTTTTATAGGGATATACTTTTCTTAATGTGAGGCTCTAGTCACTGGTGATGCACTGTAAACTATGAAAGCCTGAGCTTTAATGGTACCAATTGACTGAGCGTCTTGTGTTGTAACTTCCATCTTCTGAAAGACAGTGGGTCAGGTGGGTTTCATTGGGAACATTGGCCTAGTACTAAACACAACCTTTTCCTCAAAGCATAATAATAATAATAACCTATGGCATCTGCGGATGGGATAACCAAAACATGGACATATGCATCCCAAAATAATCCACGTTTTGTTCGATTGATTGTGTAGTGAGATTGAAAACAAACTATCAAACATTTCATGTGTCTAGTTAAATATTATTATACATATACATATATAAATATATATATATAATCATATTTTATTCTTAGGATTGCTTAATTAGGCTTAGGATAGATTAGGTTTATGTGGCTGCAAGTTGTATTGTGCATCTTATGATACTAATAGCGCAAAATCCAAGTTTTTTTTTTTTACATTCCAGCCACAGTAACTATAGATACTATCTTTTAAGTAGATGGGGTGAGTTAGACCGTCACTATTAATTCGAATCAAGACCTGAGACGAGACGTCATGCTAGTTCTCTGCCTTGTTCGGAAGTACTAGCCTCCTTAACGTGGATCTACCTCAAGTACTCAAGGTGAAATTACTCAAGGTGGTACTCAGCCAGCTGAGATGTCATGTCTAACATGCGCGTGTTTATGCTGGTTCCGGGGATCAACGTCCCCGAGGCCCGATCTCTGACCATGGTAGTTGGTGGTCTGGTAAACTAGGCTTCACTTGAAGTAAGCTTTTAAAGCTTCTTGTCTGCCTTGATAAGTTCAGCTTGTGGCTCTTCGACGGCATTCAAAAATGTAAATCCCATCCCCTGTAGGTCGATGGCCAGCCATCATGTTTCTAACATTCACGTTTCTAATGTCATCAACATTAACAATGTTGAGGACATTTTATCTCGCTTTCTGAGGATAATTATCCTCTATGTTTTCCTCAGCTGCAAATGTAATGTACCCACATCTTCCCCCCAAGCAGATATTACTGTCTCCTGATGATTAATGGAACTCCAAGCTCTTTATCTCTCTCTCTCTCTCTCTCTCTCTCTCTCTCTCTCTCTCTCTCTCTCTCTTCTCTCTCTCTATCTCTCTCTCTCTCTCTCTCTCTCTCTCTCTCTCTACCGCTGGTCTGCGTCAGAACAAGAGTGTGATAGCAAGGCGACGGTGTGGAAAGTGAAGGAATTTGCCATATGGTTCGGGGAAAGGTTTTGTGATCTGTCTGCACGTGTCAGATGTTTGAAGCAAACACAAGACGACGTAATTATGATTGAAAGGTGATTGATAAAGGGGAGTGAAGCTGGGGAGTGAAGCGGTAGAGGGAGGGAGGGGAAGGGAGTGGCAGAAAGGGGAGTTTGATGGGCTGGTGGCTGCTTCATGCATTGGAGACCTGTGAAGCCGTTTTGGCTAATATTTTGCATTATTTCATTTTTACCAGCGCAGACTGTTGTCACTAGTTGTGTGTATGTAATGTGGAGGTAACGAGTCTCTCCGTTGGTAACGTGATGTCGAAGTCCCACATATTCGAGCCCATTGTATGGCTTTACTATTTTCTCATTGATTATTCATTATCGTGATTTCATTTATCACTAATTGACTCGCCTAATTATGCATGCGGGGGTTGAGGTTGGGCTCTTGGTCCCGCCTCTCAACAGTCAATCAACAATGTTCAAACATTTTAACAAAATACAATTTTGCAACACAAGAATTCATTAAATAAAGCCCAATCGTATATCCTCCCAGTGCTGAAGTTGTGTCTTGACCCATGGCTATATTGTGCCCAATATGTTCTCTGACAATGAAACCAAAGTACCATGACAACAGCTAATCCATTCACCATCAAAATAATCGTTTGAACAGGAGAACGGCCTATTGACATAGCTCGAGTGCATGGGGGAGTTGTGTAAAACCCTGGTTTGTGCCTCGGAGAGGCTGCAGGATCCAAGTAAGTTCAGTAGAACTTCTGGTTTCAACTCTTTTGACCATGTCGTAGCTCAGTCGATTAAGGCAGTGTCTGGGATGCTCCCAGACGCAGGTTCGAATCCTCGTCACGGCCCTTGTGGATTTGTTCAATCGTTTGGAATTCCTGGATGGGTGGTGGAGCTTGGCGCCTATCATGGAGGTATCGTTAATCTCTATAATTACACCCTTGACGTCTTGTTGCTCCTTATTTTCTAATACATGTTGTACAAGTCTAATACAAGTCTAATTAAGTAAAGTAAATGAAACATAAACATTAAGTATCAGCAGCTGAGATCAGCGGAGGTCGTCTTCTACCAAGGTGCCGACGATCACACAAATCCTTCCGCCAGCAAAACTAGATCCTGAGAATTTGAGAACTTTTATTTTAGTATTCAGTGTTTTCCGCGAAACATTTTTCTTTTGTCAGAGGGCTGAGTTAGGAGCAAAGATTAATTTGTATGCAAATGGTCTATTATAAATTGTTATTATTTTTTTGTTTGAAAATAGGATAACAATGGCTTTCATCTCCTGTCACTCCCGTGGGCAGTGTCGCTATTCTGGCGGTGTTACCTTACACACACACACACACACACACACACACACACACACACACACACACACACACACACACACACACACACACACACACACACACACAAACACACACACACACACATACACTCACACACAGACCTGTACACCAACTTAACTGTACACCAGTTGATTGACAGTTGAGAGGCGGGACCAAAGAGCCAGAGCTCAACCCCCGCAAGCACATCTAGGTAAGTACACCTAGAGAATTAGGTACGTAAACAAACATGGCTTTACAGAAGAGAAATCAAGTCAGACGAATCTACTAGAATTCATGCAAAAGTAATGAAAATATGGCAAGCCAGAGAAGTTTGCGCAGATTGTAACGTTCTGGACTTCCAAAAAGCCTTTGATACAGTACCTTACAAGAGAATAGTTAAAAAACCCGAGAAAAAGCACTAACATGGTTAAGGAATTACCCGACAGACACGAGTTAAAAAGTAACATTGAGGGGCGAGAAATCGGTCTGGCTTGAGGTGGAGTACCTCGAGGATCCGTACTGGGACCAATACTATTTCTTATTTATGTAAATGACAGGAGTGTTCGCCCGCCAAACACACACCGAAACTACGACGTTGGTGGGTCCCTAGATGCTACCGCCTGTTCTCAGAGCAAATCCATTACTATGAGAAACTAAATTTCCTCTAAAACCATCTTGATACTTATTTGTGATGGTCTGAAAGCATATTGTGGATCCATTATTAGTCTACATGTAAACTGGTAAGTGAATCTTTGTCCTGAACAGGGAATATTCTCTGGTTATAACTTTATCGCATTATAAATCATTGATTTAAAATATTGCAAAGAATATGTTGAGCATGTTTTCTTTGAAACAGCCTGACGAATTTGGTTTTCTGTAAACGAAATTCTCGTGTACTCTCAAATAGTTTTCGAATTCACTTCACATTTTCGTCTATAATACACTGTAGTAGCATAACTCAACGTAATGAGACCTAACCTAACCTAACCTTAACCTAAAGTAACCTTAATCTACCCTAACCATGGATAGGGAGTACATAATAGCACTAATTACGTAACCATTTTGAATCCATTAAGGGATGTCCTCCCTGAGGATAGGTTGCGTTAATTAGCCTTCAACCCGAGGCACTGAAGCACTTAACTACACAATCTTAAGACGGAAGAAGCGATCTTATCGTGCTCGTTACCACGTTGTTCATACTGGTAATAATAATAATGCTGATGATAGATACAAGAATTACAAAAATAATGTCACAACTCATTCTCTTGTTAAGACGACATATATAACATTTAAAAATATTCAAACAAATATATCTTAGCACTTACAATCACCTTCTGTGGCTGATTGTTCAATAAATTTGGTACTTTGTGTAAATTTTGGAAATATAAAGAAGATTCGTGCAAGACTCAAGTAAGAGAAATCGGAATTAAAGGAATGAAAAGGAGGTAGAAAAATCCGACTACTACTGCTCCTCCTCTTCCTTCTCCTCTTCCTCCTCTTCCTCCTCCTCTTCCTCCTCCTCTTCCTCCTCTTCCTCCTTTTTCTCCTCCTCCTCCTCCTCCTCCTCTCGTCCCTCTCCTCCCTCGCACCCTTTATAACCCAACTCTTCTCAAAATTCAGAAAATCCAATCTATATGGAGAGGGTTATCTGATTCTCTTCAAAAATCGCTTTCCATCCCCCCTCCCTCCCACCAGCCCTGCCCCCCCCCCTCCCCTCCCTTTCCCAACCGCCATAAATCAAAGCCTTGTTGAAACAGTCTTGGCTTCCTAAGCCACTCTGGCCTGCGCAAGCACCAGCCTCCCGCAGCACAGGTAGGAAAGCCCAAACAAAAAATAAAATGGCTACGCAGCAGACGGAGTCATGGCTTCTCTATATTTGTTATTTATGTTTGTGTATATTGCGTGCAGTTTCTCTGTCTCTGTCTCTGTCTGTCTCTCTCTCTCTCTCTCTCTCTCTCTCTCTCTCTCTCTCTCTCTCTCTCTCTCTCTCTCTCTCTCTCTCTCTCTCTCTCTCTCTTTTTCTTTTCTCTCTTTTCTCCCTTTTCACTACCTTTTGGTATTGTTTACCGTTTATAATAGTTATTTTCACCGTAGTTTCTTGTATTTTTGTGTCTCGTGTGTACACACACCATACAACATATATACATACATCATACATCAGGTGTACACGCGCCATACAACATATATACATACATCATACATCAGGTGTACACGCACCATACATCAGACTCACACACACACCATACATAAGACGCACACATAACTTACACATCACATTTAAAGATAATTACTGCCAAGGTAGACACATATATCCACGTCACACTAAGATAGTAACTATACCATTTTATAATAACATTAATAGGTAAATAGGTACTAGGGACCTATTTAATAGGGATTAATAGTACCAGGGGACAGGTAGGGAAAATGACTGTCGTATGTGACATTGATATATTAATGTGTTGAAATATAGAACAAATCACAGTACACTAGTGTAGGTAGCATATTATTTTAGTTAATACAGTGCTAGTGCACTACTAGTAAAGTACTCGGGGAATTACTAGCAAGAGGTTCTTGGGTGGATGTGATTTAAAAAGTAGTTTGCCCAATAAAGACAAAAAATCATTTGAAGCCGGAACTGTGGTAAATGAACTGTGTGCTTCTCTGCTTTACTAATAAACAAACTATAGGTTGTATTTTTTATTTACTTTATTAGGTTGAGAGTGCTATGTTTTCAGGTCTTGTTTTTGTATGGGTTAATTGCATAGAAAGATTTTGCTTATGTGACGAGCTCAAGAGAATGTGTGGAGAGTTTGTGTGCCTGTGTGTGTGTGTGTGTGTGTGTGTGCGTGCGTGTGTGTGTGTACTCACCTAATTGTACTCACCTAATTGTGCTTGCGGGGGTTGAGCTCTGGCTCTTTGGTCCCGCCTCTCAACCGTCAATCAACTGGTGTACAGATTCCTGGGCCTATTGGGCTCTATCATATCTACATTTGAAACTGTGTATGGAGTCAGCCTCCACCACATCACTTCCTAATGCATTCCATTTACTAACTACTCTGACACTGAAAAAGTTCTTTCTAACGTCTCTGTGGCTCATTTGGGTACTCAGCTTCCACCTGTGTCCCCTTGTTCGCGTCCCACCAGTGTTGAATAGTTCATCCTTGTTTACCCGGTCGATTCCCCTGAGGATTTTGTAGGTTGTGATCATGTCCCCCCTTACTCTTCTGTCTTCCAGTGTCGTGAGGTGCATTTCCCGCAGCCTTTCCTCATAACTCATGCCTCTTAGTTCTGGGACTAGTCTAGTAGCATACCTTTGGACTTTTTCCAGCTTCGTCTTGTGCTTGACAAGGTACGGGCTCCATGCTGGGGCCGCATACTCCAGGATTGGTCTTACATATGTGGTGTACAAGATTCTGAATGATTCCTTACACAGGTTCCTGAACGCCGTTCTGATGTTAGCCAGCCTCGCATATGCCGCAGACGTTATTCTCTTTATGTGGGCTTCAGGAGACAGGTTTGGTGTGATATCAACTCCTAGATCTTTCTCTCTGTCTGTTTCATTAAGTACTTCATCTCCTATTCTGTATCCTGTGCCTGGCCTCCTGTTTCCACTGCCTAGTTTCATTACTTTGCATTTACTCGGGTTGAACTTCAACAGCCATTTGTTGGACCATTCACTCAGTCTATCCAGGTCATCTTGTAGCCTCCTACTATCATCCTCTGTTTCAATCCTCCTCATAATTTTTGCATCGTCGGCAAACATTGAGAGGAACGAATCTATACCCTCTGGGAGATCATTTACATATACCAGAAACAGTATAGGTCCAAGGACTGACCCCTGCGGGACTCCACTTGTGACGTCTCGCCAATCTGAGGCCTCACCCCTCACACAGACTCGTTGTCTCCTGTTGCTTAGGTATTCCTCTATCCACCGGAGTACCTTCCCTCTCACTCCAGCCTGCATCTCCAACTTTCGCACTAGCCTCTTGTGTGGTACTGTATCAAAGGCTTTCTGACAATCCAAAAATATGCAGTCTGCCCACCCTTCTCTTTCTTGCCTTATTTTTGTTGCCTGGTCGTAGAATTCAAGTAACCCTGTGAGGCAGGACCTGCCATCCCTGAACCCATGTTGATGCTGTGTTACAAAGTTCCTTCGCTCCAGATGCTCCACTAGTTTTTTTCGCACAATCTTCTCCATCAGCTTGCATGGTATGCAGGTTAGGGACACTGGCCTGTAGTTCAGTGCCTCCTGTCTATCCCCTTTCTTGTATATCGGGACTACGTTAGCTGCTTTCCAAATATCTGGCAGTTCCCCTGTTGCCAGTGATTTGTTATACACTATGGAGAGTGGTAGGCTCAGTTCTCTTGCTCCTTCCTTTAGAACCCAAGGGGAGATTCCATCTGGGCCTTCGTCACGTCCAACTCTAGTAAACACTTCCTTACTTCCCCACTGGTAATCTCAAACTCTTCCAGTGGTTCCTGGTTAGCTATTCCCTCACTTACCTCTGGAATTTCTCCTTGTTCTGTGTGTGTGTGCATGCGTGCGTGTGCGTGCGTGGTTGCCTCCATGCGTCTGCTCACTTCGGTGTTGCTGCAACATTCCAACTGGAAATACTTGCACCATTCTGCATGTTGAACTTGCAAGCGTTCCTCTCGTGGAAGACGCAACATTCCGCGTGTTCACATCATTCTTCAGGGGAATGTGAAGTACTATGTAGTACTATGAAGTATTATGAAGTAGTACTATGAAGTACTATGTACTATGTAGACTACTCGTGATTTTCCTCTGATTCCTTCCTCGTTATTCTTCTGGTATTATAATTAATGTAGTATTTTACACTATGTGTTGTTTCAGCACTTTTCTGCGTGTCCTTTCTTGAGAGAGAGAGAGAGAGAGAGAGAGAGAGAGAGAGAGAGAGAGAGAGAGAGAGAGAGAGAGAGAGAGAGAGAGAGACAGAGAGAGAGAGAGACAGAGAGACAGAGAGAAAGAGAGATAGATAGAGAGAGAGAGAGAGAGAGAGAGAGAGAGAGAGAGAGAGAGAGAGAGAGAGAGAGAGAGAGAGAGAGAAGAGAGAGAGAGAGAGAGAGAGAGAGAGAGAGAGAGACAGAGAGACAGAGAGAAAGAGAGAAGAGAGAGAGAGAGAGAGAGAGAGAGAGAGAGAGAGAGAGAGAGAGAGAGAGAGAGAGAGAGAGAGAGAGAGAGAGAGAGAGAGAGAGAGAGAGAGAGAGAGAGAGAGAGAGAAAGAAGTGAGAGAAAGAACGAGCAGGAAATTAACATTATCATAGTCATATGAAGGTTAGTTTAATAATATATATATATATCTTTTTTCAGGTAAAGCGAGGGGCCCAGAACCCGGTTAAGCCTCATCTTTCACTCCTCTCAGTAAGAGCTAAGTGTACTAATAAGATAATATCTGTTTTGTTATCGAGTAACTCAGTAGAAGCTTTGAGAATTAATGTGCGTGGTGGGTCTCATAACCTTAGTGTGCACGGTTTTAAGTTTTGCCACCGGAGCACCGAGTTTATTGGGCAGCGCCATTCATCGTGTGAGTGGACACACCGCCATAGCAGCATGTACAGCACTCCGCCCAATAGGAAGAAAACCCGCTGGGTTGTTCATCCTGTCACTTGTACCCAGACACAGCCGGGACTTGCTTGACTGGTGGTAGTGGGTCCCATACCTATCCTATGGGTGGTGGTAGTGGGTCCCACACCCATCCTGTGGGTGGTGGAGGCCCCCACACCCATCCTGTGGGTGGTAGTGGGTCCCACACCCATCCTGTGGGTGGTGGTGGGTCCCATACCTATCTTTCCAAAGGTAGCTTCCAGCTCCCACAGTACATCTGCCGCCGATACATCTAGTTCCCACAGTAAACCACCCATAGAAGCATCCAGTTCCCACAGCCGCAGAAACATCTAGCTCTCACAATAGACCTGCCACAGAAGCAACCAGCTCCCACAGTAAAACTACCACTGGACCAACCAGCTCCCACAGTAAAACTACCAATGGACCACCCAACTCCCACAGTACAACAACCACAGGAACACCCAGCTCCCACAGTAAAACTACCACTGGACCACCCAGCTCCCACAGCTAAAACTACCACTGGACCACTCAGCTCCCACAGTAAAACTACCACAGGAACTCCCAGCTCCCATAGCAACAGTGGACGGAAGCTTCTGTTTTGACAAGCTCAACTTGTCATTCTATCTATATCTGTCCAACTTTGTTTTGTTTGGGGGTGAGTGTGAGCCATATGTGGCCTGTTTGGTGAGAGGAGAGGGGAAGGGAACCTAAAGGGAGGGGAAGAGAGAGAGAGAGAGAGAGAGAGAGAGAGAGAGAGAGAGAGAGAGAGAGAGAGAGAGAGAGAGAGAGAGAGAGAGAGAGAGAGAGATGGAAGGGGAGGAGATGGGGAGAGGGGGAAGATGAGAGAAGATGAGGAGATTAAAGGAAGACGGGGGATAGCGAGAGAGAGGGTGGAAAGGGTCGGAAGAGAGGATGAAAAGAGAGAGAGTGAGGGGGGGGGAGAACAACGAGCCCCGGGAACCGCCGGGTACCCATCTAATAACAAATATAGTAACCAAGACGTGCAGCTCAAGAGATACGTTTGTTGTTGTTTAAGATTTGCAACCTGGAACAAAAGCCCCAAGTAGCACGGCTATGGTGAGCCCGTAGTCAAGATATATGTCGATCCCCCTCAATGTCTCAAGTCCGTCTCCCGCGATTATGAAGGCTTTCAGCCTCCTTTAAGACTTTTTTTCTCTCTCGGAGATTCTAAACTAAAATTAAAAGTAATTTTGAAAGCGGTCTGATGTTGAAGGGACCTCTCAACAAATTTTTATTAGACACAACGACCACAAAAGTTGAGACAGGAGCAGTAAAGGAAAGTAAGAAGATGTCTTTGCTTCCATGGAGTCTTTTTTCTTTACAAATTACTTATTTTTTAAGACTTATGTAAATATAAATCGAGTTGCAAATCCACAGTATCTTGGGTCATAGCATTTTTTAGACTTTGATCTTCGGGAAGTGGAATTCGGAGCAATAAATACGAAACCGTCGCTCTATCAGCCAGGCCCTGATGGATAGACTACTATCAACAGTATTGTCACTCTCGGCGCTCTCACTACAGCAGCGATCATCATCCTAAACGCGATCACCATCAAAATGTCATCCACCATGACAGTCATCATATTGTTAATCACAGCCTCAATCACCACTGTGGACTTTATTATCATCATCCATCCTCATCACCACAATCTCCACCATCATTAATCTCTAACACTTCCACCACCATCATCACCATCTATACCACCACCAGAACAGCCTTTCTCCACCACCACTCTACCACCAGCACCACCTCTCTTCACCATCATCTCTCCACCACCAGCATCACCACACCTCTCCACCACCTTCACCACCACCAGCACCACCTCTCTTCACCATCATCTCTCCACCACCAACACCACCACACCTCTCCACCACCTTCACCACCACCACCACCAGCAGCAGCAGGTGGAGCAGGGAGGCGAGCCCAGAACACAAATCAACAGCCATGTAGACTGCAAACCAACTTGCTCGGCTTGCTTAATTACTTCCTTGCTTGTTACTTGTACAGCTTTTGTTACGAAATTACAATTCGGAGAGACTCGAGAGGCTCCAGAGAGCGAGAGAGAGAGAGAGAGAGAGAGAGAGAGAGAGAGAGAGAGAGAGAGAGAGAGAGAGAGAGAGAGAGAGAGAGAGAGAGAGAGAGAGAGAATGTGTGTGTGTGTGTGTGTATGAGATAGTGAGAGTGTGAGTGTAAAATAGTGTGATTTTCTCGCCAAAATTGCTTAATTTTAAATTTTTTTTTTTATTTCATGCAATTAATCACAAAATTAATTAGTCCCCAAGTCTCATTATATTTGCAGATTCAAAGTCTGTACCGAGTGCTTGAAACTGTTTGAGTCCCTCCGACTGGCAGACCTGAGGGCCTCTAAAGTCACCTTGGGAATAAGAATCATTAACGTACGCGAGCAGCATATAGTCGAGGTGAGACTCGCCGATCACTAAGAGGTCTCACACGCACACGCACAGGAACACACATGCACGCACACACGCACGCACGCACACACGCGCACACACCCACACACACACACACACACACACACACACACACACACACACACACACACACACACACACACACACACACACACACACACACACATACGAGGGGGGGCCTCGTATCCTGGTGGATAGCGCGCAGGTCTCGTAATTCTGTGGCGCGGGTTCGATTCCCGCACGAGGCAGAAACAAATGGGCAAAGTTTCTTTCACCCTCAATGCCCCTGTTACCTAGCAGTAAATAGGTACCTGGGAGTTAGTCAGCTGTCACGGGCTGCTTCCTGGGGCGTGTGTGTGTGTGTGTGTGTGTGTAGTGTGGGAAAAAAAAGTAGTTAGAAAACAGTTGATTGACAGTTGAGAGGCGGGCCGAAAGAGCAAAGCTCAACCCCCGCAAAAACAACTTGGTGAATACACACACACACACACACACACACACACACACACACACACACACACACACACACACACACACACACACACACACACGCGTCTTTCGGTTCATCTTTGCTGCTTGAGTATCTACCGCACTCAACGATCCCTCTCACTCTCTACCTCAGCTGCACCTTTTCTCTCTGCTCAGTCTTACCTCCCATTACTCCCTCACTTCCCCTCTTCAACAAACATCGTCTTACTATCACTTTCCTCGTTCCCTCTCTCTCTCTTTCTCTCCTCTTTACTGCCTATTTCTTTATTAACAATTATTGCACCTATATCATCTCTCGCCATCTGCATCTCTTCCCTCTGTTATCGCTTGCTGTCCTTCTCTCCGCTTCTTCTTCCCTCTTTTTCTGCCCTTCCCCTCTTCCCTACATCTCCCCGCTCCCGCCAGAGTGTACCCCCGGGAGTTTTCGCTTCTCCTGGCTCCACACGGGTAGCGAGGCAGGTGTAGACCTTAACCAGGTCATTCTGCAGTATCCAGCAGTCACTGCTCAGTCTGAGAACTCTCAAGGTCGGTGGAAACCGAACGAAATGTCTCCAAGGACCTTGATAAACCTTCCTCCTTTGCCATGCTCTGGTGTTTTCTCCGTGTTCAAGATAGGAAGGACAGACCAGAGACATTAACGACTCTTCAAGAGGTTTGAGTGCTCCTTAAAGACACGATTCGGAACAATTAGCTTCAATCTCAGTTGCCACAAAGCATCAGCATGGCTTCTGTGAAGGTAGATTATGCCTATAGAATCTATTAAGGTCTTTACGGCCAAATTACAGAGTAACCCAGTAACTGGGAAGATAAGAATGGGGTGACTGTGGAGTTCTTCGTTGTCAGAGTTTGGTCTCGGAGTGTCTCGCCTGATGGTTCAAAAACTGATTGAGACGAGAGCCGAAGACTACAGGAAATGCTTCACGCGCTCAAGCGGTGGTCGGGATAGTGTTAAATCGTCTTTATTCGTGACAAATAATAAATAATTGGTATATGTTGTGGGGAGAGAAGACCTCCGCCCCCCAGAGAGTACTGACTAAATATATGGCTGCTCCCAGAAGCAGAGAAAGAGCATGATATGGGAATATGTGTTACTGTATATTCATTGCTAAACTTGTCACCGAAAAAGTTCTAAACTAAATTACGTCTGTAGCATACGTCAAGCTGGTTTTACGGGCTCACCATAGCCCGTGCTACATGGACACTTCGTTCTGAGTAACTAAATCTAAAACAACAACAGCTAAGCTATTGTATATGTGAATATCCTTCAGGAATGAAGACAAAGGTGTCCTCAGAACACAATATACAACCAGTGCTCTAGTTTGCTGCTCCAGCGTGGAGCCCGCATCAAAAAACAAAATAAAAGTAAAACTACAAAATGTTCATAAATATTCTGAAAGACTTGTCACAGAGCTCAAGAGACTAAGCTATAGTGAGAGGCTGAGGGAACTCACACTCGTCACCGTTGGAGAAAAAGGCGTATCAAGAGACATGATAACGATATACAAAATATTAAGAAATATTGATAATGTGGACAACGAGGAAATGTCCAGAGTGAGAAACGTCCGAGGAGAAGGAACGGGTGACATCGGGAGAGACGGATGAGCAGGAGAGATGTCAGAAGAAACTTTCAGTGGAAAAGTTGCAAGTGGAACGGGCTACGGGAGAAGGTCCGTGGCGCGAATTAAAACGAGAAGTTTCAAAGGGAAATAGAACGATAAACATGAGGGATGAAATGCATTAGCTGACCTGGAATAAAGAGACCGGGCCGTGGTGTACACGTATTGTTCAACCCGTCCTCTTAATAACCCGTCCTCTTAATAACCCGTCCTTTTAATAACCCGTCCTTTTAATAACCCGTCCTCTTAATAACCCGTCCTCTTAATAACCCGTCCTCTTAATAACCCGTCCTTTTAATAACCCGTCCTTTTAATAACCCGTCCTCTTAATAACCCGTCCTCTTAATAACCCGTCCTTTTAATAACCCGTCCTCTTAATAACCCGTCCTCTTAATAACCCGTCCTTTTAATAACCCGTCCTTTTAATAACCCGTCCTTTTAATAACCCGTCCTTTTAATAACCCGTCCTCAAAATAGCATTATGAGGGATATTGTACCCGACGCCAAAAACTCTCGCATTAAAAAACAGTAGCGACTCGCGAAATATATATAATGTCCCGTTTTCTGTTCGTGGAACCTCAGGTAGGTTAGGATACGGCACTTTAGTACGACAGTGTTTTCAGGACATTTAAACCAGATGGTAGCTTATTTCCAGAGCCAAAATCATTGTCGAATTCAGTATGTGATGCTCTCTTCTCTCTCTCTCTCTCTTGAATTGTGCCCTCCCACACCCGACCATGTTAGGCACGTGCCCCACAGGAATCAGGGTGCAAACTTGGGGGAGGCTAAACCCAAGCGTCTAGCCTCCGGCCTCGGACAAATATTCTGTTTTATAGATAGAAACAGTGTCATATGTTGATAGGATGAAGCCCAATTCGCTGAGCATTCTGTTCATTGACAGTTAATAAGGGGCATCAAGCACCCGAAGCTCAACCCTTGCTAGCACATTTTGGCGAGTACAAAAGAGTGAGTACAAAAGAGCGAGTACATCTAGGTGAGTGCATAACAAAATTATGATATGAATGAGTGTGTGTGGTTGTGCCGGAGGCTCATTCTAACAACCGTACGGGATTGTATTTTCTTTTTTAATTTGTGTATGTTTGTGTATATTCAAATGAATATTTAATGAAGGTAAAATGTATATACATGTGTAAGTGGCGTGAGTATGTTTGTGTAGGTCTCCTCCTCTTCTTCTTCTCCTACCGCTCCCTGTCCTCCACCTCCCTGTCCTCCACCTCCCTGTCCTCCATCTCCCTGTCCTCCACCTCTCCGTCCTCCACCTCTCTGTCCTCCACCTCCCTGTCCTCCATCTCCCTGTCCTCCATCTCCCTGTCCTCCACCTCCCTGTCCTCCATCTCCCTGTCCTCCATCTCCCTGTCCTCCACCTCCCTGTCCTCCACCTCCCTGTCCTCCATCTCCCTGTCCTCCACCTCCCTGTCCTCCACCTCCCTGTCCTCCATCTCCCTGTCCTCCATCTCCCTGTCCTCCACCTCCCTGTCCTCCACCTCCCTGTCCTCCATCTCCCTGTCCTCCATCTCCCTGTCCTCCACCTCCCTGTCCTCCACCTCCCTGTCCTCCATCTCCCTGTCCTCCACCTCCCTGTCCTCCATCTCCCTGTCCTCCATCTCCCTGTCCTCCACCTCCCTGTCCTCCACCTCCCTGTCCTCCATCTCCCTGTCCTCCACCTCCCTGTCCTCCACCTCCCTGTCCTCCATCTCCCTGTCCTCCATCTCCCTGTCCTCCACCTCCCTGTCCTCCACCTCCCTGTCCTCCATCTCCCTGTCCTCCATCTCCCTGTCCTCCACCTCCCTGTCCTCCACCTCCCTGTCCTCCATCTCCCTGTCCTCCACCTCCCTGTCCTCCATCTCCCTCTCCTCCATCTCCCTGTCCTCCACCTCCCTGTCCTCCACCTCCCTGTCCTCCACCTCCCTGTCCTCCACCTGCCCGTCCTCCACCTCCCTGTCCTCCACCTCCCTGTCCTCCACCTGCCTGTCCTCCACCTCCCTGTCCTCCACCTGCCCGTCCTCCACCTCCCTGTCCTCCACCTGCCTGTCCTCCACCTGCCTGTCCTCCACCTCCCTGTCCTCCACCTGCCTGTCCTCCACCTCCCTGTCCTCCACCTCCCTGTCCTCCACCTCCCTGTCCTCCACCTTCCTGTCCTCCACCTGCCCGTCCTCCACCTGCCTGTCCTCCACCTGCCTGTCCTCCACCTTCCTGTCCTCCACCTGCCCGTCCTCCACCTGCCTGTCCTCCACCTGCCCGTCCTCCTCTGGGGTATAACCCCGTGGCTCATCATTCTGGCGTGACGCTGAGCTCTGATTTACATAAGACGACGTCACTGATAGAATAATAGATATTGACAAAAGGGTTTTCGCAAAATTTCGATTTTATATTTCCCATTTTTTGTTTCGTTTGTCTGATCGTCAAAATGTGTTTGTTGATTAAAGGAGATAGAAGAAAAGAGGGGGTGTGAGGGGGAAGAGTGGAGAGGGGGGGGGGGGTTTGAGGGGTGAAAAGTCACATTTAAACAAATTCATCTGATTTTGTGTTTGTTTGTTTACCTGTCTTTTAAGTTACCTGTTCACCAGCTTTCTTGTTATTTTTTCTTAAATTGTCTTGCTTCGTGCTCTGTGTCTGAGTAGCCTTCCTGTTTTTTTTTCTGTGTTCTCACAGCACAGAAGAGAGGAGAATAGATTTTGGCCAAAATTTCAAGAAATCTGTCTCTCTCGATATCTGTCAAGGTTGTTTTCTGTGATCCTCTCTGCAGGTGTTTGATATAGTCTTAAGTTTACATTCAGGAAATACCTGGGTAAATACTGGGTTGAAAATAGGATTGTTGATTTATAAAGCAGATTACTGGGTAACATCACAGATGCAAGATCGCGTGATTGTTTCCAGCGAAGTTTGTACATGTTTATGAGTGAATTTGGGTGGATATAGACCTGATGAATGTCGTCACTCATCCCATGAGTCAAGTGATATGATGTTAGAAGGCTAAGAGGGCACTGTGTTTAAATCAACCGTTCAGATGAATAGAGTTCGAACCTACTTGGGGGGGGGGTGGCGAGAAGTGTTGAAATATGTAAATATTTTCACATAAATATTCCCCCGTCTCGTTGTTATTCTGGAATACCCCCCTTAGCAGGTGAGAAGGGGGGGGAATACGGGGGGAAGATAGTGCTAGGCATTAAATGCTCCTCTGAGCGAATATAATGAGTTTATACCACTACGGCATGAGTTGAAATGGATCAGACTTCTTTGGTGGAGGATTGCCGAGCTCAGGTCTGCGTACTCACATAGTTGCGTGTGAGTGCATGTGTGTGTGTGTGTGTGTGTGTGTGTGTGTGTGTGTGTGTGTGTGTGTGTGTGTGTGTGTGTGTGTGTGTGTATGTATTCACCTAGTTGTATTCACCTAGTTGTGTTTGGGGGGGGTTGAGCTTTGCTCTTTCGGCCCGCCCCTCAAATGTCAATCAACTGTTTACTAACTACTTTTTTTCCCCACACCACACACACCAGGAAGCAGCCCGTGACAGCTGACTAACTCCCAGGTACCTATTTACTGCTAGGTAACAGGGGCATTAAGGGTGAAAGAAACTTTGCCCATATGTTTCTGCCTCGTGCGGGAATCGAACCCGCGCCACAGAATTACGAGTCCTGCGCGCTATCCACCAGGCTACGAGGCCCCCGAGGATGTGTGTGTGTGTGTGTGTGTGTGTGTGAATGTATGTATTCACTTAGTTGTAATCTCCTAGTTGTGCTTGCGGGGGATGAGCTCTGGCTCTTTGGGCCCGCCTCTCAACTGTCAGTCAATCCTCTGATCCCCCACCCCCCCCCCCCAAACACACACACACACGTCGATCGATCGTCCGGGGAATGATCCCCGGACCCTAGTACTACGAATCCCGATAGCTGTCCACTCAGCCTTCAGGCTCCATGTGTGCGTGCGTTCATGCGTGTGCGCGTGCGTGTGTTTGGTGTGTCGACATGAAGCTTATTCATGAGGACATGAATTCAAATAAATTGGAAGAACTTGACATGTATGTTTATGATGATTTTGTTGTGACGAGGTTCTCTGTCTCTGTCTCTGTCTGTCTGTCTGTCTGTCTGTCTGTCTGTCTGTCTCTCTCTCTCTCTCTCTCTCTCTCTCCCCTCCCTGCTCGCTCCTCTTGCACTATCGTCTCTCCGCTTTCCTTCCTTTCTCTTTCTTCCGTCTCATATATCTCCCTCCCATCCTCGTATCCTCTTCTCCCATTCAGACTCTCTACTTTTCTCACTCACTACTTTCCCTCCTGTTTCTCTTTGTTCTCATTTGGTTGCTCCTCTTTCCTTTCACCTTGCTTCCCCCTCCCATTCCCACTCCCTCCTCTCTTTTCATCACTCTCCCCCCTCTCTCTCTCTCCCTCTCTCTCTCTCCCTCTCTCTGGACTGGCCTCTAAATAATTTAGCAGGGATCTCCGAGGGGTTCCATGTACGGAGGGAATTCTTTATGTTGGGGCTGCCAGGCTCCACCACCACAGGGGCTGCCAGGCTCCACCACCACACCACCACAGGGGCTGCCAGGCTCCACCACCACATCACCACAGGGGCTGCCAGGCTCCACCACCACACCACCACACCACCACAGGGGCTGCCAGGCTCCACCACCACACCACCACAGGGGCCGCCAGGCTCCACCACCACACCACCACACCACCACAGGGGCCGCCAGGCTCCACCACCACAAGCTCCACCACCACACCACCACAGGGGCTGCCAGGCTCCACCACCACACCACCACACTACCACAGGGGCCGCCAGGCTCCACCACCACACCACCACAGGGGCTGCCAGGCTCCACCACCACACCACCACAGGGGCCGCCAGGCTCCACCACCACAGCACCACAGGGGCTGCCAGGCTCCACCACCACACCACCACAGGGGCTGCCAGGCTCCACCACCACACCACCACAGGGGCTGCCAGGCTCCACCACCACACCACCACAGGGGCTGCCAGGCTCCACCACCACACCACCACAGGGGCCGCCAAGCTCCACCACCACACCACCACAGGGGCTGCCAGGCTCCACCACCACACCACCACACCACCACAGGGGCCGCCAAGCTCCACCACCACACCACCACACCACCACAGGGGCCGCCAGGCTCCACCACCACACCACCACACGACCACAGGGGCCGCCAGGCTCCACCACCACACCACCACAGGGGCTGCCAGGCTCCACCACCACACCACCACACCACCACAGGGGCCGCCAGGCTCCACCACCACACCACCACACGACCACAGGGGCCGCCAGGCTCCACCACCACACCACCACAGGGGCTGCCAGGCTCCACCACCACACCACCACAGGGGCTGCCAGGCTTCACTGTAGTACAGATTGTCTTGAAATGAAGCCTCCTTCAAGCCACTCGACATAACATTTATTAAACCAATACTTGATTATGCAGCACCAGCCTGGAACCCGCACCTTATGAGGCATAAAACAAATGCACTTATTACGTTCAAAATAAAACAGAGGGGGGGGAGGGGGGGAGAAGGGGGGGGAATGATAATACCAGACTGATAACAAGTAAATGGAATTGAAATCCATACAAATTCCTGCATGAAGATCCGGATCAACCGGGTTGTAGTGGATGCGTGGGCTTCGGACCACTCCAAATAACCAAATGAAGCAAGTTATCATCTAACAAGCCAATTACTCCCTATTAAGCTCTCCCATGGGCTTATAAAGACATTTATAATAAAGATATCATTACAATATAATTGAAATTATATTCAGATAGTTCAAATAACCTTTAAATGGCGGTCAAGTCATAGGGGACCAGATTGGCACAGAAAGTTATATCTCCTCCTGGTTATCGACCATCCTCTATGGCCGGTGGTCTTGGCATCTGACCGGAGATTTTCGTCCATCGGTACCTGCTTGGTGTATAGCACTGTTTGACTTCCTGTGATTTGTCATCATTTTCTCTGCTCATCCGATATATTGATCTGAGCAGCTCATCCGAGAGTCGATGAATGGGTAGTCGATATATGGGTAATGGGTTACCTGGTAGGAAGGAATCTGAATAATGGGAGTAAACATGTCGGAAGACCTTACTTATAAAGAACACAATAAACAAGCTGGATAAAGAAGGTGGATAAAGGCTGGATAAAAATGGCTGGATATGAAGAACCTTCCAAACAAGAGATGGCTAACCAGTCATGGTAATTTTTTTTTTTTTAAACTTGACACTAGTGAGACCATCCACAGGCGCCGCTTTGTCATATATATATATATATATATATATATATATATATATATATATATATATATATATATATATATATATATATATATATATATATATATATATATATATATATATGTCGTACCTAGTAGCCAGAACTCACTTCTGAGCCTACTATGCAAGGCCCGATTTGCCTAATAAGCCAAGTTTTCATGAATTAATTGCTTTTCGACTACCTAACCTACCTAACCTAACCTAACCTAACTTTTTCGGCTACCTAACCTAACCTAACCTATAGAGATAGGTTAGGTTAGGTCAGGTAGGGTTGGTTAGGTTCGGTCATATATCTACGTTAATTTTAACTCCAATAAAAAAAAATTGACCTCTTACATAATGAAATGGGTTGCTTTATCATTTCATAAGAAAAAAATTAGAGAAAATATATTAATTCATGAAAACTTGGCTTATTAGGCAAATCGGGCCTTGCATTGTAGGCTGAAAAGTGAGTTCTGGCTACTAGGTACGACATATATATATATATATATATATATATATATATATATATATATATATATATATATATATATATATATATATATATATCACGTTACTCTGAAATGTATGTGGCTAGACACTATAGTGCTCTCTAGGGTGGTATAATAGTACCCAAAAACAACCTTATTCAAAACTGGCAACATTACTGACATAGAGAGCGTGCACAGATCATTTACTGGTTGTAAACAACTCAATAAAATATGTAATTTATTGGGAACTTTTAACATTTCTAAACCTGCGTTCGCTATAGTGCAGACCAGAGAGATGCATCATTATTTACACTATCAAAATATTAGAGGCACTTGTTTCAAACCTGCACTCGGAAATAATTCCACGCGAGACCAGAATTAGGGATTTACAGGAAGTGCAAAATCGTCCTGTTGAAAAGCAGAGGTTCAATATATATGTTGAGACACAATTATGTCAGCATTAACAGACCAACACTGTCTCTCTTAACATAAGGGGCATGAACGGGCCGTTCTCTCACGGGTCTCAGAAAGAGAACTTGATAAAAAAAACTACAAAGGATACCACCTGATCAACCGGGATGTGATTTATACGTCAGACTATGATCAGCGGCGTCTAACAGCCTGGTTGACCAGACCACCAACTAGGAGGCTGGTCAAAGACCGGGCCGCCGGAACATTGATCCCATGAACCAACAACAGGTAGGCAAGATTGGTAACCCTCTTAGAAGGCTCGTGGGTGGGGTGAGGCGTCAATGTTTAATAAGGTGGAAGAAATATGATAATGGGAAGAAAGTGAGATAAAGGTATATATAGGGAAGGAGGGATCGGGGTAAGCTGTGATGGAGATTAGGGGAGGGACTTGGGTAATGGGGAGGATACTAAGTAAACAATTGTATGGAGAGGGAGATTGAGAGAGGGAGGAACCCTTCCATATACTTCAACGCCTTACATCAATCTTTCCCCATAATTACCTTACTTTAGAGGGAGGGGGAGGAAGAGATTATGAGGGAAAAAGGTATGAGGGTGGAAGGAGGGAGGGTGGGGTTAGGTAAAGGATTACGTGGAATAGGGATGGACTGGGTGGAAGGGAAGGGAGAGAAAGGAGAGTGGGACGGTTCATAGCTTTTAAAATAAAATAAGCTAATAATTCCTAAATCTGATATAAGGATTGGAATAATCACTTCATTATTGAGACAAATTTATATTCGAGTTGGAGTCTCTCTCTCTCTCTCTCTCTCTCTCTCTCTCTCTCTCTCTCTCTCTCTCTCTCTCTCTCTCTCTCTCTCTCTCTCTCTCTCTCTCTCTCTCTCTCTCTCTCTCTCTCACCTCTCCTACTCGTCTCCTGGCCTTAGTGAGAGGTATTCATTCACTCAACTCATGATACGCAAATTCAGCATCCGACCTGACATCTCAGATTTATCTCCCGAGCCGTTCTCGCTTCTAATCCTGATTCTTATTGGAACTTGGGTCGTTTGAATCCGTCTCGATCTGTTTCTTCTCAGCTGTCTTGCCCCTCCCTTCCCCCCCCCCCCTGATTGATTTTGGGTATTTTTCCGGAGTCAAGTTAACAGTTTCTTAAGACTCATTTAGAGCCCCAGACTGTAGTTTTAATGAATAAATTTTGTGTTTTAACAATTTGTTCATTTATGTGTTCATTTTGGTATTTGGTTTTTAAGTTTTCTTGATATAAAATTTCATATGGGTATGTGATCAACTGAGTTGTGATTCATGCGTTCAGCAGCGTCCAACAGCCTGGATGATCAGAAGGGGAGGTTTGGGGTGGGGGGACATTATTCTTCGTAACCTAATCAAGGTATTCTAAAGAAATGGTTATTCAGCTCACCTATACTGGTCTCGTCTCACCTGGATGCTCGGCTCATCTGTGTTCTCTCAAGGGAGGAATGGGATGCTGTTTCTTGTTGTGATAAAACAACTGTGATACCGGAAGTGGACAGGTCGTGGCCAGTAATCTGATCTGGTTATCCGGTAATCCAATTACCGAGAGAGAGAGAGAAGGTAGCACCCAGCTCACCTGTCAATATTTTGATGCAGAGAGAGAGAGAGAGAGAGAGAGAGAGAGAGAGAGAGAGAAAAAAAAAAAAGAGAGAGAGAGAGAGAGAGAGAGAGAGAGAGAGAGAGAGAGAGAGAGAGAGAGAGAGAGAGAGAGAGAGAGAGAGAGAGAAAAAAAGAGAGAGAGAGAGAGAGAGAGAGAGAGAGAGAGAGAGAGAGAGAGAGAGAGAGAGAGAGAGAGAAAAAGAGAGAGAAAAGAGAGAGAGAGAGAGAGAGAGAGAGAGAGAGAGAGAGAGAGAGAGAGAGAGAGAGAGAGAGAGAGAGAGAGAGAGAGAGAGAGAGGTATTTGTGTTAGATTTATTTTTATGGAAAAATATATCAGAAGATAATTTTTTAACGTAATATTGATCAATGAACAAAGCCCCGACGTAATTAATGTAATTTAATTCATTTTTTAATAATCTGTACCCTTCTAATAATTTCATCCTGCTGTAAGTATTCTATAATACAATTTAAAAAAAAGTCTTGCATAATATTTGCGCTCGTGACAGAATTGTAAATAATATGGCTATATGCTTTTTAAGATTATTATTGTTCATGAAATCAGTAAAATAATTTAACTAGTAGATATGACTCGGTACAGGGAAGCACGCTATAGGTGTCATACCCGTGTTAGGTTACAGCTTAGACACCCTGTAGGTGGGTGTCACCCCATTAAGTTTCAGCTTAGACACCTGCCCACAATAGTCTGAGAATATACCATATTGTTTTCACCTAGAAATCTTATGAGTGGTGTAATTCGTTCACACGACCAGAGAAATAATTCAAAATACAAAAAGAATTTAGAATAAATGAAACCACTGAAGATTTATTGCGGCAAATGAGGCAGTTCTCTCACGGGGTTCTATTTATACGTTCACAAACTCACTCATACAAACGTCTAGCCTTCGCTTGAAACAATCCAGAGATCCGACGTCTGTTATATTACCCGGTAGTTTGTTCCATAAATATAGAGCATTATTTCAAACTAGTATTTGCCCAGGTCTATCCTGGGGTAAATACAAGTAGACTATGGTTCTAGAACTAATTGCATAGTAGCTCACCTATGCAAGTAGAGCTTGGTTCTGCAACCTGTCACACAGGCTGCATAAAGCTACAATTACCTTAATGAGCAAACAACTAAAACAGACGAATAATACTGGTAAATACTGTCAACTCAATGAACTACTTACTAATCAGTAACCAAATGAAAACAAACATGACAAGCAATAAATAATTCTTACCTAACTCAGCACACAACATATAATAATAAATACATAATAATAAATAATAATAAATACACCATAAAAACACATGAAAATCGGCACCAAAATACTATTCAATAACATTTACCAAAACTAAAGAATGGATATAAATAAGACCAGGAGGCCTGGTCGACGACCGGGCCGCGGGGACACTAAGCCCCGGAAGCACCTCAAGATAGAAGAGCTGCCTCGTATAGGCCAATAGGCCTTCGCAAGTTTCCCAGTGGCATAACACAAAGATTTTCACCTCTGTACATTACCTGTAAAATCGTATAGTGAATGTACTTGCTTCAGTTTAACAAAAACATTCCTACCACCTTGAGCTGGCACCATGCCTATCCTACTGACGAATGTTTCAGTGTAAACTTGTTTGTGAGACTTGTTAGTTCCAATAAAATTTATATATATTTATGGTTGACCTTCACTCTGGCAGTCGTCTCGATTTCCAATTAACAACTGACGCTTTCAAACGAATGGCATCACTTCGTTACTCGCCCGAATTCGATATTTGGAGGAACTTCATCGGAGTTCCACTAATCCAAGACATTGGCGCTATTGCTGTGTATATAATAAAATATAATTAAATAATACAGACTAACTGGGTTGTATAGGTTGATATATGAGCCTGCGGGCTGCTCCAAGCAACAACCTGTTAGATCAAGGGATCCCAAGTCTAGCCTGGTCTTAGGCCAGGCTTGTAGAGTAGAAGATCTCCCGGAAAACTCTCCAGGTAAATTCTCCAGTTGAACAAATGTACTTATATATGTGGGTGTTTACGAGTGGAAATGCCCTGAAAGAAGAAGAAGTTGAGAAAGCCACCTCCGTCTACCACTTCAGGTCCTGGGTTTTATTGTGTCACTGTTAGGTAAGCCAATATGTCGTTAAATTTGCAAAATGACATTAAATAGAAGCTGCGATGAGTTAAGTCCTCGTGTTATTGATCGAGATAGAAAATTGAGAGGGAGATAAGGCACAGTTGTAAAGTGATCAGGAGTGGCATTCCTGATCCCCGCCCACACCCACACACCCACACCCACACCCCCCCCGCCCACACCCGCCCACGGGTGACACATCCAATCCCTCATCCCCCACCATCATCTTTGTTACAAGTACTTCTTGTCATGCTTTCTTCTGTACTTGTACTCCAACCCCCTAGCCTTACCCTACATGCTCTTATCCTTCTTCCATTTCTCTATTCTCATCCTCTCTCCTTCCCATTCCTCTCCCATCCCACCCCCTTCATCTCCCCTCCCTTCTCCCCCTCTCTCCAAAAACTCCGGTACAATTTTGCCTGAAAATTGAATCCTCTGAAGGAGAAGATCAATTTCCTGTCAATTTTCTGTTAAGCGATGTAAATGTGATATGTGGATGGTATGTTGACTGGGGCAAAGGTCCCCCTATCTCTTATCTGTCTATCTCTCGGTCCCTGTCTCTTATCTGTCTATTCCTCGGTCCCCTGTCTCCATCTGTGTCTATCTCTCCTTGTTTCCATTTGTCTCTCACTGTCTCTATTCTTTTCTCTTTCTGCCTATCCTTCTTTCTGTTTATTTCTGTCTCCATCTGCTTCTCTCTGTCTACCTGCTTGTACTTTTCTGTCTCCATGCCTCATATTTCTTCCCTGTTTTCTTCTTCCTTTTCTGTCAGTTTTTCCTCAGTATTTCATGGTATCCCCTTCTTTCTTCCTGTCCTCCCTGTTTCTCTCCGTCTCCTCACTATCTACTTCTGTCTCCCTATCTCCTGCTAGCCCACATGTAACCTGTGCATATCCTTTCCATTTTTTTCTGTAGCTCTTTCTATATACCTGTCATTTCACTGTTGATGTTTCTATATCACTGTCATTTCACTGAAGCTATTTCTATATCCCTGTTTTTTCACTTGTCACTTGTCACTTCACTGTAGTTCTTTATTACTTCCTGTATATTTATATGTTGAGTTGCATTTCTCTTCTCTTCCTCTACATAGCTCTCTTTATCTCTCCCTTCGTATTGTTGCGGGTCTTCCTTCCTCCTCCTCTGCCTTCCTATTTTTCGTCCTCCTCTGCTTCTTCTTCCTCCTTCTCCTCCACCTCTACCTTCTAATCCTTCTTTTCTCCTTCTCCCCTCCTCTTTCTCTCCTCCTCTTTGTCCTACTTCTCCTCCTCTTCTTCCTTCTTCTTCTTTCCACCTCATCACCCTCCTCACCTCCTCTGGACTAACACGTCTGGACAATCAAATGAGGCCGAAAAGATTGCTTCTTAAATGACGCCACATTTGTCTTTCCATCTCCCTCTCTCTCTCTGTCTCCCTCCCTTCCTTCCTTCCTTCCTTCCTTCCTTCCTTCCTTCCTTCCTTCCTTCCTTCCTTCCTTCCTTCCTTCCTTCCTTCCTTCCTTCCTTCCTCCTTCTCTTCCCTCCTGCCTACGTCACCTTTCCTAACATTAATCATTCCCTCATTTCTTGCCCGTGTTTTACTCTCCCTTGTCTCATTCCCCCTTCTTCGTCTCATTACTCATCTCTCCTCCTCTTAACCACATATATATATATATATATATATATATATATATATATATATATATATATATATATATATATATATATATATATATATATATATATATATATATATAGTTCTCTTATTGTCCATCAATCCTCCCTTCACTCATCCATTCCTTCCAAGCTTGTCTTAATTACCCCTCTTCTGGTGCTCCCTCTTTCTCTGTGCTTGTCTATTTCATTCTATACTTTGCTGCTTCTTTATTTTCCTTTTCATTCTTTTGATCTCTCTCTGGTCTCTCCTCTGTTTCTCTCCTCATTTAACTCCTCTCCCTCCTTGCCTCCATCCCTTTCCTCCACTCCTCTCTTCTTAACTTACTCTTTCCTTCTTTCTTTCCTTCTTTCTTTCCTTCTTTCTTTCCTGCTTTCTTTTTTCTCTCCTAGCTTTTCTCCTAACTTTTCCAGATTCTCTTCTTGCTTCTTCCCTCGCCCCTACATCAAGAACAGGGTGAGGGGAAATAAAGATGAAAGAAGTAAAGGGTGGAGGAGAAAGAAGAGGGGAAAGAAAAGAAGGGAGAGGAAGGGAAAAGTGAGAGGGAGGCATAAGAGAGGTAAGAAAGGAGAGATAAGAAAGTCTAATTGGAAATTTATGGAGTATTATTGTTGTTGTTATTGTTGCTATTCCTGATGCTTCATTCTTCCTTCCATCCTTCTCTACTATTTATAATTTCCTAACACTTCTTCCTGATAATTCCTCCTCATTATACTTCCTCCTATTCTTTATAATTTAATTATTATTTTATACGCATTGTCCTTGTGTTATCCTTCACTTGGTCACAAAGCTAGCAACAGAGAGAGAGGACAGAGAGAGAGAGAGAGAGAGAGAGAGAGAGAGAGAGAGAGAGAGAGAGAGAGAGAGAGAGAGAGAGAGAGAGAGAGAGAGAGAGAGAAGAGATGAATGGGTCAGGACACAGGTTCATTTAACTAGGTATGTGCCTGAGTGATCTACATATCATTCACCTGGCCAATGGGAAGACCCCTGGCTCCAACCCCTAGCATATTGGATATTAATCTCCCTTCCATATTCAGCAGCTGCACCCAGTAAACGAGGGGAAGACAAGCAAAGAACTATTAAAGCAAATTTAAAATATATATATATATATATATATATATATATATATATATATATATATATATATATATATATATATATATATATATATACAAGTCAAGACCAGGAGGGACGTACATGGTCACAAATCTTATGCTGCATTTAAGGCATGAAATGTTACACTAAGTTGGAGACTTTCAAACGGGTGCTGAACTTTGTCAACAAAGATGCTAGCTATGCTCTTGTTGAACATCAACAACACGTCAACATATATTGAGGTTAAAGAACTCTTATTGAAATCTTCCAACAAGAGAACGTACGTGACAATCTCCATCTGACTTACAGTGTTATAACATTTATGCCAACACTTAAATGTCAAATATTTATCTCCTGGGTGCCAGTTCATGTAGGAATATCAGGACATGACAGAAGAGATGAAGCTGCTAAACTTACAACTAAAGGGAAGAAATGTGGACATTTACGTACCGTAGAGTCTTATACAGATTAAGAAAATAATTAGATATAAAGCAATGCAAAATATGTACAGTGACCATATTGCAGCAGTTGAAACATGTAGATCTTCAGGTTAGTACCGGCATTCAACCAATTATAAACAATTTGATAAAAAGAGTAGTAAATGAGCAGAAGTGCACTTACACCGCATCAGGCTTAGATACTTCTTAACATGGCAAGAGGCTTACAGGTTCCAGATGAAAAAAGGAAATGTCAACACTGTGGAGAAATGCCAAATGGCCCACTGGAACACTCTCTGGAACACTATCTAACACAATGCAGAGTTATAAACGAAAGTTAAGATCACCACTGACATTGAACAATGCAACACAAATGTTGATATAAACTCTGAACACAACCTTACTGAAGCCAACATGCTTGTCATACATACTCATTTAACGCCTAAATGAGACAGTTAATGAGTCATACATAAATTATTAATGACAATTAAATAAATGAGTAACGCTTAGTGGGTCAGCCAGAGGATTAAAGCCCGCGTAGGAATATCCCTATATTAAAAAATTACAAACGTAATATATTTATTAATTAATTAAAACACAAATGTCACGGGTGCCTTGTGGTACCCACATCTTCTGTGTGAAGTGAACTCGGCCAGGTATCTGCTTAAACTTGGTCAGGTATCTGCTGAAACTTGGCCAAGTATCTGCTGAAACTTGGCCAAGTATCTGCTGAAACTTGGCCAAGTATCTGCTGAAACTTGGCCAAGTATCTTGTGAAACTCGGTCAAGTTCAGAGTGAACTTGAGGTCATTCATTCACACCTGTGCTTTCATCCTGCCCGTTCTCTTGATTTAATACAACGTACAAAATAAGGGGTACTACAAGGCACCAACCCAAGCCCCCTTCCCCCAACTAACATAACCATCCTAAGCACAGAAAACGTAGATATTTGTGCGCCGCTACTTCTCATAGTACCCCTTATTTTGTACGTTGGAGACCATCCCGTACAAACTGAGTTGCATTAATTGAGAGGACGGGTTGATGTGAGATTTAGTCTATATTAACAGGTAATATAACTCCATTACCTCTGTTTCAATGCACTGTTTCAATGTTTCAATAAACACTGCAATGTTTCAATGTTTATTACGTAAATGAACGTAATATTTGCTTCCTCTTGGTTTATGATGCTTAACAAATGACCCAAAACCGTAGCACAGTGGTCCACGTCCTTGGCTCACAACTGTCAGACCCGGGTTCACTCCCGGGCAGGACAGTAACGGTTGGGCACATATCCTTTTATTCCATGCCTTTTTTTTATGCCCTTTGATGCCTGGGGAGTTAGGCAACTGGTATGGGTTGCTTCCTGGAAGAAGGTCGATAGCTTACCTACGTAGGGAAGGGGGACAGAGGAGGACCTCGATAAGCCGAAGTGCAAACTGTCCCTGGCATCGGGGAACTCATTTTGATGCTGAACTCTAGGACGAAGTTGATTTCTAACCCCAGCGACAGCCGAAGGGTAATGATCACAGAGCTAATTGCAACTCAATCCAGGTTGAATGCATCATTGATTCTACCGGACTGTGGTGTGCATGACCACTTTGGTGTTTAGGAGTGTCCATTCAACTTATTGTCCCCCCGTTGGTGGGAGGGGGCAGAGGGTTGAAACTGCTGATCGTGTGCCCATATTGACCCTAATTAGTGGTAATCTGTGATTGCATCTTGCAAGCACTTGTGGCAAAAACTCCTGAACAAAACGATTGACGACTGTTAAGTAATCTGGAAAAAGTCATTTAGGCTCAATATTGAAGGATAAATAGACTCGTGTCTCCACTTGGTGACGAGGAATAACGCTAAATAACGTCTAAAAAGTAAGGGACACTTGGTAACGCTCACGAAGCAAGGGTTATATTTCTCTGCAATAGCATCAAAATTGCTCCAAGACTTGGCCATAAATACAATAAGTTGAATCTCTGCTCCAAATTGCCCTCGAAATACGCATTGAGATTCTCTCTCTCTCTCTCTCTCTCTCTCTCTCTCTCTCTCTCTCTCTCTCTCTCTCTCTCTCTCTCTCTCTCTCTCTCTCTCTCTCTCTCTCTCTCTCTCTCTGTCTCTCTCTCTCTCTCTCTCTCTCTCTCTCTCTCTCTCTCTCTCTCTCTCTCTCTCTCTCTCTCTCTCTCTCTCTCCCCCCCCCATTATAAAGACACGTTCTCTCGTATCTGTATATAGAGAAAAATGGAGAAAGAGAAAATTCGAGTTCTCTTTCTTCTGAGTAGGAAGAAAGAAAGCAGGAAATACGAGGCGAGAATCTGTGGAAATCCGACTAAGATAAGTCAGCGGGAAATTGTGTTCGGCGATAGCATCGTTCGTGTATTTTTCAGATTCCCAGTTAAGTGGTGGGGTGTATTTTGTCCGTTTGCCGACGAGATGTGGTGTGTGTATATTGGGACTTAGATTGTGTGGTGGTGACCGTGTATATCCGTATGTTGTATTTAGGGACGAGGGGGGGATGGTTTAGTGAGAGGGGGAGATAGGGGGGGGGGTTAGTTACATTCCTACAGCTCTGTTTCTCCTCTTGATTTCTATTAATTCCTTCCTTTCTTGCCCCTCGTTCTTTCTTTCCACCTTCCCGCTCTCTTTCCCCCTATCCATCTCCCTCCCTTATGCCGTCATTCCCGTACTCCATCAATCCCGTCTTTTACCCTCTCTCTGTCCCTTCTCTCCCACTCGCTGTATAAATCGCTGGTGTGTGTCCTGAAGAACTGTACCTGGGAGAACCGGTAGGGGAGGGGGCACTACCGGGGAAGGGGGGCACTACCGGGGAAGGGGGGGAGGAGGAGACAGGGAAGGGGGACACCCTACTGGTGGGACCGGAATGGGGGGGCCGGGCACTACTGGGAGATATGTTTACCGGGAGGAGCGTGAGGATAACCTTGACTCATTTTACGCTAGTTTCCCCTGCAGGGTGGAAGTTGTGCTTCATTTGTTGATGCTGCGGCAGCTGCTGCTGCTGCTGCTGCTGTTGTTGCTGCTGCCGCTGTTGCTGCTTTCTGTTACTGTTACTCCAGTTAATGTTCTGAATACAGTCTCTGTTGCTTAGACCGTTGAAGCTGCTGTGCTAAAGTGTCTAAAGTGCTGTTGGTGGTGATGCTGTTCCATTGCTGTCGTTGAATCAGCGGCTGTTTTCTGCAGCAGATAATATAAGACAGGTTTTATAGTGATTCGTTTACCTGAAGGCTAAACCGTGTTGTTGACACAGCTACAGGTAAGCAACCCGAAGAACAGAGCTGTGTACAACTTTCTGTGGCACGGAAAGGTTGTTAGTTATGGTCAGTTATGGCAACGTTGAGATATACTTTGCCAGCACTTGAGCTATACTTTGCCAGCACTTGAGGTATACTTTGCCAGCACTTGAGGTGAACCGAGAGATCACGAACAGTAAACTAGATTTCAGTTCGCCAAGTGAAGCTTTATTAACCTATTTCCATGTTTGTTTTGTAAAGTTAGTTTAACTTTACCATAGTAAACTTAATTTAAGTAAACCTTGAATGGGTAATGCAAGTCAGATAAAAGGTAAAATTTCTTGTTGCATCTGCAATGCAGCAGTTTTTTTTTCTCTCTTCAGAAAATTTGAGCGAAGTCTGTGGCGCAACACCTGTTGAAGTCTGTGCTTTTTTTTATCACAATATCACAAATAAGACATAAGCTGTCAGCCCTACCACAGCATGTCTTGACAGACATTGACAGAAAAATAAGGGATTGTCAGAGAAACAGAGACAGACAGACAGACAGACGTAGATAGACACAGAAATATACAAACACAATTAGATGCATCACCCCACAAACCCTCATTCCACCATTAATATTAATCTCAGAGATTAAGTAACCAACACATACAGCCTCTTTCTTCCCTCGAGACTCAAATCTGCCATTTTCCGCCCAGCAAATTGATATGCAAAACAGCCTTCCCGTTCCCTCCCCCCCCCCACACCTGAAAACCTCCCCCCCCCCCCCTCCCACACACACACCTGAAACCCCCCTCCCCCCCTCGGCCACAACCCAAATCTCTTTCGTCCTACACATGCGCCTTCCCCCCCCCCCATTTTCGGGAGACTATAAAGCTCTCCTTGTTCGTATGGTCGATCGCTCATGCAACAAGTAAGGTGACTTTGGCCCTCATGGATGTGATAGGGGGGAGAGAAGGGGGGAATCGTGTCACTGTTATTCCCAAGTTCCATCACCTTCTCATCTCCGGCAAGTAAATTATGTTGGGAGGGAGGGAAAAGGATGGTATAAGGGAGGGAATGTGTGTAAAGGGGGGGGGGGGGTTTAGGGGTTAGGGGGGGAGGATAGAGGGAAGGGGGATGGGGATTGGGGGACAGGCGTGTGTGTGTACTCGCCTAATTGTACTCACCTAATTGTGCTTGCGGGGGTTGAGCTTTGGCTCTTTGGTCCCGCCTCTCAACTGTCAATCAACTGGTGTACAGATTCCTGAGCCTACTGGGCTCTATCATATTTACATTTGAAACTGTGTCCTACATACGTGGCCCCCCCTGTGGCATACGTCAGGCTGCGAGCAGCCGCGTACAACAGCCTGGTTGATCAGTCCAGCAACCAGGAGGCCTGGTCGACGACCGGGCCGCGGGGACACTAAGCCCCGGAAGCACCTCAAGGTAACCTCAAGGTACACAGTTTCACAGTCCTGTGTGTGTCAGGGGTGATCGTATGAAGCTTACGTAGTTCAGCAGTTAGGGTTGTTGGATTGCCTTGGGTTGTATGATTTCACCTGCATACACACAAGCTATAATTTGAGTCGGTGTATGTTTGAGTATTACACGTATGGCCAGATGTGTGTGTGTGCGTATGTATATATATTCATTTTTGTTCATGTACGTATTACTGTAATCCCTTGTATGTGTATATTTGTATTTACATGAATATGTATATGAATACCTTTGCATATACACATACATATGTATATCATTCACTTGCACCATCCGGAGCCTCGAACTTGGGACCACGGGAGTGGAAGATAGGAGCGCTACCCACCAGACTACAAGCACCCACAATAAGAGAGGTTGGTAGAGCTTCTGACTTCCACTCCCAGCCTTTCAACTACCGATCCTATCGCAAAGTGTTTCAACCTTCTTACTTCTCACTATAACTACTGTTGTTTCTCATCATACCAGCTCTTCCTTATCATCATATCCTGCTTACTTACTCCTCCTTACAATGAGAATGCCTTATACCATGGCCTCATTTGTTAGTCCTAACGATTCTGGCTCGTTTTGTGTGTGTATGTGTGTGTGTGTGTGTGTGTGTGTGTGTGTGTGTGTGTGTGTGTGTGTGTGTGTGTGTGTGTGTGTGTGTGTATTTTTTCTGGTCATTAGTTCCTCAGTTAGGTCTGCCTCGCCCTAGTCGTCCTCGTCGAGCTCCAAGCACCTCAACCTGCCACTCTCACTACCTATCTAAGCGCTTACCCTCCTAAATCTTCTCTAGCCTAATCCCCCACAATGTCACCCCATAACTCCCTATTAGCTTCCCTAAATCCGTCTACACTTCCCTACTCCCCCATCTTATCCACTAATTCCCCACCACCAAAAAAATATGATCCAGTCTTTCTACACCTTTCCCCCCCCCCTAATCCTAATCTCCTACTTATCTTACCCTCTAATCCTCCTGCCATTAGCCCCCCACTAAAACTATCCCCCCCATTCTTCTACTGCATCTGCTTATTAATGAACCACCATTACCTACAATAGGAACGGGGTGGGGTGGGTGTGAGGGGGGGGGTGAGAGCTTAATGGGTGGAATATCAAGTAGGGGAATAAAAGAGGACCGAGAGTAAAGAGGAGAAGTGTTTTGTGTTGTGAAATAAGATAATTAAATATCACGCCACTGGGAAATAAATGAGTCGGGTAAGATATGATTACGACATACAAAATCCTCATGGGAATAGACGAGGTTTACATATTTGGATTACTTGGAGTGGATTGTGCACGATCATGCGCACGTGTGTGTACTCACCTAGTTGTGTTTGCGGGGGTTGAGTTCTGGCTCTTAGGTCCCGCCTCTCAACCGTGTGTGTGTGTGTTTACTAGTTGTGTTTTTGCGGGGGTTGAGCTTTGCTCTTTCGGCCCGCCTCTCAACTGTCAATCAACTGTTTACTAACTACTTTTTTTTTCCACACCACACACACACACACACACACCCCAGGAAGCAGCCCGTGACAGCTGACTAACTCCCAGGTACCTATTTACTGCTAGGTAACAGGGGCACTTAGGGTGAAAGAAACTTTGCCCATTTGTTTCTGCCTCGTGCGGGAATCGAACCCGCGCCACAGAATTACGAGTCCTGCGCGCTATCCACCAGGCTACGAGGCCCCTTAAGGGCCTGTGTGTGTGTGTGTGTGTGTGTGTGTGTGTGTGTGTGTGTGTGTGTGTGTGTGTGTGTGTGTGTGTACTCACCTAGTTGTACTCACCAAGTTGTGCTTGCGGAGATTGAGCTCTGGTTCTTTGGTCCCGCCTCTCAACCGTTAATCAACAGGGTGTACAGGTTCCTGAGCCTATTGGGCTCTATCATATCTACACTTGAAACTGTGTATGGAGTCAGCCTCCACCACATCACTTCCTAATGCATTCCATTTGTCAACCACTCTGACACTAAAAAACTTCTTTCTAATATCTCTGTGGCTCATTTGGGCACTCAGTTTCCACCTGTGTCCCCTAGTGCGTGTGCCCCTTGTGTTAAATAACCTGTCTTTATCTACCCTGTTGATTCCCTTGAGAATCTTCAATGTGGTGATCATGTTCCCCCTAACTTTTCTGTCTTCCAATGAAGTGAGGTTTAATTCCCGTAGTCTCTCCTCGTAGCTCATACCTCTCAGCTCGGGTACTAGTCTGGTGGCAAACCTTTGAACCTTTTCCAGTTTAGTCTTATGCTTGACTAGATATGGACTCCATGCTGGAGCCGCATACTCCAGGATTGGTCTGACATATGTGGTATATAATGTTCTGAAAGATTCCTTACACAAGTTTCTAAATGCCGTTCTTATGTTAGCCAACCTGGCATATGCCGCTGATGTTATCCTTTTGATATGAGCTTCAGGGGACAGGTCTGGCGTGATATCAACCCCCAGGTCTTTCTCTCTCTCTGACTCCTGAAGTATTTCGTCTCCCAAATGATACCTTGTATCTGGTCTCCTGCTTCCTACCCCTATCTTCATTACTTTACATTTGCTTAGGTTAAACTCTAACAATCATTTGTTCGACCATTCCTGCAGCTTGTCCAGGTTTTCTTGAAGCCTCAAGCTGTCCTCCTCTGTCTTAATCCTTCTCATAATTTTGGCGTCGTCAGCAAACATTGAGAGGAATGCGTCTATACCCTCTGGGAGATCATTTACGTATATCAGAAACAGGATAGGTCCGAGTACAGAGCCCTGTGGGACTCCACTGGTGACTTCACGCCAATCTGAGGTCTCACCCCTCACTGTAACTCTCTGCTTCCAATTGCTTAGGTACTCCTTATCCACTGGAGCGCCCTACCAGTTACTCCTGCCTGTTTCTCCAGCTTATGCATCAGCCTTTTATGGGGTATTGTGTCAAAGGCTTTCTGACAGTCCAAAAAAATGCAGTCCGCCCATCCTTCTCTTTCTTGCTTAATCTTTGTCACCTGATCATAGAATTCTATCAAGCCTGTAAGGCAAGATTTACCCTCCCTGAACCCATGTTGATATGATGGGTTGTCACGAAGTCTCTTCTCTCCAGATGTGTTACTAGGTTTTTTCTCACGATCTTCTCCATCACCTTGCATGGTATACAAGTTAAGGACACTGGCCTGTAGTTCAGTGCCTCTTGTCTGTCACCCTTTTTGTATATTGGGACTACATTAGCCGTCTTGTGTGTGTGTGTGTGTGTGTGTGTGTGTGTGTGTGTGTGTGTGTGTGTGTGTGTGTGTGTGTGTGTACTCACCTAGTTGTGCTTGCGGAGGTTGAGCTCTGGCTCTTTGGTCCCGGCTGTGTGTGTGTGTGTGTGTGTGCGTATTTGTATGTGTGTATGCGTTCGTGCGTGCATGCGTTTGCTGATACAACATGTCCTTCAACGCCTCTGTTTGCTTGTTTGTTTGTTGGCCGTTCACAGTTTAAAACTCATTAGCGTTAGTGATCAAGTGAGTTAATTGACTCATTAAAATCACCTGAGCCTAATTCATTAACCCTTTGACCGTGAGTGTGTTGAAGGTTGACTCCCTCCTGTGGCACTCTCTCCTGTGGCACTCTCTCCTGTGGCACTCTCTCCTGTGGCACTCCCTCCTGTGGCACTCTCTCCTGTGGCACTCTCTCCTGTGACACTCCCTCCTGTGGCACTTTCTCCTGTGGCACTCCCTCCTGTGGCACTTTCTCCTGTGGCACTCCCTCCTGTGGCACTTTCTCATGTGGCACTCCCTCCTGTGGCACTCTCTCCTGTGGCACTCCCTCCTGTGGCACTCCCTCCTGTGGCACTCCCTCCTGTGGCACTCTCTCCTGTGGCACTCTCTCCTGTGGCACTCTCTCCTGTGGCACTCCCCCCTGTGGCACTCTCTCCTGTGGCACTCTCTCCTGTGGCACTCTCTCCTGTGACACTCCCTCCTGTGGCACTCTCTCCTGTGGCACTCTCTCCTGTGGCACTCTCTCCTGTGGCACTCTCTCCTGTGGCACTCTCTCCTGTGACACTCCCTCCTGTGGCACTCCCTCCTGTGGCACTCCCTCCTGTGGCACTCTCTCATGTGGCACTCTCTCCTGTGGCACTTTCTCCTGTGGCACTCTCTCCTGTGGCACTCCCTCCTGTGGCACCCTCTCCTGTGGCACTCTCTCCTGTGGCACTCTCTCCTGTGGCACTCCCTCCTGTGGCACTCTCTCTTGTGGCACTCTCTCCTGTGGCACTCTCTCCTGTGGCACTCCCTCCTGTGGCACTCTCTCCATCCCGTCATTTCCGTCCACTTCGTCCCCAATTTCCGTCCTCTCTCATACGTCAACCTTGTCCTAATTTTACACCTTTTCCTTCTCTCTCTCTCTCTCTCTCTCTCTCTCTCTCTCTCTCTCTCTCTCTCTCTCTCTCTCTCTCTCTCTCTCTCTCTCTCTCTCTCTCTCTCTCTCTCTCTCATTCTTTCTCCTCTTCTTCACCTATTCCTTGTTCTCTTCCTTCGTCCCCTTTTTCCCATCCAACTGCTTCCTTGTTTCTCTTCCTATCCTTTGCTTGTTTCACCATAACTGCCCCATTCACAGCTGGTGAGTAGAGGTGAGTAGTGAGTAGAGGACTCGAATTCATCAAACACCTGAGTGTGTCCACTTACGAAACCTGTACATCTCTCCACAACCATGGTGGCTTAGTTTATGTTTAATTAAAGTCTATGAGCTCCGAGGCGCTACGAGGTAGTTTGTAAGAATAATATCCTATGGTTGCGAAGCTTGCCAGCTCGTAAACTGTGTAATGACTACAAACCTGGCTTTAATGGTCATGGAAAGATGTAGCTGTTTCGACACACGTGAAGGCTTGATAAACCCTGATATTAACACTGGCTCAATGAATCTGCTCAATAAAATATGACATTTTTTGGAGACTTTTTTTATGAACTTTAAATTATTCAACGGAAACGAGGAACAAGAATTTGAGGAACGAGGAACAAGAACAGGCACGTGTTCCACGTGCGCAGGCACGTGGAACACGTGCCATGGAGTGCCATGGTATTCTGATGACGTCATGGCTACGTCATCAGAATACTGCATATTCGTCAGTTTCACGGTGTTTTCAATGTCGTTAAAACACCGCCATTTTTACGATTAGGCCGGAGGGACTGACTCCAAATCTGCGGCTACCAACAGTTGGGTAGATCTGGGCGTTAACCAGGAGGCCCCATAGTTAATAACAGCAACAGCTACAGAAGCAATAACAGTAGCAACAGCATAATAAACAACAGGCCGGAACACAGCAGAATCAGCAGTGGCAACAGAGTGCCAACCCACAATCTGTTTCAATTGCGTTTTGCAATGTAGATTCTTGCCTTGAGGCACCGTGAGTGTTGCTGCAGAGAGTTGCAGAAATGCCCCACCCAGTGCCCGAGTTTTCTGCTGTGTGTGTGTGTGTGTGTATTTTGTGGGTAGGCGTGTGGGTGGGTATGGGTATGGGAAGTGAGGGTCGTGTTGTGGGAGGGGGGGAGGGAGTGGGTGTGAGGGGGGGGGGGTTAGATACATGTGATGGGAAAGGGGGAGTGTGGGGGGAGAGCTGTGGATGTGGGGGAGGAAGGAATGGGATGTGTTGGTGGAGGTGTGGTGGGGGGAGGGGAAATTACCTTGAAGTGATTTCTAGGACCAATGCCCTCGTGGCCCAGTCTCTGACTAAGCCTCCTGGGTGGTGACATGGTTAACTAAGCTGTTAGACGCTCCTTCTTGTTGTCTCACGCATGAAGGGACGGGACGGAGGGGAACGGATCGAGGAGAGAGGAGAGGGAGAGATGATTGAAAGAAGGGACATGGAAAGGGAGACGGAGAGAGGGAAAAATAATTGAGACAAAAATGGGAATGGGGGTGAGAGATAAGTGTGGATTGGAAGAGAAAGAAGGAAGAATAGTAGAAGAGGGTAAACGAGGGTGTAGAAAAATGAGAGAGACAGAGAGAGAGAGAGAGAGAGAGAGAGAGAGAGAGAGAGAGAGAGAGAGAGAGAGAGAGAGAGAGAGAGAGAGAGAGAGAGAGAGAGAGAGAGAGAGAGAGAGAGAGAGAGAGGGCCGGAAGCAATATGCCTGGTACACCTTGACCTAATGAAAAACCAGCTCACCTGCCACCCTACAAACACCTGTAATTAGCATACGGCTCTCATACCTCTCTCCTCTATCTCTCTTTATATATATATATATATATATATATATATATATATATATATATATATATATATATATATATATATATATATATATATATATATATATATATATATATATATATATATATATAGGGGTACCACCTCTGGTGCAAATGTAGGGGCCCATAGCCTCGGAGAGGAAAATAAAGAGTAAAGAGTATTCAGAGAAGACCTTGAGGATTCTCACTGACCACTTTAATATTTTCTTCTCCTCCACCCCTATTCTTTTGTATGTATACACATATATTTGTTTTATTTAAAGTTTGTTACAAGAAAGGAGTTATATATAGGGTACAAAGATGATTATCATAAGTTGTCGAGTTCCTCCAGCTCCTCAGATGGCGGGCAGGAACCCTGGATGCAGTGAGCATTTCCCCTCTGTATCGCCACGCTGAGGCGCTGGAAAAGGAAGCTGGCAGCTCTAGGGTCTCTTGTTGTTTCAATGAGCTTAGAACCCAGTTCCTTCAAAAAACTGGTGGCACTCTTACCCCAGGCGCCGAGTGTCTCAGAAGCAATGGTGACTAAATTGTAGTGGTGATCCAGTTCTCTGTACTTACGGGATTTGGCTGCTTCCCTGTGGGTGGCAGCGCCACCTGGTTGTGCAACACTGAGGTTAATGTAGGTGTTAGCCAAGGTTGATACACACGTGTAGTCCCATACTAACTGCTTGCCATTCTTCCAGGGGTTCACTGTGATACCATCCGGGCGACCAATAAGAGCATCAGAGTTACGGGGCGTTAGGTAACGGGGCTCTCTTTCAGCTGGGCATCCAGCTGTGGTGAGGCTCCTCTTGATGATGTCGTTAACTTCACTGTGCCTCGAGTGCCATCCCCCTGTGCTTTGGCAGAGTAGGCCATGGTGACCGTACCTGTCAGCCACCACCTCCCCGCAAATACACCTATATCTGGTATGGATGGGGGCCCACGTGGCCCCACAAAGTTAGGTTATTCGTTGAAATATCTATGCCCGAGTTGATCATTGGCTTCGTTTTGGATGTTTTTCCAGCCCTCGAACCATTCTCTCAGGCACTAGAGCAAGCATGGGGGCAGCATAATCGATCAGAGATCTAATATATTAGAAAGGCATTATTTTGGCACGTCTCACACTTGCGTCAAAGCTGGGATGATAGCCTGCCTCAGCCTTGAGAGCACGGAGCCTCTCTACACTGACGACCCGCTGTGGCTACAACATTGCGTTACAGTGGAACCTCACGGCCAAGGTATTTGTATCTGGTTACATAGTCGAGCAGAGAGCCATCATGCAACTGCATTTTGCAAACGGCCCCGTCTGGGTGGGCGTCGGTTCAGGATCTTTGTTTTCTTTACTGAGATGACTAAACCTAGTTCCTGACATGTGTGCAATACAGAGTTTAGAACAGTTAGGGTGTTGGTATACCCATTGGTGTGGATCAGTATATCGTCCGCATAGCTAATGATGTGTTCGCTGGGGCTCCTAGTTACTGAGTTTAAAAGTGCATTGATTAACACATTGAACAGAGTAGGACTGAGGACACCTCCCTGTGGAGTGCCAAGTTCAAAATCTCTCGTTACACTCCTATGCCCAGTAGTGATGACTTTCTGTTGGATAGCCTCTTATCCACCGTATTAGCCATCCTCCAACATTCCTTTTAACAAGTTCGCAGGGTGAGGAAGGCGGTAATACAGTGATGTACACTCTTTCCATGCGTAAAGCCATATATCTGGGGAGACAACATGTTACTAATTCTGTAAAGGAGGCGGTTGAGAACCATCCTCTCTAGACAATTACAAAGACAACTAGTGAGGGAGATTGAGCGAAAAGCACTCTGCTGGTTTAGTTTAGGAATGGGAATAATAAGACTGTTGGTCCATGACTTAGGAAGCTTCCCAGTTACATAGCTCATATTATACAATTGAAGCAAAGGATTCCCTGGAACTAGCAGAAGCATACGCAGTATGCCGTAAGTAACTCCATCCTCCCCGGGTGATGTAGCTTTGCCTTTATGTAGAGCTGAGTCTAGTTCGTATTCAGTAAAAAGCATGTCACAGTCATCCTCTTGAAGAAGCATGAAGTCGAGGAGCCTTGCTCTATCAGCATATCAATTATTTAATTCATTATGTGTTGCTAGAAGGCGCCACACAGCTGGAAGTTGTGACCCAAGCATCAACCATCTCATTTGGTCTGTGCAGGGGATTAGGGTGCGAATTATCTGCATTATTTTTTCCGTTTGATCTTGTTGATATTAATGCCAATTCTGCCACTAACATTCCTCAGCTTTGATTACTTAGATACAAGATTGAAGCGAAACTAAAACTGCATTTCTAAACATCTCACTGCAAAAGGTACATGCTATAATTAAAAAAAAAATGAGATTAGAGGCAGGGAAGCTGTTTGTTGAGCGGAGGAGAACGTCGGAAACACCAGTCGTTCAGTGGATGTGTGTTCCTCCGCCATTACACTGTTACCACACCTGGTCAAACACACCACCTTAATTAACTTCCCGTATAAAAAAAGCAAAGTAAATTTTATAATTAGCCAAGAGCTACAAGAAGAGTAATTAAAGACAAGAAGCTTTACACCTTACAACAATGACGAACTACTGCCAACTTCCACAAAGGAATAATCTGCTAAAACAAAATGGAGTCCGAAGGGAAGGGAACTATCAGGAGAAAGCGACACACCATTAAGACTATATATAGCACTTGGAAGGAGTCAGGATAAGAATATGGGATGGAACGGGGGGCTGGGGGGGAAAGGAATGGTAGCCAACCACTTGGACGGTCGGGGGAATTGAACGCCGACCTGCTTTAAGCGAGACCGTCGCTCTACCGTCCAGTCCACGTGGAGTTAGATTTAGCCAATCTTCACGTTCTTGTATAATGAACTTAGAGATCACGTTAATGAAGAAGGAAGTTAGTAGCCCAACCCCCCCCCCCCCCCCCCTGCTCGACCATGTCCAGGAATCGAACCCGGGATCCCAGATTGTGAGAACGAAGTCACCTTCTCGTTTGAGGTCTCCCCTGGATCCAGAGATTCTTAATGCTCGAATATAAGTCAGACATATATATATATATATATATATATATATATATATATATATATATATATATATATATATATATATATATATATATATATATATTAGTATATTTTGGTAGCAGTCTTTCCTGTAGACATATATTATTAAATATGACCGAAAAAGTAAGATTAATAATTCTAACACGAATTTTCTCAATCTTTCGTACATTTCGCTTCACTGTTGGAGGTAAATCAAAAATCAATTCTCCAAAATTCATTTTTATTTCTAGTCTGACGCGACACGAGCGCGTTTCGTAAAACTTATTACATTTTCAAAGACTTTAGTTCACAAATACACAACTGAATAGAACTTACGCATCTCCGATTTTATATCTACATTTGAGTGAGGTGGAAGGGGTGATGTGGCATTAACACAAGACAGAACAAGATGTGGTATTAATAGGGTATTAATTTCATCAACACAAGACAGAACACGAAACAATGGATATTGAATAGAAGTGTTTGTAGAAAGTAATAGGCTTTCAACAAACACTTCTATTCAATATCCATTGTTTCGTGTTCTGTCTTGTGTTGATGAAATTAATACCCTATTAATACTCTTGTTCTGTCTTGTGTTGATGAAATTAATACCCTATTAATACCACATCTTGTTCTGTCATGTGTTAATGCCACATCACCCCTTCCACCTCACTCAAATGTAGATATAAAATCGGAGATGCGTAAGTTCTATTCAGTTGTGTATTTGTGAACTAAAGTCTTTGAAAATGTAATAAGTTTTACGAAACGCGCTCGTGTCGCGTCAGACTAGAAATAAAAATGAATTTTGGAGAATTGATTTTTGATTTACCTCCAACAGTGAAGCGAAATGTACGAAAGATTGAGAAAATTCGTGTTAGAATTATTAATCTTACTTTTACGAAACGCGCTCGTGTCGTTTTTAAAGTTTTACGAAACGCGCTCGTGTCGCGTCAGACTAGAAATAAAAATGAATTTTGGAGAATTGATTTTTGATTTACCTCCAACAGTGAAGCGATTTTTGATTTACCTCCAACAGTGAAGCGAAATGTACGAAAGATTGAGAAAATTCGTGTTAGAATTATTAATCTTACTTTTACGAAACGCGCTCGTGTCGTTTTTAAAGTTTTACGAAACGCGCTCGTGTCGCGTCAGACTAGAAATAAAAATGAATTTTGGAGAATTGATTTTTGATTTACCTCCAACAGTGAAGCGAAATGTACGAAAGATTGAGAAAATTCGTGTTAGAATTATTAATCTTACTTTTTCGGTCATATTTAATAATATATATATATATATATATATATATATATATATATATATATATATATATATATATATATATATATATATATATATATATATATATATATAAGATTTAATATCATAATATATAAGATATATTTGGTATAAGATATACCAAACAAGCATTTGCTGTCCAGTGACGTACCAGCCACTTTGCCTGGTCGGTAGAGCGACGGCCTCGCTTCTTGCTGGCTTGCGTTCGATCTCCGATGGTCCAAGTGGTTGGACACCTTTCCTTCACTCCATCCTCCTATCCCAGCTCCTACCCTATCCTCTTGGCCCTCTCATGTGCTATATTGTCATCCAGACAGTGCCTTCTTCTCATAATTACTTTACCTTACATTGTAAACCTTATTTAGACTCTTTCCAGACTCATTATATAGTATAACATTAGTAGATATCACTCCTTACATTGTATACATTAGTATACATCACTCATTACATTGTATACATTAGTATACATCACTCGTTACATAGTATACATTAGTATCCATCACTCATTACATAGTATACATTAGTATCCGTCACTCATTACATAGTATACATCACTAATTACATAGTATACATTACTATACATCACTCAATACATAGCTGCAACTGATGAAAACGTTATTGGTAATATGTATTGACGTAAATTTTTCCCCCGTCAAATCCCTGTTCACTTTTCCTTTCAGACCAAAGACAAAACTTTGAGCTACTCTAGCAGTCAATCTTTTAAGACTTTGTAATAGTGGGCCTTTTATCGTGCCTGTCTTCAGTGGTCTTAAGACTTGCCTCTCATGGACGCAAAGTCTTTACAAAAATCGTGTTTATTTTTCTTGCAAATTTTCGTCATTTATTTAGAAAAGTTTACTGGGGCTGAAATTCATGCTTTTTGCAAATTGGGAATGGACTATTTTTTTCTAATAACATTAGATGTTCCTCTTAGTTAGTTAGTTAGTTTTGTTCATTTATTATGCACCCCATACCCATCTTGTGGGCGGTAGTGGAGAGGGTTACAGAGGCACATAATGGGCTTGAGAAGCTCTTATCAGTCATGGCCTATAACCCTATTGAAATAAAGTTTCTTTGATAAAAGCGGTTACCAACCTGGCGATCTGTAGCACGGTAGTTCATGGGTGTGTGTAGTTTACTGCACCACAAGGGAAGGGGGGGAGGGGAGGGGAAGGAGAAATATATACACTATGGGGTATATATAGTCTATCTCACGATGTATATACTGGGAATTTACTTTTTGTCGTGGATTGTGTTTAATGTACGCTTGCTGGTTGATTAGTAAGCTGCTGTGGTGGACTTAATAACCCTCCAGAGGTTGATATAGGCTCTAATGACTTTCCAGAGGTTGATAGGCCTTGATAACCCTTCAGAGAGTGATAGGCCTTAAGCCCATCCCCAAATCAAACTGCAGTCTCTCCTGTAATCACTTGCTAATTAACCCGTGTTTTTTTTATTTTCAGGTAACCACAAATCTCTCTCCCACCTGGTCCCTCCCACCTGGTCTCTCCCACCTGGTCACAGGTATTCTAGTAGATCTTACAATGTTGTTTGTTTGTTTGTTGTTAACAAACGTACGTGTGTTGGTGTATGTAATTTGTTGTTTGGAGAGTTTCATCGATGACATAAATGCTCATAATCTTACTTTCAAGTTACCTTAAGGTTACCTTGAGGTTATCACGAGATTACTAAGAGATTATCTTTGAGATTGCAATGTGAAGTTTGTGTGCAATGAGAATCATGCATATTGTACACTGGTCGGAAGACCAGTGTACAATATAATTGTGTACAAGGAGATTGCAAAGAAATTGATCAGTGATGAAAAAGATTGATTCTGTGGTGGAAGGTGTGTAGTTCAGGTGTTTGCATTGAAAACACACCTGTAGAGGAGACATGTGAGATACATGATATACATGGCTTTTACAGACGGACAAAAAATGTATATGACAAAGGCAGTAGAGAAGGACTTTGTAGAGTGATAGTCATGTCTGAAGGTGACAGAGAGTTGATGAATCTTGAGAAAAGTTGACTTGTAGAAAAAGTTGTATAACATGTGAAAGTTAATGGTGCATTATGTGAATTTTTTTAAAGTAGTGTATGTGTGTCGTTAGGGTTATTTGGTATCTTCCCCTCCCCCACTGGTTATTCCTTATTTGCATACCTTGAGGTGATTCTGAGAGTCACTGTCCTCGCGGTCTCATGATTGGTGATCTGATCCACCAGGCTGTTGGACGCCGCTGCTCGCAATCTGACGTGTGAATTGCAGCCAGAAAGGCTGGCTCATTCTGCCATTATATATAGAGGAAGTGTTGAAAAGTCTTTGACAAAAGGCGAGGAGAGAATCTTAGTTATATAAATCTATAGTATAGCCTATAGGCTTAATTTTAGGAAGTGGAACAAATTTTATGGGCCAAGATCTATATATGTATTGAACACTTAATTCAGAGGTTAATACATTTGTTTATACTGTGGGCAATACTGCTGTTGGTAGTGTTCACTTCAGGGGCTAGTAGAGTTGTTTAAACAAGAACTAGGCAAAACAAAACTGGTTTGCTTTCGGACGCAGGTTCGAATCCTCGCCACGGCCCTTGTGGATTTGTTCATCAGGTAAAATGTTTGTTCAGGGTTTAATGCAGTCCCACCCTCCAGACAGCAGAGGTACCGTCACGTGGGATATGAAGACTCCTTACCCATTGTTACCGACGATTCATTCCCCATGGGTCGTAAATACTCATTCCCCGAAGATCATGGGTGCTTATTACCCACAGGTCGTGGGAACCCCATCCTCACAGGTAGTAAAGACTCCCTTCCCACCGGCCATGGATCTCTCCAACATGAAATTATAGTCGGCACTAAACGCGAGTCAGGAAATCAGGATTCCCATCGGAGCCCAGAACCAGCGTCTCTCTCGCAGCGGTGCAAAAGCGACTGAGACTTGACCATCACGTACCGGACATAAGGAAGTGATAGCCGAAGCTATTTGAACCACTTCCCCGCCGGCACTCGGATGGTAATCTTGGACATAGCATTTTATCCAATCACCTCATTCTTTGGGGCACACGTGAGGAACATGCTATGTTCCGTGTTCACCATCACCAGTTTTCAGTTATATATATATATATATATATATATATATATATATATATATATATATATATATATATATATATATATATATATATATATATATATATATATATATATATATATATATATATATTATATATATATATATATATATATATATATATATATATATATATATATATATATATATATATATATATATATATATGTCTTTTTCGTATTGCTACTGCTGCCCGGAGAGGGACTGAGGCGAGGGGAGGGGGCTGAGAGAGGGGATTGGGAGGTAGGGCTGAGGGAGGCTGAGGGAAAGGGAGGGGAAGGGGCTGAGGGAAGGGAGGGGAGGGGGCTGAGGGAAGGGAGAGGTAGGGCTGAAGGAAGGGAGGGGAGGAGGGGACCTCTCGTGGACATCTTCACGATAGAGAGTTTTCTTCAAGGAGTGCCGGACCAACCGGGCTGTGGGTATGTGGGCCTGCGGGCCGCTTCAAGCAACAGCCTAGTAGACCAAACTCTCACAAGTCAAGCCTGGCCTCGGGCCGGGCTTGGGGAGTAGAAGAACTCCCAGAACTCCATCAAGCAGGGGTTGAGGGCGTGTCGCATTCTTGCCAACATGCAGAAACACAATACATTTATAGACGTCTGAAGAAACGTATTAATAATTCCCATGAAAATCACAATAACACGGCTCTCTCGGTGTATACATATTATCATACATTAATCCTGCTCTCTCAGCTGTATAAATATTACTATACATACATCCTGCACATTCGTTTATAAGTAACACCATTCATTAAACCTTAGCGTTCAATGTATCGATAAGATTATACATTAATCCTTAACACTCAATAAAGCCCCAACATTATACATCAAAAAATGCTGAGTGGAGCCATTTGGCAGGCGCCGCTGTCATATATTTGGTGCGGCTGTCACAGCCTGTGGCATACGCCCTTTGATATGTTTTTCATAACCTGCTTTGGTGAGGGCGGTGGATGGGGGGGGGGATGGGGAATAGGAGGGGATGGGTAGGTGACGGCTGTGGGTGACGGGGATAAAGATGCTTATCTATCCAGCTATCCAGTGAGTCCTGGGAAGTGAGGTTCAAGTTCAAGTAGGTTCATTGAGGTGGTGAGATACATCTCAAGAGGATTGGGTAGCTTAGGGTATTTGCTACCCTGGTGGGATGTGAGGTCAAGCTCCTTATGCCTGTCTACTGTCTACTGTCTACTGGCCTTGTTGAACCTGTTGTGTTATAACTGTTGTGTTGTTGAGTAGAAGAACTCCCTGAACCCCATCAACCAGGAACCCCATCAACCAGATATAACTGAAGTCGCCTGACGTTCGAATTATTTGGTCGAATGTGGCATTAAAGTTGTGGATGGAGGTGGCTTCCACAACTTATTCGTTCATTGTATTTTACTTGTTGACCCCATGTTCAGAGTACGAGTATTTCCTATCATTTCTTTGACTTTTACTTGTCCGATTTGTATTAATGTCTTCTAGTATTATTTTCTCCCAATTTACCAATCTCTTCCTTATCTATTCCCTTTAATATCTTAAAAATCGTTCTCATATCCCCTCATTGTTCCTTTTCTTTATAGATGTGAAATGTAGCTCATCTTCATTCTGTACTTTTTAAATATTTGATTTGTGCTTCACAAGGTTCTGACGACAGGCCAGTTCTACATATTCCAGTATTGGTCTCACGTAGGTTGAGCAAATCGCCTTGAAAGAGTCCTTTTTTTGTTTTGTTTTTATGGAATGTTGGAGGCTGAGGTGGGAGTTGCGTGTATAAGAATGTTGGAGGCTGAGGTGGGAGGTGCGTGTATAAGAATGTTGGAGGCTGAGGTGGGAGGTGCGTGTATAAGAATGTACCTCTTTGTTTTTATGGAATGTTGGAGGCTGAGATGGGAGTTGCGTGTATAAGAATGTACCTCCATTTGTGTATCCTTCAGGGTAGGCCTAATATTATGTTCCTGTGCTAGGTGCAAAAGATCAAAAAGACGTGTTTTATTAAAACTGGACAGTTTTCTACAAGAGGGGCAATAAAACTGGACAGTTTTCTACAAGAGGGGCAATAAAACTGGACAGTTTTCTACAAGAGGGGCAATAAAACTGGACAGTTTTCTGCAAGAGGGGCAATAAAACTGGACAGTTTTCTGCAAGAGGGGCAATAAAACTGGACAGTTTTCTGCAAGAGGGGCAATAAAACTGGACAGTTTTCTACAAGATGTGCAATAAAACTGGACAGTTTTCTGCAAGAGGTGCAATAAAACTGGACAGTTTTCTACAAGATGTGCAATAAAACTGGACAGTTTTCTGCAAGATGTGCAATAAAACTGGACAGTTTTCTGCAAGAGGTGCAATAAAACTGGACAGTTTTCTACAAGAGGTGCAATAAAACTGGACAGTTTTCTACAAGAGGTGCAATAAAACTGGACAGTTTTCTGCAAGAGGTGCAATAAAACTGGACAGTTTTCTACAAGAGGTGCAATAAAACTGGACAGTTTTCTGCAAGAAGTAGAGTAGCCCCCTCATAACATCCTTCCTTTTTATTATTTTTTTCTACCACAGACGTGGCCACACATTTACAATGCTAACCAACATATATATACATTTTCTTCTGATCCTTCCTTAAATGGACACCCCCTTGCCATGACACTGAAGGGGGGACCGGCAGCTGGAGCTCAACCACCGCAAACACAGCTACAATACCCGGACGTTTAAGTCCCGCCCAGTGATTGTAATTAATTTTCTGATTACTCTTGTCTCGTCATTCACGAAGGCTTTAGAGGGGGACTGAAGGGTATAACGAGAACTTGAGTCTGTGGTTCATTTGCGTCATCTCAAACTTGGAGACGCAATCCATCATGATTACTTTGGTATGATATAGTAAGTTGTTCAGTTAATGATCTTGCAAGTGCAGCCTAGCAATGCACCGAGCAATTTATCAGGCGGTAGTAATTTAATATGTTGTATTGCTGCCTTCTTATCATAATTATTCACTTAATAGTACAATATGGTTGCAGCTGGCAATCCCAATCATTATGGGAGAGAATCAGTAATAGCGAGAATCCGTCTTGGATACAAATATCCATGGAGATTCGGATTGGAAACAACAGCTGAGCAGCGAAGTTATAGAATCTGTGGTGAGAGTGACGGACACCGCCTTGACCACTACCTGTGAGAATGTAAACATCTAAGAGTCATTAGAAATATGTGCAGAATAGTAAACCCCCCACATTGTTTGAGTTAGGAAAATACAATTTGTAAAATATTGATAACTGTTTTTAAGAGATCCCATCATTTTGCACCTGTAAGATAACGTAAGGGTTGACAATCTTAATTTTCTTGTATGAGAAGTTGTTCACTTGAGACAGTTAATTAAGCAAGTCCCAGCTATGTCTGGGTACAACCCAGCGGGTTTACTTCCTATTGGGGAGTGTGCTGCACCGCCATGCAGCACATGGCGGTGCAGCATGACGGTGCAGCACCGCCATGCAGCATGGCGGTGCATAGCTGCACCGCCATGCAGCTATGGCGGTGTGTCCACTCACAGGATGAGTGGAGCTGCCTAATACTGTTACTATGGCGGTGTGTCCACTCACAGGATGAGTGGAGCTGCCTAATACTATCACTATGGCGGTGTGTCCACTCACAGGATGAGTGGAGCTGCCTAATACTATCACTATGGCGGTGTGTCCACTCACAGGATGAGTGGAGCTGCCTAATACTATCACTATGGCGGTGTGTCCACTCACAGGATGAGTGGAGCTGCCTAATTTAATGTAATGTAGACCAGGCGAGTGTGAGAGCTCCGTAGGGCGAACACTGGGATATGAGGTAGACTAAAATGCCAGGCGCGGCGGCAGCACCATCTGGTGTCAGGCGGGTGGGCTGACGTCGGCAAGTTTCAGGGCGGCGGGGTGCGGCGCCAGTTGGGGTCTGTTTATGTGCTTGTTTTAGGTCAGCGTGGTGTGCCTGCTGAGCCTAGACCACTTGTCGTGTGATTTATTATGCTGCTTCGGCCATTCTGTGTGTGTGTGTGTGTATCGTCGTTCTCTGTGTCTCCGTCTGTCTTTCTCTCTGTTTCTCTCTCGCTCCTCTCCACTATCCCTTTAATAATCTCTCCCTTACTCTTTCTTCCTCCATTTCTCTCTCTTCCTTTTTTCTTCTTCTTCTTCTTCTTCAAAGACTAACCTCACCAACAATATTTTGTCTCTTGTAGCCGCGTCAACACTTCCTAAGTATTACACCCGGAAAGTGTGTGTGTGTGTGTGTGTATTCACCTAGTTGTGTTTGCGGGGGTTGAGCTTTGCTCTTTCGGCCCGCCTCTCAACTGTCAGTCAACTGTTTACTAACTATTTTTTTTTCTCCACACCACACACACACACCAGGAAGCAGCCCATGACAGCTGACTAACTCCCAGGTACCTATTTACTGCTAGGTAACAGGGGCATTCAGGGTGAAAGAAACTTTGCCCATTTGTTTCTGCCTGGTGCGGGAATCGAACTCGCGCCACAGAATTACGAGTCCTGCGCGCTATCCACCAGGCTACCAGGCCCCCTTGTATGTGTGTGTGTGTGTGTGTGTGTGTGTGTGTGTGTGTGTGTGTGTGTGTGTGTGTATTCCGTGTCTTTCTTTCTCTTTGAATGACGAACTACTGCGAAAGGCAAACAAGTCATTTAAAAGAAGTGCAACAATTTAATTTCAATAAAAGCAAGGCAAACAGCGTGGGTTGTTGAAACTTACCCAGAAAGATACAATTTAACAAGATATATACTTGTTAAGAACCTGTCCAAATAACGAAGGCAAATTACTCTCTAACGAGAAGTTGCCTTGATAACGAGGTCAAATTATTAAAAATAACCATCCCCCATAATGGCGTCTCCAGAAAAGAAAATGGGAAAATTCGACTGAGCAGTGCCAGGGGGGTCTTCTTTATATATTGTATAAAACGTTATCGCAACGTTTTTTAAACGTGACTTCAACGTTGCTTCAACGTGTAAAAAAATAAAAATAACATTGTGATTACATTATGTTTCCTTCATGGCCATGGCACGTGGGTGGAGATAGTGTCGATGGTAAACTGTTAGTGTGTGTACTCACCTAGTTGTACTGGGGGGTGGTTGAGCTCTAGCTCTTTGGGCCCCACCTCTCAACTCTCAATCAACTGATTTTATTCTGCTAGGTGAATAGGTGCATCAGGGTGAATGAAACTCGGCCTATTTGTTTCCACCTCCGCAGGGGATTGAATCCGGATCCTTAGGACTACGAATCCAGGGCGCTGTCCACTCAGCCAGTCAATCTCCCTTGTGTGTGTGTGTGTGTGTGTGTGTGTGTGTGTGTGTGTGTGTGTGTGTGTGTGTGTGTGTGTGTGTGTGTGTGTGTGTGTGTGTGTGGTGATTATTTTTACTTACAGGTGTGGGTGCAGGAGCAGGTACGCTTGACTTATTACCAGACTTGGAGCCACTTCCTTCCTAATGGGTCCATCCACTTGGAGTGGTCGGCAGAGTGACGACTTCCTTCATGAAGGACGGGGTTCGATCTCTGATAGCCCCGCAGGTCATCTTAAGCTTTACCCTACCAGTTTTTCCCTGGAACACGATCTTCTACCTGGCTTACAACCCGGTTACCAATTACTGCTGGGTGAAATGGGGCAAGCTAATGAGGGGTCGATAGCTAATCGACGATCTCGGGACTCGAACCCTGGGTCGACATCCCTGGTGAGGCGAACATTGGTTGTTAGCTCCGTGAGGGTGTTAGTATATATGGTAGTTTGGTTGTTATCACAAGTTCTTCAGTTAGTGGTTCTGGATAGTCCTGTAATTATTTGCTTTCTGTTAATTATCACTATGCTTATACACAGAATAATTAATTCACAGAATAATTAATTAATTATTATTATAATTATAATAATAATTTGTTATTATTATTATTGTTGTTGTTAGGATAAATGTTCTTTGTTTATAAATTAAAAATCTTGTGAAAAGTGTGAAAATCGTGTCGCCTGAAGAGATAACTGATATATTACCAGCATCGTATAATGAGTGAAATTAATTAAAAAGTGATATAGCTTTGTCCTTGATATCTGACTTCTCCTGATTACTGCTAATTACTGTTAACTACCGCTTATTACCGCTGACTACTGCTAAGTACCACTGATTAATGCTGACTACTGCTAATTACTGCTAATTACCTATTAACTACCTTTCCAAATGTTAGTTATCTGCAGGGAAATGATTGCCAATAATTTTACGTGTCAAAATGTGTTTGTGTTCTATACACGTTCGTATCAACCAAACAAAATGTGTTCACGTGTACATATCTACATGCCTGTGAGCATGATTAAAAAACTCATTAGGAAGACTTGAACTAAAAAGTCTATGCCTGAAAAACGGCATCATAGTTTATTTTCCCAGTCCGGCCGCACCACAACCACCACTATCCCTACTACCACCATCACCACCGACAACACCATCATCACCACAATCACTACCACCATCACCGCGGGCGCTGATGCCATACACTTTCTCAGTCCCAAAACCGCAGTGGTAAGTGTTCACTCTTTACTCAACCAAGCTGGCTTCACGTGTCCTATCTTAGAGAGAGAGAGAGAGAGAGAGAGAGAGAGAGAGAGAGAGAGAGAGAGAGAGAGAGAGAGAGAGAGAGAGAGAGAGAGATAGCTATGCTCGGTAAGCAATAAAACAGAAAAGTTCTAACTATTTACAAGGTCAAATAACTGTTAACACGTCAGTCAGCAATGAAGGCACTAGACACACTAAAAAAAAAAAAAAAGTAGGTGTAGTAGAAACAGTTGATTGACAGTTGAGAGGCGGGCCGAGAGAGCAAAGCTCAAGCCCCGCAAGCACACACACACACACACACACACACACACACACACACACACACACACACACACACACACACACACACACACACACACACACACACACACACACACACACACACACACGGATAATTACCAACTAATAATTTAGGAGTTGAGAGTTGTACTCCGGCGCCTCTTGTGTAGTGTGTGTGTGTGAGGTCTATAACGATTCACTACCCCGTTAATGGGCCTACAATGGCGTCATTAACGTAGGAGGAGAGAGAGAGAGAGAGAAAACGTTGTGAGCAAATGGGTTCTCGGTTGTGTTTTCTGGCGATAAGCTTCAGCTCCTGAGCCCCGCCTCTTAACACTCAATCGAGTAATGCGTTTGAACCAATCTATGTGTTGTTATACCCATTTGTATGTACTTGTTTGCGGAGGAATGAGCTCTGGCTCCCGGTCCCCTACGCTACGAAATTGTTAATGTGGTGATGTGTTAAAGTTCCCAGCATACTTGAATCTATGCCAGCTGTTATCTTTATTACTTTGTTCTAGTAGAACTTTAGTTCTTACGGTTCAGACCTGTAGTTCAGTACCTCTGGTCTATCTCTGTTCTTAAATATAGCTGTGGCATTGGCCCTCTTCGCACTTTTTTGGTAGTTCTCACCTCTCCAATGACACACACACATAAGGTTATAATTCGTAGCGTTAGCGCAAGCCTTCAATACAAGTTACAGCCCCGCTCCTGTGCCAGGTAAGTCCACTACGGGCTCACCATAGCCCGTGCTACTTGGAAAGTTTTGTTCCCAGTAGCTGAATCTTAAACAACAACAACAGCAAGCCTCAAGATTTATCTTCGATCTTCCTCGTTAATACACAGTGGTGCTGGATCATGAGTCCCAGACGCTGTCCACTCAGCCGCGAGGCCCCGCCCCCCCCCCCCTTCCGGTGGCTGTGAATTCACCTAGTTGTATTCACCTAGTTATGCTTAAGAGGGGAGGGGTGAGCATGGTTCTTTCGGCCCGCCTCTTAACTCTCAATCAACTGTTACTAACAGCTGTCTAACTTTCAGGTACCTATTTACTGCTAGGTGAACTGGGACATCAGGGTGAAAGAAACTTTGCCCATTTGTTTCTGCCTGGTCCAGGAATCGAACCCGGGCCACAGAATTACGAGTCCTGCGCGATGACCACTCAACTACCAGACCCCCCCTGTGTGTGCGTGTGTGTGAGGGTGTGTGTGTGTGTGTGTGTGTGTGTGTGTGTGTGTGTGTGTGTGTGCGTGCGTGCGTGCGTGAGTGCGTGCGAAAGAACTGTCGTGGGGAAAGATGGTAATTATAGCGATAATTGGTAATAATAATAATACCATTAGCTTATCCTTTGATTGTTAATTCAAGTTAGACCCTCTCTCTCTCTCTCTCTCTCTCTCTCTCTCTCTCTCTCTCTCTCTCTCTCTCTCTCTCTCTCTCTCTCTCTCTCTCTCTCTCTCTCTCTCTCTCTCTCTCTCTCTCTCTCTCTGTTCATATCTTCAACTACTGCTACTTCTATACGTTATCTTTTCCCATCATTCAGTTCATTTAAACCTTCTTCAACAGCTCTGACCTTCCTTATCCCGGTAAAAAAATCCCCTCATCATCCCACTCGTGAACCCACTCACTCACTTCCATTACTCATTCATCTAACTGCACCCTTTCCTCACACGCTATTTACTCTCTCATCACAGACTTCTCCCTCATACACTCCCTTCTCACCCATTCCCTCCCTCACTACCTCCTTCACCTATTCCCTTCTGCTCCTTGATACTCCTCATTACCACTTAGTCATTGGGAGGGTTCCCCACTCTCCGGCCCACTGCCCTACCGACTGTCCTACCCACTGTCCTACCCACTGCCCTACCCACTGCTCTACTCACTGTCCGACCCACTGTCCTACCTACTGCCCTACCCACTGTCCTACCCACTGCCCTACCCTCTGCCCTACCCTCTGCCCTACCCTCTGCCCTACCCTCTGCCCTACCCACTGCCACTGCCCTACCCACTGCCTTAACCACGGCCCTACCCATTGCCCTACTCACTGTCCGACTCACTGACCTTGGCGTAATTGGGTGGTTATCCTTGCCCCAGGGGGTGGCACTTGATTGAGGTAGAGGTGAGAGGGAGGCAGATATATATATGTATAATCTGGGCTGTGCTACATATACAAGGTTAGAGATCTGTGCTTCTACATATTGTGCACTTGGGTATTGAGCACTCATCATCCTCAGATCGTGTTTGTAGTTTGGTTGTTGTTGTTGTTTAAGATTCGCTACCTGGAACAAAGTTCCAAGTAGCACGGGCTATGGTGAGCCCCTAGTAGATAGGTTTGTTTACATTACTAATCAAGAAACATAGAATACACACATTTCCGTCTGTTCTACATAGACGTGGTTCGATACCCGTTGTCTTACGTTGGTTATTGAGTGCTCAGCCACAGTGGTGGGAGAATAGTGAGAGACAGAGAGGCAGTAACGTACAGAGGTAAAGAAGGTAATGCTTGTTTAGAATATATGTTTCATTACACAGAAATCACATTACGCAGCGTCTGGGATCCTCTCGGACGAAGGTTCGAACCCTCGTCACGGCCCTAGTGGATTTGTTTATATGCTTCACATTCTAAACAAAACATGAATCAAACACTCGATGACACCTGACACCAAACATCTTTGCCAAACATCAAAATATCACTCAGGGAACATCAGACAGGAGCCATAAGAAAAAAGCGCTTTAGTTCATGTATTCGCATGTATTTTCATGTATTCTCATGTATTGGTTTTATAGGATAGGAGGCGGGATTTGACTCCTTGTAGGGTGGTTTGAGCAAGGTCGACTGGTTGGTCGAATTTCTGCTTGTCTGACTGCATGCCTGGCCTTACTGACTGTGGAGTCTGAGACGCCACCTGAGAACGTCGCATTTTGACGTATACTCTACCTAAGGCCAAAAATTGTCGTACTAGAAAATGGTCGCGGCTGGCCAAAGTGATGTACTGTCCCGTTTTCTGTTTTGGGTCCTCTGGTAGGTTAAGATAAGGGCACTTTAGTACGACAGTTTCTTGACGTTGGGAAACTTTAGGTGGACCGGCTCGGAGAGTGACACACTTGAGAGAGACACACTCAAGAGGGACACACTCGAGAGTGACACACTTAAGCATGTGGAGGAATGACCAGTAACGCAATCACTCTCAACTGACATGTCACTGAAAATATGACGAGGCGTGGGTAGAAGAAATGGGAGAAAGAGAGAGAATGCTAAGAGTAGGCTGAGGGAAGAGTGAGAGGAAAAGATGGAAGAGGAAAGAAAGAGGAAGGAATGGAAGAGGAAAGGGAAAGAATGTTGGCTACATTATTATCAAAGTTACAACACTGACTGGAAGAAAGCCCAACATCACGTCAGGAAGCATCATCTTGAGGTTATCTTGAGATGATTTCGGGGCTTAGCGTCCCCGCGGCCCGGTCCTCGACCAGGCCTCCTTTTTTTGTTTCACACCCCCCAGGAAGTAGCCCGTAGCAGCTGTCTAATTCCCAGGTACCTATATACTGCTAGGAAACAGAGGCATCAGAGTGACAGAAACATTTTACCTATTTGTCTCTGCCTCCACCGGGGATCGAACCCGAAACCTCAAGACTACGAATCCGAAGCACTGTCCACCCAGCTGCCAGGCGCCCTCAGCCCCACCCCAGGAAGGAAAAGCAAAGCTGTGAGATACAGGTGTAGAGGCGATGGCAGTGTTGTGTGCCGGGGTCCTGTGACGTGTGCCTCCCCCAACCCCTCTTCCCCCCAGCCGGCTCTTGGGGGGCAGGGGGCGGCGCCCCACCAGTGAGTAATGGTGCGGAGAGGGAGGGAAGGGGGGGGGGGGAAAGGAGGGATGAGATGAGCGAGAGAGGGACATTGGGTCGTGGAAGTCATGAGTCACCACCAGAGGGCACTGTGCGTGCCTGTGAGTCATGAGTCACCACCAGAGGGCAGTTGCTTGTGAGTCATTGAAGTTCTCTGCCAAACCCTTCTTCCTTCCTTCATCTTTTTTTCCTTATTCTTCACTTCTACTCCCTTTCCTCCCAGACCCCTTCCCCCCCTCCCCCCTGTCTCTCATTTTGAGTAGCCCTCACTCTCTCTCTCTCTCTCTCTCTCTCTCTCTCTTCCTCCACCTGCCAACGCTGCACACGTCTCCGCCCACATAACATGCACTAGACGTGTTTTCATGCTGAGACCAGGGCAGCAGCAGGAGCCAAGACCCATCACTCTCGTGTACACGATAAGGAACACCGCCGCTACTGACAGTCACTCAACCCCGCCCCGAACAACGAAGGTGTGTAGGAGTGGAGGTTATCTTGAGATGATTTCGGGGCTTTTAAGTGTCCCCGCGGCCCGGTCCTCGACCAGGCCTCCACCCCCAGGAAGCAGCCCGTGACGGCTGACTAACACCCAGGTACCAATTTTACTGCTAGGTAACAGGGGCATACGGTGAAAGAAACTCTGCCCATTGTTTCTCGCTGGCGCCCGGGATCGAACCCGGGACTACAGGATCAGAAGTCCAGCGTGCTGTCCGCTCGGCCGACCGGCTCCCTTATCCAACTATGGGGTTCAACTAAGCTCGGTATATGGTGCGTTGGACAGTCCCAAATGTCATAACTAGTTGAGAAGGTAAACGAGGTACGATGTTGGACATGAATTGTTAAATATTACAAGATAGGGCCAATATCCATCGAGCATTATAACGCAGGCACGGTACCGAAACCTGTTGATCTTTCCTTAATCATGGCGGCTTTGTTTATATTTGCTAACAATAAGAAACCCAAGGTTTCTTGGGTTTCTTGGGTATATAATTGTTGTATATATCCTCGTAGTGTTTCAGAGCTCATGAACTCTGTAATATATGTTAAAACAACGCTGCTACGATTGAGGAAAGATGTACAGGTTTCGCTAGTGGTTGTGTAAACGGTTGGTGAATCCTGGCTCTAATTGGCCAAAAGTATTTATGAGCATATTGTGCCCCTGTTACAAAGACCACCCCGAGGACGGGCAGGTGCCACCAGGTGAGCCAGGCCGGAGATAAAGTGCCACGTCCAATAACTTATAAATATTGGCCTTAATAAGACCGAGTAAGCCACAAAAATATAACCAAAACGATTCAAAACATAGAAATTGAATTACACACAGAAATCACAATAGCGTGATGTATCAAAATCTACGACCTGAGCTACGACCCATGTCGTAGCTCAGTCGATTAAGGCAGCGTCTGGGATGATCTCGGACGTAGGTTCCAATCCTCGTCACGGCCCTTGTGGATTTGTTCATTTAATAGAAACAAGTTGAGATAACTTGAGCATTTCTTGTCAAGTTTACAGACTAAGAAACGTAAGGGTTTGGAAGCAAGTATATTGTTTACACTAGAGGTATATCTAAGGTAATTTTTTGTTTGCTTGTGTTTGGGAGGAAGGAGAGAATAGGATTGATCAGACAGGCGTGCTGACAGTCTAGAATGTAATATACCACAGTGCCAATCACAGCAATACGGTCCAAAAACGTGCGACAGACTTAGGGTTCTGACGTCATAGTGACGACACACACACCATGTACGTATCATATTTAAAACCTATACTTTTATCTCCTATTTTGATGCCCAGCCACTTGGGCTGGACGGTCTCGCTTCATACAGGTCGGCGTTCAATGCCTGACCGTCCAAGTGGGTGGGCACCATTCCTTTCCTCCGTTCCATCCCATAGCCTTATCCTCATCCCTTCCAAGTGCTATATAGTAGTAATGGCTTAGCGCTTTCTCGTGATAATTACCTTATCTCCTATTTTGGTTAGGTTAAGTTAGGATTTGATAGGCTAAGTCAAATTAGGAGAGAAGCTAGGTTGGGTTGGATTAGATTTACATAAAAGAGTAGCGCTGCGGTAGACAGTTGAAACTTGTCTAAGCGCTAAGCCAATATGACCAATTAGACTGAGGTCGTGAGAATTGTGTTCCAAACTAAACCATTTACTAAACCCGCAAAGGAAACGCAATCTACAAACGAATATCTGTTTCAGTAGAATTCAAAAGTTTATCTTTTAAAGAATTCTTCAAAATTCTTTTTGAAGAATTATAAGAATTCAATTGTCTTCAAAAGACATCTCAGGAGGTATAATACCTCCATTGACCTGAACTTATTTTATATATCAGATGTGCTGAGTTTGTAAACAACAAAAGCCTTTGTCCTGCTAATTATGTTGACCAGACCACACACTAGAAGGTGAAGGGACGACGACGTTTCGGTCCGTCCTGGACCATTCTCAAGTCGATTGTCTTCATCTATAACTAGGACATTGCAGCACCGAGACCATCAGAAAGCCTGGGATCATTTTACTAACGTGGGTTTGGGGGCATAGTTCCATTCCCCTCCACCTTCCGTTACACTCGTGTCATAGACTCACATGAGCATAATTACGCTAGTGGCCCTTAGACTGGATATGCTTGGGTTGTGGGACATGTTTGAGGTTGATATATCAATGAGATGAGAGGGCCTCTGGAAGCTTTTAGATTGAATGGGGCTCTTGAAGCATTGGGATGGAAAGGGCACGTGAAGCATTTAGGTAAAACGTGCATTTTTGAAGCATTTAAATCAAAAAGGCTCTTTAAGGATTTAGATGGGAAGGGTTCTTGAAACACTGAGATGGAAAAAGGCTCTTTGTAAGCCTTTACATTGGAATGGTTCTTGAAGCGCTGAGATGAAACGGGCTCCTTAAGTATTGAGATATAAGTGGGTCTTGAAGCAGTGAGATGAAATGTGAAGCATTAAGATGGAACGGGCTCTTGAAGCTCTTGAGAGAGAGAGATGAGAGCGCTCGTAAAGCATCGAGATGTAAAGGGTTCATTAAGTACTTAGATGGAAAAGGGTCCTGGAAACGATGAACTGGAGAAAAACACCTTCAGATCCTTCTGATAACGCTGGCAAATATGGTGGGAGTTTATCGTATTTTAGTACCAAATATTTTATTTCCCCTTGGTACTTATCCTTGAAGTTTCCTTCCCCTTAGTATTTGCCCCAGTGTGAACTTCCTTCTCTAGTATTTTCCTTGTGTCCTTCCTTCCCCTAGTATTGTCCTTGTGACCATTCTTCCCCTAGTATTGTCCTTGCGACCATCCTTCCCCTAGTATTGTCCTGATGAAAACTCAGACTGAAATTCAGACAAGTTAAAAGAGCTGCTGTAATTGTTAACTCGGATTCCAGGGAGGGCGGAAACGTTCATCATATGAGCAGGAAAACGTTTGTTGAATTTCATAGAGTCATAGACTCTATATTACTGTAGCGAGAAATGTGGACCAACCTGATGATGATAATTTGATTCATCAAACGCTTCACGTGCAAGAGATAGTTTGATGATGGAGGTGAAGTTCGCTGATTGGTAGGAAGATGTGTGTTGTCAGGGATTGTGGAGGGGGGGGGGGGGGGGGGGGGATTTTAATGAGGTGAGCCAATCAGGTGATCTGAAGAGGAATGGGGCGGTCCAGGATTCACAAAACTGTTTAATACCGGCTAAGTCGCCATGATCGAGATAAGAGACACAGATCTCGTAAGTGATTTGTGAATCCTGACCTCAGACACAGACACACACACACACAGACACACATACACACACACACACACACACACACACACACACACACACACACACACACACACACACACACACACACACACACACACACACACACACACGTTAGAAAGAACTTTTTTAGTGTCAGAGTGGTTGACAAATGGAATGCATTAGGCAGTGATGTGGTGGAGGCTGACTCCATACACAGTTTCAAATGTAGATATGATAGAGCCCAATAGGCTCAGGAACCTGTACACCTGTTGATTGACAGATGAGAGGCGGGACCAAAGAGCCAGAGCTCAACCCCCGCAAGCACAATTAGGTGAGTAGAATTAGGTGAGTACACACACACACACACACACACACCGACAGATAATCTGAAAAGTATGAGAGGGCTGAAATTGGCGAGTGATGGGATGGTGGAGACACGTTCACAGGTTAGTGGAGGTGCTTGGAAGGTGAGGGAAGGATGGTGAGGGGCAGAAGGTGAGGGGCGGAAGGTGAGCGAAAGGATAATTACGGTCACACGGCAGTTTGATTGTTAGTGGAAACAAGAGTGTTGAGGTCCGCCAGGGGTCGCTTCCGCCAGCACCTTGCTCCAGGATGTGACGAAGACCACGACTGAAGAGTATAAGTTATACTCACCTAGTTGTGCTTGCGGGGGTTGAGCTTCGGCTCTTCGGTCCCGCCTCTCAATTGTCAATATACTGGTGTACGGGTTCCTGATGGAGCCTACTAGCTTCAAGTGTAGATCATATCTATACTTGAAACTGTGTATGAAATCCGCCTTCACCACATCACTGCCTAATGGTACACAAAATTTTGTATGGTACACAAAATTTTGCATGATACACAAAATACAGTTTTGTGTATCACCACATATCCACAAATTGGATATGTGGTGATCATGTCTCCTCGAGCTCTTTTGTCTTCTAGCGATGTAAGGTACAATCTGTGTTGCCGTGTATGTGTGTACTCACCTATTTGTGCCTGGAGGATCGAGGTTTAGCTCTTAGACCCCCGCCTTTCTAGCCGCCGGTTGTTTAAAACAATGACTCACAACATATTATCCAGTCATATCTACTTTGTACATTATGAATAGAATTCGTTTTTTTTTTTAACTTTTTTATTAGTTCATACCATTTTTCTTCTCTCACGTTAAAAGAATGCCTTTAAGCTTCTCTATGACTCATTTGTTTCTCATGCCATAATTTTCTATTGGAATTCATTGCGCCTGTTTCTTCTTTCCACTCTGTCAATCGGCCTGAGTATTGTATGCATATCTATCAGCTCTTTCCCGTCCTTTTTTCTAGTGTAGTCACGTCTAGTTCTTTCAGTCTTTCTTCATACCTCCCATCCCTTGCAATTCTGGGGCGACTCTCGTTGTAAACCTCTGAATCTTTTCGGATTTCCTTATGCGTTTTTTTAAAGGAGGGCTGCAATATGGGGGCGATATTTTCTAAATCTGGTCCATCGTAAGTAGTGAACAGCAATTTAAATACCTCCTTATCTTAGGTTCCTCAATGTTCAGATGTTTTGTAAATGAAGTATTCAGCTGCTTCTATCCATTTAATCTCGAGAGTTAGGCTTGAAGTTGAGCCCACTGCTTGCTCTTTTGCTGTAGTCGTTTCATGGAGGTAGTTCCTGGTTCATTGTGTACCGTCCATCTGCAGCCAGATTCATGAAGCAGTTACGCAAGTACTTACGAAACGTGTACATCTTTACTCAGTCTTTGACGGCTTTGGTTACATTTATTAAACGGTTTACTAGCATGAAAACTTCCCAATTAACTGTTGTTATTGTTATAAACAGCCTCCTGGTGCTTCGGAGCTCATTAACTGTTTAATCATTGTAAACAAAGCCGTCCTAGATTGAGAAAAGATGTACAGGTTCGTAAGTGCTTGCGTAACTGCTTCGTGAATCTGGCCCCTGGTCTCCTGCTACGTGTTTCTGTTCCCAGCACCTTACACTCGAGGGCGTTCCAATGCAGACGCCTTTTGTCTGACCAACTCTGCAGCTTGTCTAAGTTATCTTGGAGAAATTTGCAACCCTCATTTGTCTCAGCTCTTCTCCGTTAATTTTGCATCGTTTGCAGACATCGACATCTAAGATTCACCTCCCGTAGACAGGTCGTGAACATGAATGAAGTATATCAATTGGATCCAGCACCTATTCTTGAGGTACTCCGCTTGTTACCCCCTGCCAGTCCGACTCTTTCGTCCCTCACTGTGCTGCTCTGATTCCTGTCTGATAGGTATTTCCTTACCCATGTCAGTGCTCTTCCACTTATTCCCTCCTGCCGCTCAAGTTCGTGTAGTAATATCTTATGATGCACAAGTGTCAGAAGCTTTTCGGCAGTCCAAACATATGCAATCTGCCCAACCGTTTCTGCCCTGTCTTATTTTCATTACTTTATTATGGAACTCCAGTACGTTCGGTAAGCATGATTTCCATTCCGTAGAGCCATGATTGATGTGTGTTTACATGCCTAATTCTCTCTACGTGTGTAACCAATCTTATTGTTCTTTTGCGCACTTGGAGAAGGATGGTTGTCAGTGATGCTGATCTGCAGTCAAGTGCCTCTTTTTCTGTCTCCATTCTTGTGTATTGGTACCACATTTGCCTTTTTCCGGCAGCTGGGCAATTCTCCATTTTTAATTTTAATTTAATTTCTTATCTAGAGTTACTGCCTCTTCCAGCACTGGGAGCTGTGTGTATGTGTGGATTAGACTCAAGGATCCACTTCTGGACTCCAGAAGTGGGGTTATTTTACGTTAGTAGACAACTTAGTTAAAGTCTACTAGCCACTTGTTGAACCACTCATTAAGTTTCTCCAGGTCATCCTGTTGTGTCTTGCCGCCTTTCAAAGTAATTATTCTCCTGATAATGTTTGCATCAACAGCCAACGTTGAGAGGAAGGAGTCTTATCATTACTAAATCATATATAGTGATCTGACAGGTCCTTAGTACTGACTGAGGAACTACGCTGACAATATCTCGCCTCTCTTAGAAAGTCCCTCACTGTAAATCTCTGTTTTGTGTCGCTTAGATGCTCCCTTGTCCATTGGAACACCTCTATCACCTCCACGATTGTAAACGAAAAAAACACACACACACAAGAGTTTAAATGAAGAACATTTTACTTTGTATAATGGTTGAAGGAGTACCTCGTATCTCTCTCTCTCTCTCTCTCTCTCTCTCTCTCTCTCTCTCTCTCTCTCTCTCTCTCTCTCTCTCTCTCTCTCGTCGTTGC
>NC_091176.1:15971851-15984351 GCF_040958095.1 Procambarus clarkii | reverse complement strand
AGGAGTGAGTTGGTATGTCTGCACCAGTCAATAGGGTGTTAACAGCATTAAATAATTTGTCTCTGAGCAATGCAAGAGATGTAGGATCTCCCATGACTTTAAGGCAAAGATCGTGTTGGCTTGCATGATTCTCTCTAGTATGGTTGGAAGCTTCAGTTCTTACCATGCGATGAAAGATACAGGGTACACATAGAACTCTTGGGGAAAGATACATCACACTTGTAAAAATCTATTTCATAATTTGTGTTCACATATTAAGTTATCCATTTACATTCGTTCTTTCCACATAGTTTTGTTTACCACCCTTGGTGATCAGTCCTAAACAGTGATGCAAAAATTTTAAGTTTTCTGGTAACTTTCGGCCAAACACGTGACACAGACATTTCGTTTATGTGACAGATGTTACATATATTTGACATTATATATATGACATATATATATATCTGATATATATATATATATATATATATATATATATATATATATATATATATATATATATATATATATGTCGTACCTAGTAGCCAGAACGCACTTCTCAGCCTACTATTCAAGGCCCGATTTGCCTAATAAGCAGAGTTTTCATGAATTAATTGTTTTTCGACTACCTAACCTACCTAACCTAACCTAACTTTTTCAGTTACCTTACCTAACCTAACCTATAAAGATAGGTTAGGTTAGGTTAGGTAGGGTTGGTTAGGTTCGGTCATATATCTACGTTAATTTGAACTCCAATAAAAAAAAATTGACCTCATACATAATGAAATGGGTAGCTTTATCATTTCATAAGAAAAAAATTAGAGAAAATATATGAATTCAGGAAAACGTGGCTTGTTAGGCAAATCGGACCTTGCATAGTAGGCTAAGAAGTGCGTTCTGGCTACTAGGTACGACATATATATATATATATATATATATATATATATATATATATATATATATATATATATATATATATATATATATATATATAGAACCACACTTATCCAGACCTAACGACCCTCAGAAGCGCCCTGATGGGGTCACCTTGCTACCTTGGAAGGATGGTAAGCAAGTGGTATGGGACTACACGTGCGCTGCCACACTGGCCAGTACCTACCTCCACTACAGCACACGTGAAAGCGGTGGTGCTGCTTCTTTCAGGGAATCGCAGAAAATTATTAAATACAGAGGTCTAGCACACTGCTACAGCTTTGTTCCGATCGACTCGGAGACCCTCGGTTCGTGGGGAAAATGTGCATTGAAGTTCCTGAAGGAATTGGGGGACAAATTGATCAGCGCTACAAAAGACCAGAGAGCAAAAAGTTTCTTGTTCCAGCGCCTCAGTGTTGCGATTCAGAGGGGAAATGCCTGTTGCGTCTTGGGCACTAGTCCAACTTCAGAGGAATTCGAAGAAGTGTTTGACTTGCAACAATGATCGAACCCGTCTGTGACATTCATCAAAGTTTCCCATTGTTGTGTTCTTCAAGAGATCCATAACCTTTAAGCACCTTTTTGCATTATTATTTTTGTATCAACCCATGTATATCTTGTAACCATCAAATGCATAATAAAGCACAAAAAATATTCAAGGAAGGGGGTGGTAGGAGAAAAGCACACAGAAACTGTATTGGAGGGGATCTAAACATTCCCTCTAATGCGTTATGCGTGGTTTCCTCCGAGGCTATGGGTCCCCCTTCTTCCAGCTAGAGGTGGTACTCCCTATATATATATATATATATATATATATATATATATATATATATATATATATATATATATATATATATATATATATATATGAAATAGGTATAGCATAGACGCTGCATAAATTGCATTTACTCGGTATATAGGTGTAATAACTAGCTGTGACATAGCCATTTTATATATATATATATATATATATATATATATATATATATATATATATATATATATATATATATATGTAACATAGACATATAATATATACATCACTGTGGTGGTGTTGTAATTGTGGTCCAACAGCATGCAACAGCTTGGTTGGTCAGACCATCAACCAGGAGGCCTGTTCAGAGACCGGGCCGCGGGGACATTGATCCCCGAAATCAATGCAAGGTAAACGCAAGGTAAGGTGGACTGTTCCACCGGTCCACTCCAGCGCCGACCATATCGACACTTGCACACACCAGCAGGCATTGATTTGCCATTGTCCGCCGGTGGCATAGCCATTGAAAGCGATCACCGCCGCAGATGCGGAGTTTGCGGCGCTGAACGTCAGCATTTATCACCAACTATCTTCCTTTCTTTTCCCACAACATTGATCTCTCTTTTCTTTTTCCATATTTTCTCGGAGCGTCTAATACATTAATTCTGACCCCGCTGCAACTCTGCCATTTTGCAGCAGAGGCCGGCGGGAGAGGCTGTATCTTGCGGAAGGTTGCAGGGTTACAGCCCCCCCCCCCCCCTGTAGCGGCCATCATGATAGTGGCGTCATGGAGAGGCTCTCGTGGTACAGTTTTGTGTCTCGGTCTTATCAGCTGGGGTTTGACTTACTCTGGCCTCCTCATGCCGTGAGGTGAGGCAGGCAGTGTGTGAGGGAAGGGAGGCAGTGTATGTGATAAGGGAGGCAGTGTATGGGGTAAGGGAGGCAGTGTATGGGGTAAGGGAGGCAGTGTATGGGGTAAGGGAGGCAGTGTATGGGGTAAGGGAGGCAGTGTATGGGGTAAGGGAGGCAGTGTGTTAAATGCAGTGTGTGTGTGTGGAGTGTAGTGTTAAGAGGGAAGGTGTACGACCAGGAGGACATCACATGATTCGCCTTGAAAATATTGCAGTTTATTGCTTAAGTTTTAGCTCAATGCCAGAAGGAGGCAACGACCAGAAGACAGTCAATCTCACCATAAACGGCACAGAGCAATGTGCTATATGCTCCTCCACAGTTTTTCATAATGTTCTGGCGGGTTCTGGAGTCAATCCCCCATTGCAGATTTTGCGGATTTTTTTTGTGACCAAGTTGCGAAACTTGAACGTAGCTAGAAACTTTACATTCCCTCAGTGGCAATCTAAACTTTCGAAAACTGGACTGCCAGCCGAAACGATAACCGCTTGCTGTAGTACCACATACAGTGGTAACCAATCTAGAAAGTATTCAAACTAGGAAACGAACTCCTTCCAGAGGTGTAGAATTTAGTTTTAGACAACTATCGGAGAACCCGGCTGAAGCTCTGTACAAATATCTTTAAAGTGTTTGTGAGGGTAAGAAGAGAGGCAGAGAAGCAACATAGAAAGGAAACTACCTCCGAGGCTTAAGAACAACGCAAACATATACATAGCCACTTAAGACAGAAATTGACGGTGAACGAACGGGTAATCAGACGAGAGAAAAAAAAGATCCCAACCACTCGGAAAATGACAAAGAAGTATATGAAGTACTAAACGAATGATCTCAGGAAGTAACACTATCGGAGAGAAATCTCGGAGTACATCTGGAAGAACGATGCCTCCTGAATATTAGACTGAGTGGAATAGTGGACATAATGGAAGAGTTGACGAGACAGCTGGAAGATTTGGAGAAGACGAAGTCTTACCAAGAAGCCTTTAAATGATAGTTAGGTTCCTAAGGCTTCCCTATCACAATGCTCTTCAATTCATCACCGCAAATGAGACAACTGACATCCAATGTTGTTCCAATATACAAAAAAGGGAAAGAAAACAGGAACCACTGAGCCACAGATCAGTATTACTAACTAGCGTTCCCAACAGCGTGCCAGTGTGAATGCTAGTTAGTATGCACGCTACGCTAGCACGTAGTTAGTATGCATAACTAGCGCGCTGCTACGAGCCCTTTTAGCAACGTCCTGGAAGGAGATCGTAGGGAAATGAATCGTGAAACAAAGAAGTTTTGTGTCTTAACTCCAGCTTGGATTCAGAAATGGTAGATTTTGCCTCACGAATGTATTAGAGTTTTATGAGTAAATCCCAGTGATAAAACAGGAGAGAGAGAAGGATGGGCTTTGTGTGTGTTTTTTTGTCAGGTATCGTTTGATATCCCGCACAAAAGGCTCCTGTGTCGGAGCCTTTCAGCACTAAGCAAACAATTCTGGAATAGTGTTTCGATGGATAAGAGGACACCTCTCTGTTAGGAAACAGAGTGGAACGGTGAGAGAGACGACGTGGTAACGAGAAGCGCCAGTTTAATAACTGCCGACCGTCTGACAATGGTATCATCTGTGTCCTTCTTCGTTGTTGGTGCACAATTAACGTAATTGTTCATCAACACAAATGACGTCAATTCGAGACGAATTGACGTAATTGAATTACGTAAAAATAGACGTAAGCGAAGATGACGTCAGGAGAGCACAGAGGTCTCTAGACAACCTCTAGACAGATGGAGGATGTCAAAGACAAGAATATTTTGATTTATTCCCCGACAAAGGCACATTAATGAGGCTTATTAATACAAACAAATACACATTAATTAATACGAGCAACAAGACATAGAATACAAGAATATATATATATATATATATATATATATATATATATATATATATATATATATATATATATATATATATATATATATTCATATATTATATATGAATATATATATATATATATTCATATATTATATATATTCATATATTATAAAGAGGGTGCTCTTTTGACGAGCCTGGCCTGAGGACGGGTTGTTAGCATTTGGGCTATGTTGGAGAGAACTGGCTGCCCGGATTGTCTCGGATTGTCTCGGACTCTGTCTGATTGTGTCTGATTAACTGGATAAATATGAAATAAAAATCTCTGAGATTATTCTTAGACGAGTTACTGAAACACTCTCTCTCTCTCTCTCTCTCTCTCTCTCTCTCTCTCTCTCTCTCTCTCTCTCTCTCTCTCTCTCTCTCTCTCTCTCTCTCTCTCTCTCTCTCAGCGGTTCGTGTAGATTTCACGAGCAAAACTTTATCCCACATTCGCTCCACCGCTTCTCTCCCTCCCCCTATCTCCATCATTCCCCCCCCTTCCATCCCCCCCTTCCATCCCCCCCTTCCATCCCCCCCTCTCTCCAACACCCACCCTTCCCTTGCCCAAATTCATCACCCTTCCCCTCCCTCACCCTCTGCATCGCCATTCCCCTTCCCTCATCCATCTACATCACCCTTCCCCTCCCTTACCCACTATAGTACCCATCCCCTCCCTCAACCCCTCTCCCTCCCTTACTCTCTACAACATTCCTACTGTCTGTGAATAGGAATGATGAATGAAATTTAGGGAAATATATGATATGTAAAAAAGTAATAAGTAGGAGAAGGGAATTGGGGAGAGTAGAGGAGCATAGAGGAGAGTAGACGAGAGGAGAGGAGAGGATAGTAGAGGAGACGAGAGTAGAGAAGAGTAAAGGGGTGTAGAGGAAAGGGTATATTGTAAATTGTGGTGGAGGAGACAGCACCTGAGGGAATGAGAGAAGATGTGACATAGAGGAGGTGAGAGAGGAGAAGAGGGGTTATGAGGTGACAGAGGTGACAAAGAAGAGGACTCAGGGGAAAAGGGTTGAAATGTGAGGCGGAAAGGGAATAGCCAAAGGTAGGAGAGGGGAATACATTTAAGAGACGTGAGTGTCGTGGTGGAAATGGTAGAAAATGTGAGGGAGAGGGCAATGAGGGGACCGGAATGGGGTGGGAGAGGAAAGGGGTGGGAGGGGGAGAGGCAGGAGAGGAGGCAGCATTTTCAGGAAGCGACTAAGCCAATAATGGTAGGTTGCATTATTTACATGTTACAGCACACCCTTGTTGACTGTTATGGTAACTGGGTCTCCCCCCCCCCCCCCTCTCTCTCTCTCTCTCTCTCTCTCTCTCTCTCTCTGTCTCTCTCTCTCTCTCTCTCTCTCTCTCTCTCTCTCTCTCTCTCTCTCTCTCTCTGTCTCTCTCTCTGTCTCTCTCTCTCTTTCTCTCTCTCTCTTCTCTCTCTCTCTCTCTCTCTCTCTCTCTCTCTCTCTCTCTCTCTCTCTCTCTCTCTCTCTCTCTCTCTCTCTCTCTCTCTCTCTCTGTCTCTCTCTCTCTTCTCTCTCTGTCTCTCTCTCTGTCTCTCTCTCTCTTCTCTCTCTCTCTCTCTCTCTCTCTCTCTCTCTCTCTCTCTCTCTCTCTCTCTCTCTCTCTCTCTCTCTCTCTCTCTCTCTCTCTCTGTCTGTCTCTCATCTCTCTGTCTCTCATCTCTCTGTCTCTCATCTCTCATCTCTCTGTCTCTCATTCTCTCTCTCTCTCTCTCTCTCTCTCTCTCTCTCTCTCTCTCTCTCTCTCTCTCTCTCTCTCTCTCTCTCTCTCTCTCTCTCTCTCTCTCTCTCTCACTCACTCACTCTCTCTCTCTCTCTCTCTCTCTCTCTCTCTCTCTCTCTCTCTCTCTCTCTCTCTCTCTCTCTCTCTCTCTCTCTCTCTCTCTCTCTCTCTGCTGCTGTGTGCACAGGTAACCTGACTCCACTCTGGCAGAGTTGACTCACCCAGATATCTACTGACGGCTGGCTTAGATCTCCTGCTTTAGAGTGCTAGAGGGAAGAAGGAGAGAGGAAGAGTGGGGAAAGAGTGTGTGTGTGTGCGCGTGAGTATGTGCGCGCGCGCACGCACATACATGTACTCATTTAGTTGTACTCACCTAATTGCGCTTGCAGAGTCGAGCATCTGCTTATTTCCCTCATTTTCTAGTCACATAGACAAGCTGGATATCGAATTGTCTTCGACAGCGTCCTTATCTAGTTCATGTTTCCAGTTTTCAATCATGTCCTCTCGTTCTGCTGATCCTTAATTTGAATATTGCTTCTATATTTATTTTGTCAGTTACTCTTAGTATATTGTATGTCGTTATCATATCTGCCCTCATTCCTTCTTTCCTTCCTGTCAGGGGCCCTCTGTCAGACAGGGGCCCCTGACAGCTGAGTGGTCAGCGCTTCGGATTTGTAGTCCTGAGGCTCCGGGTTCGATCTCCGGTGGATGCGGAAACAAATGGGCAGAGTTTCTTTCACCTTGATGCATCTGTTCACCTAGCAGTAACTAGGTTCCTGGGAGTTAGACAGCTGCTTCGGGCTGCTTCCTGGGTATGTGTATCAAAAAGGAGGCCCTGGTCGAGGACCGGGCCGCCGGGACGTTAAGCCCCGAAATCATCTCTGCTCACCCCCTCTCTTTCTTGCCTGCTCGTAGAATTCAGTTATTCCTGTGAGGCAGGACTTGCCATCCCTGAACCCATGTTGATGTTGTGTCACAAAATTCCTTCGGTCCAGATGTTCCACTAGCTTTTTTCGCACAATCTTCTCCATCAACTTGCATGTTATGCAGGTTAGTGACACTAGCCTGTAGTTCAGTGCTTCCTGTCTATCCCTCTTCTTGTATATCGGGACTACGTATGCCGCCTTCCAAATTTCTGGCAGTTCACCTGTTACCAGTGATTTGTTGTACACCATGGAGAGTGGCAGGCACAGTGCTTCTGCTCCTTCCTTTAGTATCCATGGCGATATTCCATCCGGGCCTATAGCCTTTGTCACTTCCAACTCTAGCCAAAGATTCCTTCCATCCCCACTGGTAATCTCAAACTTCTCTAGTGGTGCCTGGTTAACTATTCCTTCTCTTATCTCTTGAACTTCTCTTTGCTCTAATGTGAAAACCTCCTGGAATTTCCTATTGAGTTCTTCGTACATTTCCTTGTGTGTGTGTGTGTGTATTCACCAAGTTGTGCTTGCGGAGGTTGAGCTCTGCTCTTTCGGTCTGCCTCTCAACTCTCAATCAATCAACTGCTACTAACTACTAACTAATCTCCCCTCACCCATACACACACACACCCAGGAAGCAGCCCGTAACAGCTGTCTAATAGCTGGGTTTACGAGTCCCAAGCGCTGTCCACTTAGCCACGCCCCGCCCTCTGTGTACTCACCTAATTGTACTCACCTAATTGTGCTTGCGGGGGTTGAGCTCTGGCTCTTTGGTCCCGCCTCTTAACCGTCAATCAACAGGTGTACAGGGTTCCTGAGCCTAATGGGCTCTATCATATCTACAATTGAAACTGTGGATGGAGTCAGCCTCCACCACATCACTTCCTAATGCATTCCATTTGACAACCACTCTGACACTAAAAAAAGTTCTTTCTAATATCTCTGTGGCTCATTTGGGCACTCAGGTTTCCACCTATATCCCCTAATACGTGTGCCCCTTGTGTTAAATAGACTGTCTTTATCTACCCTATCGATTCCCTTGAGAATCTTGAATGTGGTGATCATGTCCATCCTAACTTGTGTGTGTTTACTAGTTGTGTTTTTACGGGGGTTGAGCTTTGCTCTTTCGGCCCGCCTCTCAACTGTCAATCAACTGTTTACTAACTACTTTTTTTTTTTTTTTTTTTCTCCACACCACACACACACACACACACACACACCAGGAAGCAGCCCGTGACAGCTGACTAACTCCCAGGTACCTATTTACTGCTAGGTAACAGGGGCACTTAGGGTGAAAGAAACTTTGCCCATTTGTTTCTGCCTCGTGCGGGAATCGAACCCGCGCCACAGAATTACGAGTCCTGCGCGCTATCCACCAGGCTACGAGGCCCCCTGTGTGTGTGTGTGTGTGTGTGTGTGTACTCACCTAGTTGTACTCACCTAGTTGTGCTTGCGGGGGTTGAGCTCTGGCTCTTTGGTCCCAACCTCTCAACCGTCACACACACTACCCTTGTGTGTGTGTGTGTGTATTTCCCGCTAAGCTATACACCTGTACTCATGCGTATGACTGTATTATCGTGTGTGTGCTCAACTGAACACCAGCACCAGCTAATGCCCCACCTCGGTGAATGGCCTATTGTATCTGCTGAATAAAAATAGCTTGTCCAGCTCACCCCAACCCGTCTCTCTCTCTCTCTCTCTCTCTCTCTCTCTCTCTCTCTCTCTCTCTCTCTCTCTCTCTCTCTCTCTCTCTCTCTCTCTCTCCCTCTCCCTCTCTCTCTCTCTCTCTCTCTCTCTCTCTCTCTCTCTCTCTCTCTCTCTCTCTCTCTCTTCAGCCACTCGTTACAACAGGACCGAAAGTGGAAGTTAATGACTTGAGAACCATTAAATAGTTGTTTATATCTGTTGTGTCCTACGCAGTCACGGCGATTTGGTGGGAAAGGGGGTATGAGGTGGGGAAGGAGAGAGTGCTGGATGTGGGGAATAGGAGGGGATAGTGGTGGGGGACGGGGCTGTTAGCGACGGACGGTGAGGGGGGGGGGGCAGGAAGTGGGGATGGGAGGGAATAGGAGTTTGATGGTGGTGTGGTAAGGGAAGGAAGCAGAACGTGGTGGCAGAGGAGAGAGAGAGATAGGTTATTTCAGAGGAAAAGGATAGGTTATGGGGAGGCCAAGGGAAGGTGGGGACTACATATGAGAAGAAGAACTGTCAGGGGAAACACTTCAGGGCACTCCAGCAACTCGTCTTCACGTGTACAGAGAGCACATGAGCAACCTCCGCCAGTATAGACCCCAACACAAGCAACAGGGGTCACCTACACCAACTTGGAACTACTTGGTGTAAACCAAGGCACACAATGTATAAGTCCTAGATGAAATAGTGACAAGAAACTAACCAAAAAATATAAATAAAATATAAATAACATAATAATAATAATAGTAATAATAATAATAATAATAATTAAAAAACTGAGCCTTCAACAGAACCTAAAAAATGTTCACAAACATGTACACAGGTTTAGCTACCACACACACACACACACATACACACACACACGCACACACACACACACACACACACACACACACACACACACACACGTGCCTAACAAACCTTCTGGAATTCTATGATAAAATAACGAGGATAAGACAGGACAGAGATGGTTGGGCAGACTGCATATTTCTGGACTGCCAAAAAGCCTTTGATACAGTACCGCACATGAGACTGCTGTTCAAGCTCGAGAGGCAGGCGGGGGTGGGGGGAAAGGTCCTAGAATGGATAAGGAACTACCTAACAGGAAGGAGCCAAAGAGTTACGGTAAGGGGCGAGAAGTCGGACTGGCGAACAGTAACAAGTGGAGTACCACAAGGATCGGTGCTGGGACCAATTCTATTTCTTGTATATGTTAACGACATGTTTACAGGCGTAGAGTCCTACATGTCGATGTTTGCGGATGATGCAAAGTTGATGAGAAGAGTTGTGACAGATCAGGATTGCAGGATCCTCCAAGAGGACCTGAACAGATTGCAGAGATGGTCAGAGAAATGGCTACTAGAATTCAACACGAGCAAATGTAAAGTTATGGAAATGGGACTAGGAGATAGGAGACCAAAGGGACAGTACACAATGAAGGGGAACAGCCTACCTGTAACGACGCGTGAAAGAGACCTGGGGGTGGACGTAACACCTAATCTATCTCCTGAGGCACATATTAATAGGATAACGACAGCAGCGTACTCTACACTGGCAAAAGTTAGAACATCATTCAGAAACCTAAGTAAGGAGGCATTTAGGGCGCTTTACACTGCCTACGTAAGGCCAGTCTTAGAGTATGCCGCCTCATCATGGAGTCCCCATCTGAAGAAGCATATAATGAAACTGGAAAAGGTTCAGAGGTTTGCAACGAGACTCGTCCCAGAGCTACGAGGGATGGGGTATGAAGAGCGCCTGAGGGAACTGTGCCTTACGACACTAGAAAGAAGAAGGGAGAGGGGGGACATGATAGGAACGTATAAGATACTCAGAGGAATTGACAGAGTGGACATAGACGAAATGTTCACACGGAATAGTAACAGAACGAGAGGACATGGATGGAAGCTTGAAACTCAGATGAGTCACAGAGATGTTAGGAAGTTTTCTTTTAGCGTGAGAGTAGTGGGGAAATGGAATGCACTTCAGGAACAGGTTGTGGAAGCAAATACTATTCATAATTTTAAAACCAGGTATGATAGGGAAATGGGACAGGAGTCATTGCTGTAAACAACCGATGCTCGAAAGGCGGGATCCAAGAGTCAATGCTCGATCCTGCAAGCACATATAGGTGAGTACACACACACATATCGTGTCAGCAAGGCGGACAGTTCGCCTGCTGTCATAACATAGTGTCAGCAAAGTGGACAGTCCGGCTGGCTGTCATAACTCATGCCATATTTCCAATTTTTAAGCTATTCCCTTCGCTTGTGCCTCTCCATCTACTTAAAAAAAGTGTCACGTCGCCTTCGACGATAACAATTTGTTAACCCATATTCTGAAAGGGACAATAAGAAACCCTTTTAAGCAATGCAATGGACACTAAGAACTCAGAAAATTTTAAGAACATTTTCATGAAGTAAAACACAGAGAAGAATATGACAGACATGTCGACAAACTCTGCAGGCTTGCAAGAGGAAATAAACAGAATTGCTTGGCTCCGGGGCCAGATTCCTGGAATTCATTACATATAAAGCAATGAAAAATTCACAGACTCTAGGAGGGAAACAAGACATTTAAAATTTAATATATATATATATATATATATATATATATATATATATATATATATATATATATATATATATATATATATATGTATATATATATATATATATATATATATATATATATATATATATTATATATATATGTATATATATATATCTGATAGCTACTGAATTTTGGTAGCTTTTGTTGAGCCGTCAGCCCTGGACAAAAAAAATGAGAGTGATGATAAGATGGACAACTCACACTTGGACCAAAGCAATATTCATCCTGGTGACTTAGCTTCTTGTATCTTATTATACCAAGTACTGTACAAGGCGGAACTGATAACAAACACTCCAGTTATTAAGATAAAGGAGCAACATCTCCTGGTGGAAGACACACCACGTGTTTCTTTGTTCCTTATTTTTGTTCCTTTCTAATAATTTGTTAATTGGTTATGCCAAAAAAAGTGGAGAGAGTAACTATAATTTCCCTTAGACTTTGCTTTTTGACCAAGATAGTGATATGATCTAACTTGTTTCCTATGAGAAAACGGGCGAATTGGCGTCTTTCCGTTCATATCAAGTCAGAAAAACATGTGAATCAATATGAATACGTATACGAAAGTAATCCACAAATGGCCACAAAGAATTTAGCAACAGTGTTTTGCGATATTTACGGTTATGCTGTAAATCATTTTCACGAACCAGCCTCCGAGTGTATAGTCTCCCGCCATGTTCTCGTTATACTGTCCTGGGTAGCGGCGTTCACAGTCCTGTATATCCTGTTGAAAGTCTTGTTTCGTGTGAATTTATCAAGATGAGCCTTGAGGATATGCACTTTGAGGGACATTCTGCAGCTCACTGTGTCGTTGTTCTCCACCTGTGTCTCCACCACCAGTGTCTTCACTCCAACCACTTGCAACAAAGCTCTTCCAAGCCGCTTTCTTCCTCCTAGTTAGCTTCTCGAGGGAATTCCTTGCACTCAAGGATCTTCTTTATAGTCTGGCGAAGACCTGTGCCTCAGACGACTTAAGGAAGAACGCTTGAAGGTACTTGGAGGCTGCCGACGCCTCACTTGTCCAGAGCTGTGTTAGATTGGTTGATAAGTTTGAGTA
>NC_091176.1:15921260-15971351 GCF_040958095.1 Procambarus clarkii | reverse complement strand
CCCTCTCTCTTCTCTCTCTCTCTCTCTCTCTCTCTCTCTCTCTCTCTCTCTCTCTCTCTCTCTCTCTCTCTCTCTCTCTCTCTCTCTCTTTCAGACACTCGTTACAACAGGACCGAAAGTGGAAGTTAATGACTTGAGAACCATTAAATAGTTGTTTATATCTGTTGTGTCCTACGCAGTCACGGCGATTTGGTGGGAAAGGGGGTATGAGGTGGGGAAGGAGAGAGTGCTGGATGTGGGGAATAGGAGGGGATAGTGGTGGGGGACGGGGCTGTTAGCGACGGACGGTGAGGAGGGGGCAGGAAGTGGGGATGGGGGGGAATAGGAGTTTGATGGTGGTGTGGTAAGGGAAGGAAGCAGAACGTGGTGGCAGAGGAGAGAGAGATAGGTTATTTCAGAGGAAAAGGATAGGTTATGGGGAGGCCAAGGGAAGGGGGGGACTACATATGAGAAGAAGAACTATCAGGGGAAACACTTCAGGGCACTCCAGCAACTCGTCTTCACGTGTACAGAGAACACATGAGCAACCTCCGCCAGTATAGACCCCAATACAAGCAACAGGGGTCACCTACACCAACTTGGAACTACTTGGTGTAAACCAAGGCACACAATGTATAAGTCCTAGATGAAATAGTGACAAGAAACTAACCAAAAAATGTAAATAAAATATAAATAACATAATAATAATAATAATAATAATAATAATAATAATAATAATAATAATAATAATAATTAAAAAACTGAGCCTTCAACAGAACCTAAAAAATGTTCACAAACATGTACACAGGTTTAGCTACCACACACACACACACACATACACACACACATACACACACACACGCACACACACACACACACACACATATCGTGTCAGCAAGGCGGACAGTTCGCCTGCTGTCATAACATAGTGTCAGCAAGGCGGACAGTTCGCCTGCTGTCATAACATAGTGTCAGCAAGGCGGACAGTTCGCCTGCTGTCATAACATAGTGTCAGCAAGGCGGACAGTTCGCCTGCTGTCATAACATAGTGTCAGCAAGGTGGACAGTTCGCCTGCTGTCATAACATAGTGTCAGCAAGGTGGACAGTCCGGCTGGCTGTCATAACTCATGCCATATTTCCAATTTTTAAGCTATTCCCTTCGCTTGTGCCTCTCCATCTACTTAAAAAAAGTGTCACGTCACGTAGAAAGTGTCACGTAGAAAATTTTATGAACATTTTCATGAAGTAAAACACAGAGAAGAATATGTCAGACATGTCGACAAACTCTGCAGGCTTGCAAGAGGAAATAAACAGAATTGCTTGGCTCCGGGGCCAGATTCCTGGAATTCATTACATATAAAGCAATGAAAAATTCACAGACTCTAGGAGGGAAACAAGACATTTAAAATTTAATATATATATATATATATATATATATATATATATATATATATATATATATATATATATATATATATATTTATATATGTCGTACCTAGTAGCCAGAACTCACTTCTCAGCCTACTATTCAAGGCCCGATTTGCCTAATAAGCCAAGTTTTCCTGAATTAATATATTTACTATAATTTTTTTCTTATGAAGTGATAAAGCAACCCTTTTCTCTATGTATGAGGTCAATTTTTTTTTATTGGAGTTAAAATTAACGTAGATATATGACCGAACCTAACCAACCCTACCTAACCTAACCTAACCTATATTTATATGTAAGGTTAGGTTAGGTAGCCAAAAAAAGCTAGGTTAGGTTAGGTTAGGTAGGTTAGGTAGACGAAAAAACATTAATTCATGAAAACTTGGCTTATTAGGCAAATCGGGCCTTGAATAGTAGGCTGAGAAGTGCGTTCTGGCTATTAGGTACGACATATATATATATATATATATATATATATATATATATATATATATATATATATATATATATATATATATATGTATATATATATCTGATAGCTACTGAATTTTGGTAGCTTTTGTTGAGCCGTCAGCCCTGGGCAAAAAAATGAGAGTGATGATAAGATGGACAACTCACACTTGGACCAAAGCAATATTCATCCTGGTGACTTAGCTTCTTGTATCTTATTATACCAAGTACTGTACAAGACGGAACTGATAACAAACACTCCAGTTATTAAGATAAAGGAGCAACATCTCTTGGTGGAAGACACACCACGTGTTTCTTTGTTCCTTATTTTTGTTTCTTTCTAATAATTTGTTAATTGGTTATGCCAAAAAAAAGTGGCGAGAGTAACTATAATTTCTCTTAAACTTTGCTTTTTAACCAGGATAGTGATATTATCTAACTTGTTTCCTATGTGAAAACGGGCGAATTGGCGTCTTTCCGTTCATATCAAGTCAGAAAAACATGTGAATCAATATGAATACGTATACGAAAGTAATCCACAAATGGCCACAAAGAATTTAGCAACAGTGTTTTGCGATATTTACGGTTATGCTGTAAATCATTTTCACGAACCAGCCTCCGAGTGTATAGTCTCCCGCCATGTTCTCGTTATACTGTCCTGGGTAGCGGCGTTCACAGTCCTGTTATCCTGTTGAAAGTCTTGTTTCGTGTGAATTTATCAAGATGAGCCTTGAGGATATGCACTTTGAGGGACATTCTGCAGCTCACTGTGTCGTTGTTCTCCACCTGTGTCTCCACCACCAGTGTCTTCACTCCAACCACTTGCAACAAAGCTCTTCCAAGCCGCTTTCTTCCTCCTAGTTAGCTTCTCGAGGGAATTCCTTGCACTCAAGGATCTTCTTTATAGTCTGGCGAAGACCTGTGCCTCAGACGACTTAAGGAAGAACGCTTGAAGGTACTTGGAGGCTGCCGACGCCTCACTTGTCCAGAGCTGTGTTAGATTGGTTGATAAGTTTGAGTTAGGAGCATGAGCACCTCCTGAAGCTCCACCAGTGGCTCACACTTGACGGTGCTACTCAAGGTAGACAACTCAGTCCACTGTTGCCAGCCTCGCGTTTGACAGTGAGCCTTGCTTGGTGTCCCGGCTGTCACAAAGGCAACGATAGCAGGGAAACTTGGTAACAATGTCTTGGAGGACCATTAGGAATGCTCTCTTGAGTTAAGGGCGTGGACCCCTCTCCATTGAAGGGGCGGGGCTCTCTCTCCAGTGAAGGGGGCAGTTCACTGTATTTAGAATTGTATCGATTATTAATAAAATAATGATACGAATAATTTAGCACAATAAAAAAATGCTTTTAAATAGTTTCGAAAAGAGTTATTTTGTAGTTTAATAACTTTTTAATTTACGAATAATAATAATAATTCAACTAATAACAGTTCGACCATTTTGAGTGAAGCGATTGAAAGCGTGAGAGGAACGTGGAACAAGGTAATGGGGAACATGTAATAATGGGGGCCCCTCCAAGTAATGGGTGAGGGAGCAGGTGATGGTAGGATCACTTTTCATCTGCGCTGTAGAATAATTACACTATCATCACTATCATATGTCCTCACTTCCAAAGGCTGGGAAGACATTTGGCCATTAGTGAAGTTAATTGGTCATTCGTGAGGGGGAGGTAGTTTGCCCTCTAGTGTTGTTATATTTGTCATTAGGGGTGTTCTTAACTAGTAGGAGGGAAAGAAGCCTATCAGGAGAAAGCACCAAGCTATTACGACTATATAGCACTTGGAAGGGGTTATCTTGAGGTTATCTTGAGATGATTTCGGGGCTTTTTAGTGTCCCCGCGGCCAGGTGTCCCCTCTTTAGTGTCCCCTCGACCAGGCCTCCACCCCCAGGAAGCAGCCCGTGACAGCTGACTAACTCCAAGGTACCTATTTACTGCTAGGTAACAGGGGCATTCAGGGTGAAAGAAACTTTGCCCATTTGTTTCTGCCTCGTGCGGGAATCGAACCCGCGCCACAGAATTACGAGTCCTGCGCGCTATCCACCAGGCTACGAGGCCCCTAGGGTCAAGACAAGGATTTCATCAACCAATAAGAGACAGAGAGAACGTATTCCCCTTCACTCTCCTCCCCCCTTCTTTCACCCTTCCCTCTACCTACCCTTCTCTCTCCTCCCTCTTCCTCACCCCCCCCCCTTCACCCTCCTGAACCCCTCACAACCCCGCATCAAAGCCAGAGAAGCTTTCCGTTATATTAGTCTCGTTTACCTGGCCTCCGACAGGTGTGGGGGGAGGGTTTTTCATTTTTTTTTTCATTTTATTTGCGGCCTCTGAGTGTATATTTATTTATATATGCTTTTATTTTCCGTTATTTATATATATATATATATATATATATATATATATATATATATATATATATATATATATATATATATATAAATATATATATATATATATATATATATATATATATATATATATATATATATATATATATATATATCTTTTTTGTTCTAGAAGATCATTTCTTCAGTTGTTAATATTTATTTGTCATTCATCACTTGGGTTCATTTTTGTTTTATTTTATTTTATTTTACTTTTTTTAGTTTTATCTCTTCACTGTGTCCCATTTTCTTGCTTAAATCTTTTACCCCCATCATTATGTCTCCTCCAACTCACTTTCTGCTTCAAGTCTCTGCTTCTCCTTTCCCTGTCATTTCCCCTTTCCAAACCCCCTTACCACTGACCCGAACCAACCACTCCTTACCTATCTCGACTTTCCTCTCCATGCCCCACCTCCATCCCCCAATACCCCAAAGCTGGGGTCTCTTTTATGGCTCCGGCCTCTCATCGGTGGAGTCTCCCTTGCCAACACAGCATGCGTCGTTTTCTTTAATTACGTCGAGCCTTTGATATCCGTTTTCTTTACCGACGAGGGTCACTCTGTGGTTGAGCAATTAACGATAACTTTAATTACGGCAACGGATTTTAAAGGTGAAAATTGTGGTGGTAACAGTAATATTAGCGATGATTCTCCTAATAAAACATGTAAATTTTAGAGAGGGCAGGGGGGTGTAGGTTAGGATGCGGGTGGAGGATGGTCCGCAGCGTCTTTTGTTTGTCTCATTGCGTCCTATGTGTCTCATTGCGTCCTATGTGTCTCATTGCAGTCCTATGTGTCTCATTGCGTCCTATGTGTCTCATTGCGTCCTATGTGTCTCATTGCGTCCTATGTGTCTCATTGCGTCCTATGTGTATCATTGCGTCCTATGTGTCTCATTGCGTCCTATAGTAGCGCTCCACAACGCTCTACTGACTCCGTCATCCTGCTTCATTGGACCATTCTGTGGTGGTGTCCTCTACGCAGTCCGCCAGGTCCAGTCACCGCGTGCCCAGGTAGACAAGGGCTCTACCTGGGGGGTAGATAAGGTGTCTACCTGAACACGGGAATTACGGTCTACCTCCCGTAACTCAGCGAGGGGGCCCCCCTCAGACCTTCGGCTGCCCTCTGCCTTGCAGTACTTGTTACTTATGACTCACAGTACCGTATAGATACCTTTTAAAACACGAGAATATCAGGAACGAATATTATAAAAAAAAGTTTTTTGAGACACATGGATAGCAAGTGGACAGGACCTGGATTTATTTAGCATTTACACCATCACTTACGAAACCTGTACATCGTTCCTCAATCATTACGGATTTAGGGGCATTTATTAAACAGTTTATGAGCTTCCAAGCACTACGAGGATGCTTTCATGAGCTATCGTGGGGGAATTCAACGATACCCGTTATCGTGGTGGCACTCACAGACCAGCTATCGTACAGTCGTTATTCAACAATGACACGCAACTAGCAGCGTGAAGGCTTTGCTAGTGACACAATGTAATAGTTGATGTGATCAAGTATTAGTCCGGTTCACGCATTAGTTAATCCCTGAACAAAGCAAGCTGACGTCCTGATCAAATTTTTGATTTAGTAAATGATACAACACAGCATCAGTTACAGCCCCGCTCCTGTGCCAGGTAGGTCCACTACGGGCTCACCATAGCCCGTGCTACTTGGAACTTTTGGTTCCCAGTAGCTGAATTTATAACAACATCAACAACAACACAGCATCACCTGTATCCCTTAATCCATTTATGGGAATAATAATGGCGTTCCACTTATTAACTTGTGCACACTTACTCAGGACTGAGTGAAACGTCACTTGTGCGTTGTCACTTGTGTGTTTTCACTTGTGCGTTGTCACTAGTGCGTTGTCACACTCATTATCAAAAATGAACACTAAACAAAAACACACACACACACACACATTCCACTTATCAATAACATCACGACCTTAAATTTACCGTTTCACAAAATCTGCATGTACACAGAATATTAATGACCAATAAATCCTCCCTGGGATTTAAATTAATGACCAATGTAATCCTCCCTAGTGTCAAGCCCTACCAGCAGGCTTGACACACTTTCCCCTTAACATATTTTCTGCCTTACAGGCAAACACTAGCAGATATATGGATATATATCTACTAGTGTATATGGATATATGGTGGTCTTTGAACCTCCTGGGTTTTGTTCAGCTTTTTGTTGTCATCAAATCGTTAATCTTTTTGTAAAATTCTTTTGTATCTAATTTAGGAATCAAAGGGAATGTCTTATTGTTTCAGGGCACGAAAGGAGTTTTTTAATTAATGGTAAACTGTTTCGTATATATATAAATAACAGGTATTCAATGAGAAGAATGAAAGTAGGAAATTACTTCACTTAATCTCTATGATATTTGAAGCACAATAATTCGTTACATCCTAACAACTAGAATTGTCACATCTGGGAAATTAATTTGAACAAAATTAATGGAACTAAGACCTAGACACTCGCACGATTTTCAAGACTAGGGAACTCTTCCACTCGTAATACTCCCAGCGAATCCTTATTACACCTTATTACAATCCTTATTACAAGAATGCCTTCTTTTGATAATTACATTACATCAGCTTACACACCCCCCCCTTCACTCTGCTGATTTCCTTTCCCCATAAAACACTGTTTCTGAGTGGATCCTTAGGTTCCTTCCCTTAAATCCCAGAACCAATCAGAAGCTGAGTTAGTAAATCTCTTAGGTCTATCTGACAACCTAGGCCTCTTCTAGACAGCCACTAACAAGGAAACGGACTGACAGCTACTAATGGCTGCCGCCTGGCACTCTCTTGTTCTTATGAGTGTGTCATGCTTAAGCACTTGACAAAGTTAATGATGGTCCATTGTAGTTGACAGTTTAATGCTTCGCCAGCCCAGGACAAGGAAGACATCTGACACTGGCGTCTCCACCACTTAGTACCTGCACCCACAGGGACAAGAGTGTTCTTCACACTGTTTTCCAAGTATTCTACTGTTCTTCACGTTTTAAAAGACATCAAACAGACTTCTATGTTCAATGTGAAGAGGGAAGTAGAGAAAGAACTCGGGAGGTGTACCTTTTGTAGAGAGAGAGAGAGAGAGAGAGAGAGAGAGAGAGAGAGAGAGAGAGAGAGAGAGAGAGAGAGAGAGAGAGAGAGAGAGAGAGAGAGAGAGAGGTGGGGTGGAGGCTGGGAGAAGTGTGAAAGGAAACGTAGGGAGAGGAGAACCTAGAGAGATTTCAAGATATATTGCATTAGAGGTAATGCTAGATCTGTGAGAGGGATAGTAAATGTCTGCCTTGACATTCGATCAATAGAAGACGACATTCAATTGTTTACATCACAATCATCCACAACGATTGAGAGACATGGCCGCAGAGATTGTCTTCCTCCTTTTACACCCCCAACACTCTCCCATCCCAGCCTCTTTTTCCCCAACATTGTCCTTTCTCTTCCTCCTTCCTCCAACACTGTCCCTTCCCTTACTCCATCCAGCAGTCTCTTGTCTCCTTCCACCAGCGCCCCATCTCTTTCTCTCCCATTTGTATCTCCCACCCTAACTCCCTTTAAGTTCCTTTTCATTTCCTAAACATATTAATCCGCCCCCCCCCTCCTTTCCCCTATCTCTCTCCCACATACGCGCCCTACTCTTCCTCCCTCAGGCGCATACACACACTCTCCTCATTCCCCTCTTTCATTTCCCTCATCTTTCTGCTCCCCCTCCCTCTTCCCCCTCTCCCCCCACCACCTCGTTGGCTATCGCCTGTGGGGGTCTCTTGCTTCATGAGAAATATCCCATAATGAAAACGCTCTCAGAAGGCAATAGGGACCGTAATTCCGTTTTCTTTTTGCCCCTTGGAAGGTTTAGGGAATTTATGTGTAGCGAGTGAGTGCTTTGCCCTGGTGAAGGGGAGGGGGGGGGGGTGTCCCATCAATGGGGAAGGGGGCGAGTCCCGTTTTAGCGACGGGGGCACTGTTGATTAACGAGACTGTGATGGTTGGCAAGCTCAAAGGAGACGAGGAAAGCAGCGAGAGAGGGAATGAATGGGCTGGTTTTGTTTGCATTTATCTAAACGGAAATTAAACTTGTTTAAAATTGTGGCAAAATATCTTCCATTGTGTATATATTAAGATGTGAGGCAAAGGTAATACTTTATTTCCGGGAATATTACTTATTTTCTAAGCCGAATTTTCATTACTTTCTATTGGAAACAGTTGGTACTTTCTTTAGGAAATAATTCGACTATATTCAGAAATATTTTTCTGTGGAGGGAATATTAATTTCTTTCCCTTTGTAAGTTTCAGTAAGAGTTTTATTGTTATCGTGTCTTTATTCATTCCCAAGGTTATCATGTCTGCATATCATTCCCAAGGTTATCATGTCTGTATATCATTCCCAAGGTTATCATGTCTGCATATCATTCCCAAGGTTATCATGTCTGTATATCATTCCCAAAGTTATTATGTCTGTATATCATTCCCAAGGTTATCATGTCTGTATATCATTCCCAAAGTTATTATGTCTGTATATCATTCCAAAGGTTATCATGTCTGTATATCATTCCCAAGGTTATCATGTCTGTATATCATTCCCAAGGTTATTATGTCTGTATATCATTCCCAAGGTTATCATGTCTGTATATCATTCCCAAGGTTATTCATTCCCAAGATTATTCATTCCCAAGGCTATGTTATGAAGGGTGTAATGACTGAACACTGAATAATACAGTGTGAGATATTATGACCCAGTTCTTGCTCACAGAGTTTATACAAGGTTATCTTGAGATGCTTCCGGGGCTTAGCGTCGCCGCGGCCCGGTCGTCGACCAGGCCTCCTGGTTCCTGGACTTGGTCAACCAGGCTGTTGGACGCGGCTGCTCTCAGCCTGACGTGCGAATCACAGCCTGGTTGATAAAGTAGGAATGCTGAGAGTTGGGAAATTCGTCCCATGTATCAGCCTGCCACAGGTAATGGCAGCCCAAACTGATTCTGGCAACCGTTATGGCTATCCCTTATCCACCTTGTCTATTCACCTCAGTATCTTATATGTTGTGATCATGTCCTCTTTGTTTATTGTATCCCTCTAGGCTTGTGAGACTTATTTGGACTAGCCTCTCCTCGTTGTTTAATCCTCTTAGCTCTGACACCAGTCTTGTTGCAGACCTCCGCACTTTTTCTATTTTGGTTTTATGCTTGACAAGGTTCGGATTCCATGCCGGTGCTGCATACTCCAGTATTGCAGCTAACAAAGGTTTTACAGATTACCTTTAAGGAGTACCGATTTAGGGTTCTAAACGATGTTCTTATATTTGTCAGCAGTCTCATATGCCGCCGATGTTACCATTGTTTATATGTACCTCTGATGTTAGTGTAGAGATGATATCATCTCTCAAATCCTTCCTGTAGGTTGACTTTCCTTTGTGGCGTAGAGTCCTCCTGGTCTCCTTTCTTCCTTTCCAATCTTTATTACTTTACACTTGCTGGGATTGAATTCCAGCAACCATTTGTTTGCCCAATTCTAGACTTTGTCAAGGTCCTCCTGTAACTTACTGCAGTCCTTCTCTGTTTCTACATTCCACATCAGCTTTGAGTCTTCTGCAAACATTGAAACGAACGTGCTTATACTCCCTCTCCCTCGGGTAAGTCGGTCACATAAATTCGTAACAACAGCGGTCCTAGAACTGAGCCTTGGGAGACCCTTCTTGAGACCTCTCTTATTGTGACATTTTGTTTTCCATCCTTCAGGTACTCCCTTACCCAGTTCAGATGCTTTCCCAGTTATCCCAGCCCGCTTCTCCATCTTATATACACCAGTCTTTCGTGAGGAACTATTCCAATGTTTTCAGATAATCTGGGAAAATATAGTCTACCCAGCCTTCTTGTCTTCCCTGTCTTAATTTAGTTAAACTGTCATAAAAGTCAATCAAGTTTGTTAGGGTGTTGGTGTAGGGAGAGTGGAGTAAAGAGGGAGTGGTGTAGGGAGAGTGGAGTAAAGAGGGAGTGGTGTAGGGAGAATAGAGTAGGGAGGGGATGGTGTAGAGGGGTAAGGTGATGTACAGTAATGATACAAATAATAGAAATAATCACAAAATATTACAGAGACAACCAGACCGACAAACAGACAACCACAACTCTATAGTCTTCTGAGACTGATGAATGCTCACTACTATTACTAATAGTAACGATCACAATAATAATAGTAATGATCATAGTAATAATAATAGTAATAAAACAATGGTGAAAATACAATATTCAAAAGTCATTAAAAACTTTAAAAAATGTTTTTGCAGCCTGGTTATGATCCTTATTATAATATACCTGACGGCCATATTCATCTTTTGACGTCACACTAATTGACTGGAGGCTAGATTAAACCGGCCAGTGATCAAAGAGAGGGAGAAGGGGGAGGGAGGGAGGCAGGGATGGTCAGAGAGAGAGAGAGAGAGAAATGGGGTATTTCACAAGGACATAGTATCAGCGGTTAGATACTCACTCTCTCTCTCTCTCTCTCTCTCTCTCTCTCTCTCTCTCTCTCTCTCTCTCTCTCTCTCTCTCTCTCTCTCTCTCTCTCTCTCTCTCTCTCTCTCTCCCCCTCTCTCTCTCTCTCTCTCTTTCTCTCTCTCTCTCTCCCTCCCTCTCTCTCTCTCTCTCTCTCTCTTTCTCTCTCTCTCTCCCTCCCTCTCCCTCTCTCCCTCCCTCTCCCTCTCCCTCTCCCTCTCCCTCTCCCTCTCCCTCTCTCTCTCTCTCTCCCTCTCCCTCTCCCTCCCTCTCTCCCAGCCTCCGTACCACGCTCCTCACCCTTAAAAGACTTACATAGTTTCACCACTAGAACAAAGGAACCAGAAAACTCCCACACACGGAAGTGAACTCCCCCAAGAAGACAGGGAACCTTCTCAATTTGCATCTAAAAGGAATCTGATCCGCTAAAAGTGCCCCTTCTCTTCCCAAGTCGTCTGCACGCGGCTCAATACACCTTCTGATTGCACCGTGGGTTCCAACTCTTTGAGCCGGAGTTCAGCGCGCTGAATACACCCACGGTAGGAGATCCCCCCAGCCCATAGCGTTCTAATTAAAAGCACGCCTTATGCCTGGCGACCGGCGTTCTAGAACGCGTCAACAATGCTGAGTATGATGGGGGGGGATATGTTGGGAGAAGGGGGGTGGAGGAAATTGATGGGGAGGGGGGGATTAGAGGAGGCAGGAAGGGAAATGGGGGAGGTTGGAGAGGGGGAGGAGGTGGATCTGGAGGGAGTTGGGGGCTGGGGGAGGCAGGGGAAGGGTGTCTATAATTGGAATGATGTGAAATAGAGCGCCTCACCTCTGTGTGAATTATTCGTATCCAGGTGTGATTTGTGTGAGTGAGGGGTGAGAGAGCGAGTATGAAGCAGCGAAGGAGAGAAAGAGGGAAAGAGAGAGGGAAGGGGAGACAGACGGAAAGACAAGAAAAAGGGGAGATCAAAGGATGGAGGGAAAGAGAGTGTGGGGGAAGAAACGATCAATTGCGTCTATTACATTAAATCGGTGGAAAACAAAATAAACGTAAAATTCATTGTCTCATTTGAACTTAAGCTGATTTCTTTAATTTTTTTCCCTTCTTCACTGGTGTGGCATTATTGAGTTGGACGACTTTATTCATCGCGTAACTTTGGCGTGTCTACGCGCTAAGCTTTATTGAGAGGGAATCATTTTTTTTTTTTTGCTTGTGAAGTGCAATTGAGTGAGCAACTTTTCATTTCCACTAATGAGTAGTCAAGAACGTCTTCACTATAACCTATTCTATAAAGGGTTTGGTGATATTATGGAGATATAGGTGAACTAGTACACTCAAGGCGATATATATATATATATATATATATATATATATATATATATATATATATATATATATATATATATATATATATATATATATATATATATATATATATAGCTGACAGGCAACAGAGAAAGACAATCGTAGGGAGGGGTGTCAACGCCTCCCATCACTGATAGATAAAATGAGACATGATCCACACATACAAAATTAACTTGAATTTCGAATTACTTGAATTGAATTAACAAATGAAAACTATCGAGATTATTAATTGAAAGTACACCAAGTTAAGATTGTTAATCAAAAGATCAACACGTGCAAGAACAGCAAGAACAGCAAGAACAAATAAGTAAGCGAAGTGGTAGAGATAAAAAGTACAAACAAGAAATTAAAATGTAGCTACGACAACCCAACGAGCTCGCCGGCTTATATTCTGGTTGACTTGCTAGACCCAAGAGCTGAAGCTCAACACTCGCAAAAGCACCTGAGTGAGTATAAATGAGAGGGGAGGAAGTATAAAGGAAATGTAGAATAGATAAGAAGAAGAAAGAAGGAACAGTTTAGTCAAGCCTTGGCCTCGGGCCGGGCTTGTGGGGTGGAAGAACTCCCAGAACCCCAGCTAAGATCAAGGTACTCACCTAGTTGTGCTTGCCGGGGGTTGAACTTCGGCTCAAGGTAAAATAGTGAGTGGAAAAGGGCGGAAGGACGGTAGAAGGAAATAATGTTGAGGAAAAAATTGGAAGAAATGGTGTGGAGATGAGAAAAGAATAGGAAATAGGGGGGAGGAATAAGCTGTAAATGAGAGGGGAAAAGGAGGCTCAAGAATGAATGGGGAGAAAAGGGGGGAATGAGTGAATAGAAAGAAGAGAAGATAAATAGAAAGACAGAGCGTGGAGAGGAAGTGTAAAGAATAAAAGAGTTTTGAGGAAAGGATGAAGGCAGTGGAAGGGGGTAGGTGGAAGAGTTGGGAAGGGAGGGATGCAGGTAAAGGAAGGGAGGAGGGGGGGGGGGAGAGAGAGAGGGCGGCCTTGCTCATCTCCCCGCCTCATGCGAGATAAGAAAAGAGTGTTTCAACTTGCGTGTCATTGTTCCTGGTGTTGGTAAATATATACCTCAGGGAGAGGCGGGTGTTGGGGGGAGAGCTGGGAGGAGACTATGGGAGAGTGGGAGACCGAGGGAGGGAGAGAGAGACAGAGAGAGAAGAGAGAGAGAGAGAGAGAGAGAGAGAGAGAGAGAGAGAGAGAGAGAGAGAGAGAGAGAGAGAGAGAGAGAGAGGGAGAGAGAGAGAGAGAGAGAGAGTGACAGACAGACAGACAGAGAGAAACCAGAGACAAGGAGAGATAGTGGAAGACGACGAAAGGAGGAGGCGGAGATCAAATGACTGAAGGTGGGTTTCGATCTCTGACTGAACTATGAGCCAAGTATCTTGTCGAATTGGAATTCCCACGAGAACCGATCCAAGATTGTTCCCAGGTGGTCTCGAACCACGGTACAGACAATCTTGAGTCAGGGTAAGAACAATCTTGAGTCAGATTACAAACTCTCTCAAGTCGCAGTTCTGTCTCAGAGGTCACACTATACCTCACCAGCCCTTCTTTCTAAGATTTCACAACGTCCAAAAAACGGAAAAATTAAAGTGTCCTTTCCTAACCTACCAGAGGACCCAAAACAGAAAATGGGACATTACGTCACTTTCGGAAGCCATATTCCCGTTTTGGCCGTATTGATATTTTATGTACGTGAGTGAATCAGTAAGAAGGGTACGATTCGAACACTGAAAGAGAACAAATAAATGTTGAAGAACAGTTCGAACACATGCAGATGTAAGTCGTGGGGAAAGTGTTTTTCATTCGTATACATACTGGAATGAACGATATGGTGGGAAATGCAGAACAGACCCAGCGAGGAGCAGAGGTGCCATATTAAAACTCAAATGACAATATTGTATGAACAATGTTCATACAATGAACATACATTGTATGAACAACATCAGAGGTCTACGGCTGTTCAATACCCTCCCGGCGAGCACATAAGATGTTGCCTCAACAAAGGTGGTAGTCTTCTTGAAGGAAAAAAAATTAAGAAGAGGAGATGTGAGAAGAGAAGGACAAAGAGAAAGAGGAGCTCTGCTGGGTAGGAAAAAGAGGAGAAAGGGGGTTAGCTCAGACGTGGTATTGGAACCTGTGTAATCCAAGACTACCACAGGCTAAAGGGATTCACGGATTGATCCTGCACTAATCTCTTTATTAACGGAAATTGTCTCTTATCCTCGTTAGCTTCCACGCCCGTTCTAAATGACTTGTTGTATGTTCTCGCTGGCTCCTGTACGCGCTCTAAATGTCTCCTGTTCTCTGTTATTTCCGTTGACTACATACTCACAGTAAACGTCCCCCCTCCCCCCCCCTGTTGTTCCCATTAGCACACACACCTGTTTTAAATATATCCTATTTTCTGTTGTTTCCGTTGGCCCCCCCACGTCTGCTGTAAATATCACCTGTTCTCTGTTGTTTCCGTTGGCTCCCACACCAGCATTGAGTGCACTGTATATATACGCAATAAATGTTTGAAGTAAACTCAGCTAATCACCAATATCAGTCACACGAACGTTATCAGGGAAACTCACTAGATAAAAGCACATTTTTGGGGGGGTATAAACATTTTTGGCTTGTTGATAGCCAATGAAATAGTCAGCCAAACTATTTTACGCTGACTCTACGCAATAAACTGGGTCACCAGCTAACCTAGTCTGATCTCATTCAACCTGCAAATAATATGAGATTACTGATCCAAAGTAAATGATCTAGGTGCAGGCAATGAGTCACAATAACGTGGCTTAAGTATGTTGACCAGACCACACACAAGAAGGTGAAGGGACGACGACGTTTCGGTCCGTCCTGGACCATTCTCAAGTCGATTGAGAATGGTCCAGGACGGACCGAAACGTCGTCGTCCCTTCACCTTCTAGTGTGTGGTCTGGTCAATGTAAATGATCTAGGAACGAGCTGGAACACAGAAAACGGGACTGACGAAACACTTGCAGGGGGGGGGGCTTTTCAAGTTGGTTAAGAAAATAAAAACAACATTCGCGTTGCACACGGAGTTATTGCATGCCTGCAGCCGAGTGGTGTTCATTATTGAGTCAGTGGTATCCGGCCTGGGTGGGCCGGTATTGACACTGCGGTATCCGGCTAGGTGTATTGTAGCGCCCAGAAGGGGAGGCAGCATCTGACTTGCAAATGAATTCTCTCTGTCTTGTTAAACTTAATTATTCATTTCGCCTTTTTTCCTTGTAATTAAAACGATATCGGGTGTTCTCTCCCGGCCTTAGAGTTGCTAATGAGAGTTACATGCTTTTCAGGTCATATATGTGTATATATATATATATATATATATATATATATATATATATATATATATATATATATATATATATATATATAAGAGAGAGAGAGAGAGAGAGAGAGAGAGAGAGAGAGAGAGAGAGAGAGAGAGAGAGAGAGAGAGAGAGAGAGAGAGAGAGAGAGAGAGCTGTTTATGAACAATTCACATTAAATCTAATGTATCCACTTGCTCTTTCCCCACAGGATGATGGGAAGGAGGCCAGTGCCACTCCTGGCACTGCTGCTGCTGCTGCTGGTGTCTGCTGCTACCGCCACATCTGCTGCTGAAGGCACTAGCAGTCATACAGACGACGAGGTCAAAGCAGCTCGCTTGTCTGCTGAGTCTACCACCACCACTACAACCATTACCCCTTCCGTTGACACCACCACCACTACCACTACTACCACCATCAGTGCTGCTGCTGCTCAGACCTTCCCAGTGACCGATGCTGACTCGGTGGCTGATGTCGCCTCGGTGGCTGATGTCGCCTCGGTGGGTGATGTCGGCTCGGTGGCTGATGTCGGCTCGGTGGGTGATGTCGGCTCGGTGGGTGATGTCGCTTCAGGGAGGGATGTCGCTGCAGCTGGTAATGTTGCCTCAGTAACTGATGTTGCCGCAGTAGCTGATGTCACTCCAGTGGGTAATGTCAGCCAGGACCGCAGCGCTCGGGTCGTGGACAGTGACACAGAGAACAGTGTTACTGGCGCGGACCTCTCTACCCAGAAGACTGGTGAGTGTGGGTGTGTATTCACCTAGTTGCATTCACCTAGTTGTGTTTGTAGGGGTTGAGATTTGCTCTTTCGGCCCACCTCTCAACTGTCAATCAACTGTTTACTAACTACTTTTTTTCCCCGCACCACACACACACACACACCCCAGGAAGCAGCCCGTGACAGCTGACAAACTCCCAGGTACCTATTTACTGCTAGGTAACAGGGGCATTCAGGGTGAAAGAAACTTTGCCCATTCGTTTCTGCCTCGTGCGGGAATCGAACCCGCGCCACAGAATTACGAGTCCTGCGCGCTATCCACCAGGCTACGAGGCCCCCCATGTGTGTGTGTGTGTGTGTGTGTGTGTGTGTGTGGGTGTGTGTGTGTGTGTGTGTGTGTCCGCGCGCGCGTGCGTGTGCGTACGTGCTCCTGCACAGTCCTGTCTCGACACAATACAATTTTTCCTGCTACAATCACTGAATAACGTTCACTGTGTGATGGCCATTGTTCTAGATTTTTATTATAAACACGAAAGTACAAAAAGTAAATCTAAACTGTATAGTTACTTGGTAATTAAAAATGGTTCTACTTGTTACAATTCAGATGTGAGTGGTGCTTTTACTGGTTCAGACAAAGTCAGTGTATATGTATATGTATAATATGTATATAGTATTATGTATACTCTATACATAATTTACTGAGCTGTGCGATTAAAATTAATGAATGATGCGATTACCTCTGTGTTGTGAGCTATGTCGTAGAGAATACACAGCCAGGCAAACACATGCATGCAAAGTAATAATTTAGTGCACAATCCAAATCACAATAGTTTCATAGATCTAATAGGAAATATTATGCCAATGAGGGAGGATTGAGCTCGAAGCCATGGGCTTACCAGAAACATGCACAACCCACTGCACCATGATGAGCTTAAAAAAGTATCTTAACTAAAAATTCTACTAGGCCCACTGGGAGTTTGAACGCACTTGCTGAGGTCCATAATCCACTAATTATTCAACTAGTCAGCCAAACGTGGAATTGGTTTGAAATCTTAATGCACAGAAGAGGTTTCTACAGCTAGGCGGGGGAAGACAACGTCCTCTAGTGTGTTAAGATGTATCAAAGATGAAGGAGGAAAAACAGGTCAAGTAATTGATAACCACATTTAAACTGCCTCCTATTTCTTAAGTAAATTATCCTTTTTGTAATAAGGGGACAAGGTGAATTCTTTAGGGGTTACCTTAAGAGAAGTATGTGCTAGGGTTCTTAACGAATGTAAGGGCGAGCATAGTGATCCCCTGTTTTGCGAAAGTATCCCTTATATATATCTTGAGGTTATCTTGAGATGATTTCGGGGCTTTAGTGTCCCCGCGGCCCGGTCCTCGACCAGGCCTCCACCCCCAGGAAGCAGCCCGTGACAGCTGACTAACACCCAGGTATCTATTTTACTGCTAGGTAACAGGGGCATAGGGTGAAAGAAACTCTGCCCATTGTTTCTCGCCGGCGCCCGGGATCGAACCCTGGACCACCGGATCACAAGTTCAGAGTGCTGTCCGCTGGGCCGACCGGCTCCTGATCGAATAAATATATATATTTAATTATATATAAAAATATATATTTATATTTAAGTGATCCCTTAAATATACAAACATGGTTTTGCATATTTACTAAATAGCTACAGTCCAGTAGATTACCGGAGCAGTGGTGGAGGATGGGTAATGTGGTGCCGATTTTTATGGAGAGATTAAGAGATCACTTGCATCGATCTGTTATCCAATTTGTTTAGCGTCTAAAGGCGACCTATTAAAACGATAAATAATAATTCCAAGTTCCAAATTCGATCAGATCTTGGCTATGTTAAAGAAAGCAGAGAGTTGGTATACATGGGGCTAGGATTGAGTGGGAACTATTCGAGTGTAGTGCTACATGACTCTGTCGTAGAATCTCTCCTGTTTATCATATATATGAATGATTTAGACACATAACTGAACATTTGAACATTTTGGGACGATACAAAAATTGGCAGGGAAGTAAATTCAGAAGGCAAAATAGGTTTTCAAAGTGATCGGTAGATTGAATGATGCAGTTTAATAGTAGAAAAACGTAAGGTTCTGTGATAAGGTATTTATACCCATTGCCAAACTTGAATGCTGAAGAGTTCTAGGTCATGATTAATTTGGGTCGTAAGTCAAAAAATAAATGCATAAATATATGAAATAAAGCAATTTGGATATTGTGATTCAGTACTAAATGCGTTTGCAATAAGACATCTGAGAAGATATGCACACCGAAGGGGCTCACAGCTTCTGATATATATTATATATATATATATATATATATATATATATATATATATATATATATATATATATATATATATATATATATATATATATATATATATATATAAGACAATGTCAGACCACGGAGGAAAAATGAAACAGGAAATTTCCTTAAGTACTTTCGTATATTAAATACATCTTCAGAAGGTCTGAAGATGTATTTAATATACGAAATTAATAGACCTTCTGAAGATGTATTTAATATACGAAAGTACTTAAGGAAATTTCCTGTTTCATTTTTCCTCCGTGGTCTGACATTGTCACATTCTTAATCACGTGTTTATTTTCGTGATATACACACACACACACATATATATATATATATATATATATATATATATATATATATATATATATATATATATATATATATATATATATATATATATATATATCAACCCTTCAGAGGTTGATAGGTAGTTGGCCCAACACCAAACCAACATCTAAGATTTTTTTTATGTTTTCAACTTTGACCGTGGTGTCCTTTTTAGGCTCAATTTATATTATGCAGTTCAGTTTTGGTCTCCGTTCCCGAGGATGGACATGACTCCACTTGACCTGGTTCAGAACAGGATGACAGTTAATCCCAGCAATTAGGACCCTTCCTTACGAATAATAAAAAAATACTTAATTTACATTCACTTAAAAGACGAAAGATAAGAAGTTAAATGATAATAATAATAATAATAATAATAATAATAATAATAATTATTATAATTATTATTATCGTTATTAGTATATAAATTATTAAAAAGGTATAATAGAGGTGATATAAATGTTTTTTTTTAATATATTAACACAAAACGAAACACGGAAAAGTGAATATAAATTGAATAAGTTTAGATACTGGAGAGACGTGGATAAAAAAAAAATAAACGGTTCGGAAATAGGTTTGGGGATTTCTGAAACAAATAGTTAAAAACGTAGATTAGATATACTGTATGTGAATGACTCAGTCTACAAGGAAGTTGAATCGTATGGACCACTAGGCCGCCTGCATTTTCAGTTCCGTAGGTTGATACACACACACACACACACACACACACACACACACACACACACACACACACACACACACACACACACACGCCGTAATCACAATAAGTTGGCCACGCCACCTGCTTCAAATGACCCCTTTTGAAAAAACTTCAAATTTTCCAAGAAATCGAGACCATTATTGCACCTCTCTCTCTCTCTCTCTCTCTCTCTCTCTCTCTCTCTCTCTCTCTCTCTCTCTCTCTCTCTCTCTCTCTCTCTCTCTCTCTCTCTCTCTTCTACCTAACACAATTTGCTGTAAATTTGTACATACGATGAGAATTCCCCCTCACAGAGTGCAGTATTTGGTAATGACCTGCTCCTCTACACCCAGTCTCGACCAATCATTTGATATCTTCACAGGGTCGTTTCGCCGGGAATTTTCACACCAATTTCCGCCCATTAACTTGAGAATGTCTGCCTATTGTGGCTTGGAACTTACAGAATCATCACCATAAAATGAAGATTCCTATTGAAGTTTTACAGTAAACATCTCAATATCGTTTTGATAATCATTTTTTTTCTATTTTTTTTTTTGGGGGGGGGGAAGGGGAATAATGGGAAAATTTCAGGAAATGGTCTGGGTAATATCAAGGAATATAATAATCTAATGTTTTCCAATAGAGTCAATATTTTAAAGCAGAGCCAATATTTTCCAATTGAGCTATTGTTTCCAAGAGAGCTAATATTTTCAAATAGAGCCAGTATTTTAAAATACAGCTATTTCCTTATTATGTATTTTACGATTATGTAAAATACATAATCGACTTGAGAATGGTCCAGGACGGACCGAAACGTCGTCGTCCATTCAATTTCTAGTGTGTGGTCTGGTCAAAAATACAGCTAATATTTTCAGACAGAACCAATATTTTCAGAGAGTATTTTTCAAAAGAGCCAATATTTTCCAATAGGTCCAATATTTTCCAATAGAGCCAATATTTTCCAACTGAAAAATTATTATCCATTTGAGTAAACCGAAACCAAATTTCCACTTTATCTTTATTTGGATTTTTTTTAGTATATAAAAACCTGTTTTAGAAAGGATAAATCCGCACAGTGCCTAGTGTCTGATGGGAGGTGTCTGGTGAGCAGCGTGGCACTCTGGTGCAGTATGGCACTCTAGTGGGCAGCTTGGCACTCTGGTGCAGTATGGCACTCTAGTGGGCAGCGTGGCACTCTGGTGCAGTATGGCACTCTAGTGGGCAGCGTGGCACTGTAGAGGTTTGAAGGAAGGATCGAGGAGTATGGGAGGGGAAAGTGGAAGAGATGAGGGAGGGAAATGTGGGAAATGTGGGAAGGTTAACATGATATCTTCTTGAGGTTATCTTGAGATGATTTCTGGGCTTAGCGTCCCCGGCGGCCCGGTCCTCGACCAGGACTCCTTTTTGTTACACATCCCCAGGAGGCAGCCCGAAGCAGCTGTCTATCTCCCAGGGACCTATTTACTGCTAGGTGAATACTAGCATCAGGGTTAAGAAAACTCTGCCCGTTTGTTTCGGCCTCCACCGGGAATCGAACCTGGAACCTTAAACTACAAATCCCGAGCACTGTCCACTAAGCCGTCAGGCCCCCTTTTTCTACCTGGAAAAGAGGGAGAAAAGGATAGAAAATGGGATGAGTTCGGAGAGACTAAAGTAAAGAGGAAAAGAAGAGGTAAGACTAAAGAGTAGAGGGAAGAGGAAAGGAAGGGGCAGCTGCCACCTTCCTGTCCCAAAACATAAGCTTACACACTGAGTAATGAATGGTAGACGGGATGTTGTTGTTCTTATAGATTCAGCTACTCAGAACAAGTTCCAAGTAGCACAGTCTATGGTGAGCCCGTAGCTTACCTGGCACAGGAGCGGGGCAAGTAGTACGGGCTATGGTGAGCCCGTAGTGGGCTTACCTGGCACAGGAGCGGGGCAAGTAGCATGGGCTATGGTGAGCCCGTAGTGGACTTACCTGACACAGGAGCGGTGGGTAGAAGGCAAACCCCCCCCCCTCCCCCTTTCACTTTAAGCTTACAAGGAACCGACTCAAGAAACTGCTGCTCCTGAGGAGGAAGGGGGAGGGGGTTAAGGGTGGGAAGGTAGGGGGAAGGAACACCAGCAGGTGAGGGGGGGAGAGAGGTAGGTAGGCTCCTCACCACCTCTCCTCATCGTTGACCTCTAACGACCGTCTCCTCTAACGACCGTCGACTCTCTTAACTGTCACCGTCTCGATGTTTGTTCTCGAATATAATTAAGGTTGTCAAGTGATCATTACTGTCTAAAACTGCGTTAAAGGGACAGAGTGGCCCACCCTGGGTGGATGAGTGACCCACCCTGAGTGGGTGAGTGACCCACCCTGCGTGGCTGAGTGACCTACTCTGGGGCAAGCTGGAACTCTCCTGCTCTCCCATCTCCAAATCGTCTACCGAGACCTAGCCCCACTGGCCTACCTAGCCCTAAGCCTACTGACCCTTGTAAATGGAAGGCGGGGGACCTCCAACTAAGCATAGGGCGTAACCCTCGCTAAAAACACTCGAAATTGACCCTTCCTGAACCACGTTGAGTTACTTTCTAATGGAAACGTTTGACTGGGAGGCCTAGTATATGGGGAGGGGAGGAAAGCCAAACCGCTTCTACTCACTCTTCTCAAATACACACCTGGTTGATACCTGCTTGATGGGGTTCTGGGAGTGCTTCTACTCCCCAAGCCCGGCCTGAGGCCAGGCTTGACTTGTGAGAGTTTGGTCCACCAGGCTGTTGCTTGGAGCGGCCCGCAGGCCCACATACCCACCACAGCCCGGCTGATCCGGCACTCCTTGAAGAAAACAATCTAGTTTTCTCTTGAAGATGTCCACGATTGTTCCGGCAATATTTCTGATGCTCGCTGGTAGGGTGTTGAACAACTGCGGACCTCTGATGTTTATACAGTGTTCTCTGATTGTGTCTATGGCACCTCTGCTCTTCACTGGTTCTATTCTGCATTTTCTTCCATATCGTTCACTCCAGTATGTTGTTATTTTACTGTGTAGATTTGGTACCTGTCCCTCCAGTATTTTCCATGTGTATATTATTTGATATCTCTCTCGTCTTCTTTCTAGTGAGTACATTTGGAGAGGTTTGAGACGATCCCAATAATTTAGGTGCTTTATCTCGTCTATGCGTGCCGTATATGTTCTCTGTATTCCCTCTATTTCAGCAATCTCTCCTGCTCTGAAGGGGGAAGTGAGTACTGAGCAGTACTCGAGACGGGACAACACAAGTGACTTGAAGAGTACAACCACTGTGATGGGATCTCTGGACTTGAAGGTTCTCGTAATAGACAACTTCTCTAGGTCTATCCCCGCACACAAACACCTTGCCACAAACACATACAGACACGTATTGCAGCATTCTGGTTGGCAGCATTGCACCCTGGTGGGCAGCATTGCACCCTGGTGGAGCACCATTGCACCCTGGTGGGCACCATTGCACTCTGGTGGGCACCATTGCACCCTGGTGGGCACCATTGCACCCTGGTGGGCAGCGTTGCATCCTGGTGGGCACCATTGCACCCTGGTGGGCACCATTGCACCCTGGTGGGCACCATTGCACCCTGGTGGATTCAACAGTTCCCAGTGGAACACCTTGGATACTGTTCCAATTTTATATGGTTTTATTTATTTCTTGGGAATTTTAAATATTTTAAGCTATTCAAGAATTCTCACATTCCGTATTCTACACGACTCTGTTTAATGTTATGCATATTGTGCATGTGGCTCGGTGGTGCCAGGAGAGGGAGAGGGAGAGAGAGGGAGAGAGAGAGAGAGAGAGTGAGAGAGAGAGAGAGAGAGAACAAAATGGAAAGAAGAATGTAAATAGAATGGGACCGATAAAAAGTAGAAAAGCGGGAGATGAAAAAGGTAAGAAAGAAAAAGGGAAGTTTTCATTCTGTTTACATGTGTTATAATATTGATTTGTATTAATAGATTAGGATGACATCAGGCAACACCAAGCCACATCCTGGTGTTGTTACCGAGTTGCCTCTATTGCTAAGTTCCTCTCTACCTCCTCTAGAGGACCAAGCCTCCCTTCGCTCAACCAATTACTCTCGTTACAGTTGTCATTACGAAAAAAAAACTGCGTAATTGAAACTCTAGAATTTTGGAATTAGTTTGGAACCATGGCCTGTGACCAATTAGCCTCTCAATGAGGGTATTATAGTTTTAGATAAATTACTCTAACCAATCGTCAGATTAGTCCTCTGGACGATTGACCTTAACCATAAGAGTATAATCCTAGACAAACTCGCTGAACTAATCGCTGGTCAAGGTGACTAGGTCGATAATCCAGATGGAATAATTCTCAGGAATTTCCTTGAAGTTTCTTTTTTTTGGTCGCTGTTGTCGTTGGAGTCAAATTGAAGTGCATTAAGTGCGAATGGTGGGTCGTGTGACTGAATGGTGGGTCGTGTGACAGAATGGTGGGTCGTGTGACTGAATGGTGGGTCGTGTGACTGAATGGTGGGTCGTGTGACTGTATAGTGGGTCGTGTGACTGAATGGTGGGTCGTGTGACTGAATGGTGGGTCGTGTGACTGAATGGTGGGTCGTGTGACTGAATGGTGGGTCGTGTGACTGAATGATGGGTCGTGTGACTGAATGATGGGTCGTGTGACTGAATGGTGGGTCGTGTGACTGAATGGTGGGTCGTGTGACTGAATGATGGGTCGTGTGACTGAATGATGGGTCGTGTGACTGAATGGTGGGTCGTGTGACTGAATGGTGGGTCGTGTGACTAAATGGTGGGTCGTGTGACTGAATGGTGGGTCGTGTGACTGAATGGTGGGTCGTGTGACTGAATGGTGGGTCGTGTGACTGTATAGTGGGTCGTGTGACTGTATAATGGGTCCTGGGACTGTAAGCTGTATTGACAAAGAATTTGGTAAGTCTTCCCAAAGCCAATATAAACTCCTGAAACCCATGCATCATGGCCTTCCAAACCCTTAAGACTGAATAAACTCAATCAATAGTCGGTCAATAAGATTTTGTTTATGGGAATTTAATAGACCAATTGGTCTGGCTAACATAGGACTGTTAGATTTGTTATAAATGTTAATATTCCTTCATCAAAATCCTAAATCTAATTTAAGCAAGACATTCACTATAAACATAGTGAGACATTCACTATAAACTACTTTTTAGTTATTTATTTAGTATCTCTGATTTTATATAGTATAGTAACTTTATATAATATAGTATTTCTAACTTTATAGTTAGAGATACCTATAGGTAAACTGGTTTGGCGGCTATACTGAATTCCTTAAAAAAATAGTAGTTTTTTTTATTTAAATTTTAATTCGTCTGTAGGCTTAATCCTTATATTGACTTTATCTTTTCATGAGAGTTGCGTCAAGTTAGGATTACTTGATACCATCTAAGATATTTTATACAAGTTGAAAATTTTGCATATATGCAATTCCACATACTCCAATTTTAACAAAACATATATATATAATATTTTTTTAAAGAAAAATGTAACTTTTTGGTTATTTTTAACTTTCATTTTCCCAAACAAACATATTTTGTTAAATTATATATATAAAAAACATTAATTCCAACGTATTTTTCCATTTTAGAAACTTTCTATTCAATTTTGTTTTCACATGCTTTTCCCAGGTTCATTTTTATGTTTATTAATACTGAACCGAACTTTTCAAAAAATGTTATTAAACTCATGGGACCGATCGAGTCCTTCACGAGCAGCCCCCCCCCCCCTGTGACCGTCTTAAAGACCTCTTCAAGTGAACGAGGTAGTTCAATTGGTCTTGAAGATAAACCTAGGTTGTGCTTGAATTCACCAACACTTCAACTGAATCCACTAAAGGGGGGGAACCCGAGCCTTCCACTGAAGCACAATCAGGGGGTTCACACCTCGAACCGTCTCTTGCAGAGGATTCAGTAAAAATCCCGGAGGTTTCATTGCTTTATTACACACAGAAATCACAATAGCGTGGTAGGTCACGTTGATTTCCCGGTTACAATTTTTTTGACTATGTCGTAACGCAGTCAATTAAGGCAGGGTCTGGGATGCTCGTAGGACGTAGGTTCGAATCGAATTGCTTTAGTTCATGTCGTGGTGTATAGTGGTCTAGAGTGTTTTTCATACATACGCACACACACACATCCCCAGGCAGCATCCCGCCTAACTCCCAGGTACCTATTTACTGCTAGGTGAACAGGTACATCAGGGTGAATGAAACTATGCTCATTTTGTTTCTGCCTCTGCCGGAGTTTGTGTGTGTGTGTGTGCTGTCATAACAGCTATTGTGAAAATGACCCAACTTGGCGTCTCGTGAACAACTGAATGTGTCCACCAGATTCTAGCCTCCCCCGGCTGATGCTCAGGAAAAACTCTCATTAATTACCCGACCCTCTAGCCCTCATTAACAAGGCAATTAAACTAAACCCCTTTTATTCCTGCTCTGCTTATTATATGAAAGGGAGAGAGAAGGAGAGAGAGAGAGAGAGAGAGAGATCCAGCATAAGCTCAACCAGTAGGAAGAAAGAGGTCTAAAGACACAAACATGGCAACATATTATGGCAATCAAATAAACAGCAATACTAACAACGGTAACAATGACAATTACACAATGAAACCCCACTAACGAGTTGTGTACACTAACGATAATGTCCATACCATCGTACGAGGACGCATCAACTACTTCCCGAGTGCCTGAGGAGGGGAGGGGGGGGGGAAGGGAGGTGTTAGAAGTCAAACTTGTACTGGCTTCAGTAGAAGCCTTGAGGCTTCCGGTGGTTTCAGTGCAAACCCGGTTGTATAACTTTTAGCAAGTCAGGGTGGTTCAGTGGTAAAGAGAGAGGCTGGGAGTGCCTTTGTTGCGGGTTCGAGTCATCTTACGGCTCCACTTGATTTTCTCAACAACGGTAATGACAGGAACAACAGCAGCAACAACAGTAATAACAAGAATGATAGAAACAGTAACAGTAGCAACAGCAACAACAAGAGCTACATCACTAATAACAGCAGCAACCTCAGCAATAACAGCAGCAGCACCAACAGTAACAACAGGAACAACGGCAAAAGGAACAACTACCTCAGCACAGAAGCAGCAACAAAAACAGAGCAAGTAACACAAACAATAACCTCAACATAAACATCACCGAACAATGACACACAGAGTAATCGCCTTGCTACGACTAACAAGAAACGCAAAAACAAATAACGTCGAGAACAATGACAACAATTACAGCCACCATAAAGCCCGCTTCAGCAACAACAACAACAGCAGCAGCAACACACAGACTTAATTCAGAAGTCTATATACCTTCCCCAACTTTTTTTATTTTCAAAGTTTTTGACCCTTACCAAAAAAAAAAGGGGGGATAGTGGAGCTGCAGGAGCCGTTGGCGGTTTTGTATTTGTGGAGATGGTAATATGGGAGTCTCTCTCTCTCTCTCTCTCTCTCTCTCTCTCTCTCTCTCTCTCTCTCTCTCTCTCTCTGTTTCGGCTGGCCTGTTTGCTTAAGCTCCTGGTATACAGGACTTCCGCACAAGCCGTTCCTTGTATGGCACTGGCGACCCAAGTGCCATACAAGGCGAGCCAAGCGCCACTGCAGCATAGACAAAGGCATATTGGTGCTAGGAGACGACCGCAGACCTGCCTTTACTAATCCAGGTGTGAACTACGTCAGACTGCGAGCAGCGGCGTCTATTTCTGGTCAGCCGTCAGCTAACTGGTCAGCCTGGCTGACCAGTCCCCACGAGGTAGATATAAGGTAGATAGGTAGATAAGGGGTAGGAAGGAAACGGGGAGGGGTGAGGGAAGGTCAGTGTGAAGGGCAGGAGTTGGCGCGCGAGGGAGGGGGATACGTCGCCATTTTTATCGTTGAAGGACTAAAGAGAAAGCTGGAGCGGTTCCCAGAATGTGGGGGTCGTCTGTCTCCAAGCTCGTGACCTTCCTCTCTTTCCTGACCCTTGTTTCCACAGACCCTCTCCTCCCGCCCTCTCTTGGCCTTCCCTCCTAGTTCTCTCCTTCTCCCTATGTTTCTCTCACTTCCTTATCTCCCTGGGCTCTTTCTCACTGTCATCCATGTCTCGGCCATCTGTCCCTCGGCCCACTTTCTCTAGCTGTTCTCTGTTCTTGGATTTATCTTTGTGGCTCTCCGTCCTCCCCTGATCCACTTGTCTCCGCTGTGATCCATTAGCCATCTCTCCCTGGCTCTCTGGGAACTCTCCCTTCTTACCTAACCATATTTACCTGGTCTTTTTTGTGTACCTTTTCCAGAGCTCACCCTTCACACCACCCTCTCTCTCTCTCTCTCTCTCTCTCTCTCTCTCTCTCTCTCTCTCTCTCTCTCTCTCTCTCTCTCTCTCTCTCTCTCTCTCTCTCTCTCTTTGCCGTCTCCCTCCCATTCTCTAACACATTCCGAACTACTCCCTCCCACATTACTCTCTCAATAAATTCTCCTTCGGGCAATTCAGCGCAGCCCGGGTGACTTCTGTGTTTGTTTACACCTGTATGAGGGAGATGTATGGCACCCACTCAGCTGTTTACACCTGTATGAGGGAGATGTATGACACCCACTCAGCTGTTTACACCTGTATGAGGGAGATGTATGGCACCCACTCAGCTGTTTACACCTGTATGCGGGAGATGTATGGCACCCACTCAGCTGTTTACACCTGTATGAGGGAGATGTATGGCACCCACTCAGCTGTTTACACCTGTATGAGGGAGATGTATGGCACCCACTCAGCTGTTTACACCTGTATGAGGGAGATGTATGGCACCCACTCAGCTGTTTACACCTGTATGAGATGTATGGCACCACTCAGCTGTTTACACCTGTATGAGGAGATGTATGGCACCACTCAGCTGTTTACACTTGTATGAGCGAGATGTATGGCACCCACTCAGCTGCTTACACCTGTATGAGGGAGATGTATGGCACCCACTCAGCTGCTTACATCCTGTATGAGGGGAAATGATGGGACACATTTAGCTGTCTACACCTATATGAAGGATGTATGGGAACTCGCACCTGATTGCATGTGTGGGAAGGGATATTTAGTGCACCGCTGTAGCTATTAAGCTACAGCGGTGCGGGCTCTGACCGGACCTGCTGGTGTTGCTGCTGATAATGCAATTTATAGAACCATTCCTACGACGTTGCTGATGTTTTTGCTGTTGCTGCTACTGTTGTTACTGCAACTATTTGTTACATCTCATACATGATGTAACCTAACAGCTAAACATGACAGACGCAAAGCAGACCGACAAACAGAGCAGACAGGTGCACTTAACCAGATAGGAACAACTAGCCAGCTAGGCAGCCTGAGAGAGCAGACTCTCTTCCACAAGATATCCCTCCTCTTCCACAAGATATCCCTTCCTTTCCACAAGATACTCCCTGCCTGCCCACACACTATGCTCAAACTGCTAAATATTTTAATTAACATAAGGAAATGAAACTCGCTCCTGAAGCCTTTATGCCTTATTCAGATATAGATTCTAATCATGAGATTCAATTACGTGCCTGGGTCTTCTCTCTCTCTCTCTCTCTCTCTCTCTCTCTCTCTCTCTCTCTCTCTCTCTCTCTCTCTCTCTCTCTCTCTCTCTCTCTCTCTCTCTCTTACAATCATCGCCTGTGTTTTCTCAGCCACAAATGTAACCTGCCGGCGCCAATGCTTCAAAGTTACAATTGATGAACTACATTGCAGTGTCCTGTCTTGTATATGTAACTGGCAACATTACACGCCTCTGTTCAAATCACACTTGTAGAGTTTTTACTCTACAAATAACAAAGACAAATAATCGCCAACAGAACCTAAGCACCTAACACAACCAAACTGAGGTCTAACAATACATCAAACTCGGATATATAAGAATGTTAATTTGTATTCAAGAAAATCCTGTTTTCGAATAAATGTGTCATAGGGATCCGCCCTGTTACATGGACGAGCACAGCCTAAAAACAGGCTAAGTATAAATAATTTTAAATTTAATAACAAATAACGAAACCTAGGTCTAAGAATGCATTGCAAATCATAAAATCTAATTATGTTAATATGTAACAGAGAATTATTGTGTTTATTTCTCCGTATAGGAGATGGTCGACGCTCTGATTCGTAACTGACGGCTCCTGTTCACCCACTAGTCATTTTGGGGATCTGCTTTTAAACCTAATTATCGACTAGTGTTCCAGGGCAACTTTGTAGAGTAAGGCTTTATATGATGTATGGGCAGGAAAAGCTTTAAGCTTGCTAATAAGGACCAGGTGTCGGCTGTTCTTGCTCTCACCTGTGTATAAAACATAAAACAATAACAAAAGCAGCAAAAACAAGAGGTAATGCGAGATATGATTAAGAGCCCCTGTACGCATTGAGCTCTCCCTCTGGACACTGAGAGCTGAATAATCTTGCCTAATTAACTCGAATGAATTATACCTGCATTAAACTCGTATATTATACGAGGAATATATATATACTAGCAAGTATTGAGCAATCTGATCTGTTTATACGCCAGAGGAGTTCCAGTTGGCAGGAAATACTCCTTAATGGCTATGCTAATAACACAGAAATACAGGGACATGTGATATGCATTATCAGGCCAAGAGTTGTGACTTAAGAGAAGGATGGGAAGGAGAAGGAGAGCGAGGGAGAGAGAGAGAGAGAGAGAGAGAGAGAGAGAGAGAGAGAGAGAGAGAGAGAGAGAGAGAGAGAGAGAGAGAGAGAGAGAGAGAGAGGGGAAGACAGGGAGATGGAGACTATAGTTTTGCTTTACACTTTGTTACACTCTTCCGTTAAGTTGTAGAGCAGCGCACAGATATACAAACATGAGAAAATAAAAATAACATACAATACACTCACCCACACATACTCATAAACACACACACACACACACCACCTGTTTAACACGGGTGGTACGCGAACACAGGTGGAAACTGAGTACCCAAATGAACCACAGGGACGTTAGGAAAACCTTTTTCAGTGTCAAAGTAGTTAACAAATGGAATGCATTAGGCAATGATGTGGTGGAGGCTGACTCCATACACAGTTTCAAATATACATATGATAGAGCCCAGTAGGCTCAGGAATCTGTACTGAATGTATGTGGGGTACCCGCTGGTGCTTCTGTCGAACTGTGTACTGCAGAAAACTGTGTTTTTTTCGATCTGTCTTCCTCTTTCTGTCCACCTCTCTCCCCATTCCTCGCTCTGTTTCTGTCTCTCTGTGTGTCTGTCTATCTCTCTCTCTCTCTCTCTCTCTCTCTCTCTCTCTCTCTCTCTCTCTCTCTCTCTCTCTCTCTCTCTCTCCAGTGTTTCTGTGTCACAGTCTCCCTCTGCCTATCAGTGTTTCTCGGTCCGCCTGTCTGTATCTGCCTGTTTCTGCGTGTCTTACTCTCTGTCATTACTTCTCACTCTCTCTCTTTATCCTTATTATCATTATAATCATAGTAATCATTATAATAGTCATTATATATAATAGGAACACTCGGGAGATATTCGTAGCTGTGGGACAGTGGTGGGAGGGTCTGGTGGGAGGAACATCGTCAATCCGAGGACACTGCCGGGACTGTGAAATCAAAATGTATTTCTCATCACTGCTACGGACGTAGTATTATAATTTTTAGTACTAGAATTAGTACTAGAATTTTTTTTTTAGATTTTCCAGAGATCAGTGCTTAATATTTAACCACATTGTGAGAAATTTTTATTTTTTAAACTTTCGTTTTCAAAGTATTCAAGCCAAGCGGCTGATCTTGACTTGCGGCGACCTCGATCTGACTATGTTGGGCACGTACCCGACACGAATCGTGATGCAGTGTTGAGTGAGGCTAGCCCCAAGCATCTGGCCTCAAACCTCGAACGGACATTGTTACGGACTCGTTACCCTTGTCAGGGGGATAGAGTGGCAGTTCCAGCGCCATCTACGAGTCCGCACCCGAACTGCCCAGGAATCGTACGTAATATGGACAACGCCATCTGGTGGATGGTTATCAAATGGATAAAGATTCCTGCCTTGGTCAGCCAGAGGGGTCGTCGTGAGTGACCTCTGGTGAGGTGACGCATCATGACAAGCGCCACCTAGTGTGTGCTACGGAACACAATGTCAATTCCCCAGTGGGTTAGTGGTAATTTCCTAGTTCACCAGTACCGGCAAAGTCATTGATGACGTTTTGTGTCCACAGAGGTGACGTCTGGGGGCAGCGGTAACTGGAGACAGCAGTTCATCTTGGGCAGTTCACAGTCTCCCTACATGGTCCTGGAAACGACCAAGTAAGCCGCCGCCGATGAAGCAGTGTGGTAGTTGCAAGTGCTTAAGTGTTGAAAAGGATGGGCGTACCTTTGGGACTGGCTTAGGGGAGAGACTGACGACAGGGAGGGCCTGTTGAGTAGTGGTGCTAGCTGGTCGCTAGAGACTGCTGCCAGGGGATCGCTACCCCTGTATTGTGACCCCGCTCAGCGTGTGACTGAGGTCCTCTGCCAGCGAGTAGCTGGAGAGCGGTCGTGGGGGTACAGGCGCCTCATAACACTGTCAGTGGGCTGGCCCGCGTACAGGTGAACTCGCCGGTGTTCTTCCCAGTAAGGTTGGATACGCTACTGCACAGTGAAGAAATACTGGGGATTGATGAACTCTGCACGTGAACACGTTTGATATCCTGAGCGAAAGGATTGTACATATGTAGTAATAGCCTATCTGTTCTTTACATATTATTTATGGTGACGGTGTACATATATATACTTAACGGTGGTTGAAAGATATTTAATACATTGACGAAAGGAACAGTGTTTTGTTCATCCCCTCCTTTTTTATGCACTACATAGCCACTTTCTTGTAAGCGTACTACCGACTTGGGGTCGGATACTATCATTTTGGTTCCTCTAGCAAAGAACCCGGTTGCAACCCATAGTGGCCGTAACGTAATAGGCATCCCGCTGGGGATGCCAATTATATTACGGCCACTATGGGTCGCAACCGGGTTCTTTGCTGGAGGAACCAAAGTACTAGCAGCCGACCCCAAGTCAGTAGTGGCTTGCAAGGAGTGAGCTTGGTAATGCAAGTAAAACACAAGGGGGGAGTTGAAAGGAATACGACACTTCATCAATTATCAATATATTCACATATTATCACTTTCCCATCACCTTAAATAGAATCATAAACGAAGTATTACAACACTGATATATACACATGTGTCGCTCTCATCGGACACTAAGCGCTCCTCGATGCTCATGCAATGCAGCCTTGTCAACTTCCGTGTTTCCTCAACACACAGTACCGTCCTCAACCAGTACTGGGAAACACCAGCGAGTCTACCCTAGCCACGGGCCAGCCTGTCTACAGTCTCACTAGGTGCTCCTTGTGAACGCCCACAATCACTCTCCAGCCTGGTGCTGGCAGAGAACATCAGCCCCGCGCTGCTGGGCCTCTACACGAACAAATACAAGGGTAGCGAACCCCTGGCAGGAGCTTCTTGCAACTAGCTAGTTACACTCCTCCGTAGCACCTCACTGTCGGTCGTCTCTTCCTCTAGCCAGTCCCGGGATACACCGAATTCTGTCACTGCCACTTCACAGGCAGACAGCAGATACTACTCAGTTCCTCTTCGGCGGCGGCTCACTACTCACGTAAAGCAGAATGAAGTAGAGATATAATAGGCTGCCCTGGGTAGACTGCCTGTCTTCGTACCACTGCAGCCCTACGTCGCCTCTGTGGATACAGACACGTCATCAGTAAACTGGCCTGTACTTGTGAGCTAAGAAATACCACTTACGGACTCTGACATTGACATACAACTCAATATCCCAATAGATGGCGCTGATGTTGCTAGGCGCCATCTCGCCAGAGGTCAGCTACAGCGACTCTTCGGGCTGACCAAGGCAGGAATCTAGAGTCTCTTTCAGGTAACATACCGCCACCACCAGATGGCGTCGTCCATTTTGTGAGGGTTTCGGGTACGGACTCACAGATGGCGTTGACGTCGCTACTCCATGATCCGACGATGGAGTCGGGTTCGTAACAGTCATAATAATTTCTAATGTATTTTTTGCAGTTGAAGTGCTTGAGGCCAGCTGTTTTGATTCATAACAACAAACTCCTCAACACGGACACCAAACGAGTATAAGCTGCTTAGTTATACTACTGAGGCAGCTTCTTTGAGGGAGTTATCTTTCTCTCTCTCTCTCTCTCCCTCTTCATCTCACACACTCTCTCTCTCTCTCATTCTTTCCTTCTCAAATTCCTTTTCCAGCTCTTAAGGCCACTATGATCGTTTCTCACACTGACAGTATTGAGGCCTCACACTGACAGTATTGAGACCTCACACTGACAGTATTGAGACCTCACACTGACAGTATTGAGGCCTCACACTGACAGTATTGAGGCCTCACACTGACAGTATTGAGGCCTCACACTGACAGTATTAAGGCCTCACACTGACAGTAATGCTGCCTCATACTGACAGTATTGAGGCCTCACACTGACAGTATTGAGGCCTCACACTGACAGTATTGAGGCCTCACACTGACAGTAATGCTGCCTCACACTGACAGTAATGCTGCCTCACACTGACAGTAATGCTGCCTCACACTGACAGTAATGCTGCCTCACACTGACAGTAATGCTGCCTCACACTGACAGTAATGCTGCCTCATACTGGCAGTAATGCTGTGCAGCTCAAGCAGCGAGGCCGCAAGTTATTGTATAAATATATTTTTACAAAAGGTGGTGAGGCTTGTTAAGGTGACTTAAGGCCTTGTTACCCTGGATGACGTGAAGAATGATGAGGAGTTGGGCTGTTTGGTCGACGGCCTGTCTGGCCTGCCTGGCCTACGTGCCTGTCTGGCCTGCCTGGCTGGCCTGCCTGGCCTGCCTGCCTGGCCTACGTGCCTGTCTGGCCTGCCTGGCCTGCCTGCCTGGCCTACGTGCCTGTCTGGCCTGCCTGGCCTACGTGCCTGCCTGGCCTGCCTGGCCTGCCTGCCTGGCCTACGTGCCTGTCTGGCCTGCCTGGCTGGCCTGCCTGGCCTACGTGCCTGTCTGGCCTGCCTGGCCTGGCCTGCCTGGCCTGCCTGGCCTGGCCTGCCTGGCCTGCCTGGCCTGCCTGGCCTGCCTGGCCTGGCCTGGCCTGCCTGGCTTGCCTGGCCTGCCTGGCCTGGCCTGCCTGGCCTGCCTCACTCCCTGTCTGTTCACCAGTTTAATGAACACTAATAATAATGCGAACAAAGCATATTTAGTTCAAGGTGAATATAGTGACTGGTGTTTATATATGACGTGTTGATATAGGAGTGAGGCCAAGGAGGAGGAAGGAGGGTATACTATACTGAAAACGTAGGAGACACACGCACGCGCGCGCACATACACACAGGAAGCAGCCCATAACAGCTGTCTAACTTCCAGGTACCTATTTTAATGCTATTTAACAGGGACATCAGGGTGAAAGAAACTCTGCTCATTTTTGTTCCCGCCGGCGCCGGGAATCGAACCCCTGACCACAGGACTACGAGTCCAGCGTGCTGTCCACTCAACCACCAGCGCCCTTTATATGAGTGTGTGTGAAGAGAGAGAATAAGTATAATAAGAATTAGAATCAATATATAATAGTATGACTGTCTTTTCAAGGATAGGAGCCAGATGTTGTGGGTTTGCCTCTCACAACGTTGCATGGTGATACGTGATTGTTCGTGATACGGGATTGTGATACGGGATCGTGATACGGGATTGTGATACGGGATTGTATAGTGTCATAAAGCGGCTGGAAGTTGACTACCATGCATCTCATTAGGAAGCATCGGCTCCTATTCCGAATACCAGCGACTGCAGTCAATAATGAAATGTGGGTCTCGGTGTCCATAGAGTTTTACACGGATTTTCAGATGTTATCGCTGTTGAATCAAAGTCGATGAAGTTAATTCAACGTTGATAACGGTGTTTTTAATGTTAGTCGAGCGTCTTGGGTTCACTATGATAGAGAGCGGGAAGGAGAGAAACAGAATGTGAGGGAGGTAGAGATAAAGAGAGAATGAGAAAGAGGGGGAGAAGCAGAAAAATCGGAAGGAATGGAGAGAGAGGCAGAGAGAATGGGATGGAGAGAGAGAGAGAGAGAGAGAGAGAGAGAGAGATTTATACACTGCTGTGTGGCCGGTCTAATATATTATAAGAAGTGTAAGTAGAGAGTATCGTAGATATGATAGAGATTATAGATTATCGGTCAGAAAATCAGACAAAAGACAGTCCAGGTCCAATAGCTAACAGCTCACACACACACGCACACACACACGCACACACACACACACATACACACACACACACACACACACATACACACACACACACACACACACACACACACATACTGCTGAATGGAATGTGCCAAATAAAGTATGATCTTACATTAACTACTATTCATAACAGCAGTTAACTAGCAATACATAAAAAAATACTTTACACACACACTTTTCTTCTTCAGTTTCAAAGCGTTATATGGCAAAGAGTGCTGGGAAGACGGGACACCACGAGCGTAGCTCTCATCCTGTAACTACAGTTAGGTAATTACACACACAAAACTACACACAAAACACCTATTCTTGCTTGGATGCGTTCCGCCCCATTAGCGTCAGGCATCTGGAATTTCTTCCCATTGTGAGAGCTAATGTCTTCCATTCCTCACCCCAATGCATTCGTCATGAAACTTAATGGGTCGATATAATTTCCTCGACTACTGTTAAACGCACCGTTAATCTTCTGTTATCTGTTTATTTACCGTTATCCCCCTCCCCGTATTTCATCCTCTAAATGCCTGGCTTTGGGACTTTTCTTTTTATTATTATTTTTTTAGGCTTTTCCAAAGAGTAAACAAAATGGAGGGAAATATACGGGATGGTTTCCACGAATCATTTGTTGTGTTTGTCTGTTTGCTTGTTTGTATGTTATATAACGTTGTTGCTTTTCTATGTGAGGAGACTAATTTTATATACATATACGCATGCATACACACACACAAACACAAAACACATACCACACATACACTGTAAAAATATTATAACACACTCGAACATCATATAAACACCACACACATACACTACAGATACACACGCAACATACAACTTGCACACACACACAAAAATCACGCACACCGCACATAAAACCGCACTACAGAAATCAAGATACCAAGGGACATGACCATACCATGCAAGATCCCCAAGTGATATCACCAAGACAATCAAAGGAACATTTTTTTTTAGAGGGGGGGGGCAAAAGTAGGACTTTAAATACTAAATAAAGTATAATAGAAAATCCTTAGCTTAAGGTAGCGAAGAATTGAAGGGAAGCTGTGGAGAGAGAGATAGATTGATTGGTTGATGAAGTTTAAGCCACCCAAGAGGTGGCACGGGCATGAATAACCCAAAAATAGACAGACAGGCTCCCGTGGCCTTATTCATTCATACAGGAAACCGACTTGATCTCACCGCTTCATTCAGTGACCTGGTGAAGGTCACTGAATGTGACCGGTAATAACTGGTAAAGTAGGACGCTGGATACTCAATTTCCTGTCGAACAGAACACAAAGAGTAACACTCAATCAAATAAAATCAAGTCCAAGCGCAGTTAAAAGCTCTGTACCTCAAGGTACAGTCCTTGCACCACTGCTGTTCCTTATTCTCATATCAGATATAGATAAAAATACAAGTCACAGCTTCGTGTCATCCTTTGCAGATGACACAAAAATCAGCATGAAAATTACCTCTGCTGAATACATGGAAAAATTACAAGAAGATATCAACAAAGTTTTCGATTGGGCAGCAGAAAATAGCATGATGTTTAACAGCGATAAATTCCAGGTACTCAGGTACCACAAAAATGAGGACCTGAAACATAATACAGGGTACAAAACACAATCAAATGTACCTATAGTAGGAAAACAGCATGTAAAGGATTTGGGAATAATGATGTCTGACGACCTAACGTTTAAGGAGCATAACCAAGCAAATATTGCGACAGCCAGAAAAATGATAGGATGGATTACGAGAACTTTCAAATCCAGGGATCCCATCACAATGGTTGTACTCTTCAAGTCACTGGTGTTGTCCCGTCTTGAGTACTGCTCAGTACTCACTTCCCCCTTCAGAGCAGGAGAGATTGCTGAAATTGAGGGAATACAGAGAACATATACGGCACGCATAGACGCCATAAAGCACCTAAATTATTGGGATCGACTCAAAGCTCTCCAAATGTACTCACTAGAAAGGAGTCGAGAGAGATACCAAATAATATACACATGGAAAATACTGGAGGGACAGGTCCCTAATCTACACAGTAAAATAACAACGTACTGGAGTGAACGACATGGAAGAAAATGCAGAATAGAACCAGTAAAGAGCTGGGGTGCCATAGGCACAGAGAACACTGTATAAACATCAGAGGTCCGCGGCTGTTCAACGTCCTCCCAGCGACTATAAGAAATATTGCCGGAACAACCGTGGACATCTTCAAGAGAAAACTAGACTGTTTTCTAAAAGAAAAGTTTTTTCTGTTTTGAGAAAGAAAACTGTTTTTTCTTTTCTGTGGTGGGTATGTGGGCCTGCGGGCCGCTCCAAGCAACAGCCTGGTGGACCAAACTCTCACAAGTCAAGTCTGGCCTCGGGCCGGGCTTGGGGAGTAGAAGAACTCCCAGAACCCCATCAACCAGGTATCAACCAGGACCTCCACCATATTAAGATCACGTCGAAACCAAGGATGGAGATTGGGCTATTAATGGTGAGATATTCGGTTATTGACTGCACCAGCCACTGCACCCATAAACTAATGGGACTGCTATCGCAGCTATCAGCCATATAACTGATCTGTCTCCTAATTGATCAGCCTCATAATTGATTCAATTTTCTTGACAAACTCGTCTGTTGTAAAACAGGGTCGTGCAGGCATCTTAATGTCGTGAATCAGGGTTTGGTGAAGAGGCTGGGATGATAAGAACCACCTCATTCGTCTGGTGTGTGACCTGACCTGACCTGGCTGGGTGCCATCAGTGTCAGGGTGGGGGAGACAGGTCAACAGGGTTATCTCAGTTTATGTCGGCATTATCTACATCACGGTCGTTAATTCCCGGTTTATCTGCAGACTGGCTGCACGCCGGAGGGTCGCGGGGGTATGAACTAATTCTGGCGGTGTTAGTCTTGGAGTTTACACCGATTATGAATCTCTTTGTCATTTTCTCATACCCTGTCTCTGTCTGTCTGTCTCTCTCTCTTCTTTTTCCCTCGCATTCCTTCTCAACTTTGTTGCACTAATATCCATCCTTTCTCCTCTTCCTCATTTTCTCCTTGCCTTTCCTTTATTCTCCTCCTTTCTGTCTTCCCTTATTCTCCGCCTCCCTCATTTCACTCCCCCTCACCTCCCCCCCTTCCCTTCCCTTCCCTTCCCTTTCCTTCCCTTCTTTCCCCCCCCCCCTCCAGTGCCACCCAATCGTTAACAAGGTTGGGTTAGTCAAGGTTCGCAGCCTTTGCTTCCTCGCTGGGGAGAGAGGGGGGGAAGAAATAAGGAGAAAGGGGGAGAGAGGGCAGAGGGAGTAGAAATGGAGATGAAGACAGAAGGAAAAGGAGCAGAAAATGACTAACATCAAGTGGCACATATCGTCCATGTCATATCGTCCATGTCATATCGTCCATGTCATCACAGGTGTGATCCATCCTGTTAGCTTTGGTCCATCTTGTTAGGTCAAGTCAAACACTTGTTTCATTCCTTTCAGCCCTCGTTATGCCCAGTCCAGCCCTCGTTATGCCCAGTCCAGCCCTCGTTATGCCCAGTCCAGCCCTCGTTATGCCCAGTCCAGCCCTCGTTATCCCCAGTCCAGCCCTCGTTATCCCCAGTCCGGGCCTCGTTATGCCCAGTCCAGCCCTCGTTATGCCCAGTCCAGCCCTCGTTATGCCCAGTCCAGCCCTCGTTATGCCCAGTCCAGCCCTCGTTATCCCCAGTCCAGCCCTCGTTATCCTCAGTCCAGCCCTCGTTATGCCCAGTCTAGCCCTCGTTTTCCCCACTGCAGCCTTCGTTATCCCCACTCCAGCCCTCGTTATCCCCAGTCCAGCCCTCGTTATCCCCACTCCAGCCCTCGTTATCCCCACTCCAGCCCTCGTTATCCCCAGTCCAGCCCTCGTTATCCCCAGTCCGGGCCTCGTTATCCCCAGTCCAGCCTTCGCCTCACGGTGTAACGCAGGACAATGACGAATGTTCTCATTTTCTAGACATTTACACAATAAATCGCCTTAGTGGGAGAGTTGATGTGGGGAGAGGAGGAGGCACGGAGACAGGGAGGCTGGCTAAGGGAAGAGGCAGGGAGAGCTAGACAGGGAAATAGACACAAGGGAGACAGAGAAAGTGCAAAACAGGCAGACTAGAGGAAGGAGTAGAAAGGAAGTATGAGAAAAGGCGGAAAGAGTACGGAAAAAATAACAATTAAAGGTAACAAAATGACTGAGGGGAGATTAGGGGGGTTACAGGCGGAGGAGGAGGAGGGAGGTGAGAGGCTCGGCAATGAGAGGAGATGCGGACAGAAAAAGGAGAGGGAGAGAGAGAAAGGAGAAGAGAGAGAAAGCGTGGTGTCAGAAAGGAAGGAAAAGGGAAGTGTGTGGAAAGAGTAGTGTCCCATATATCATCTCTCTCTCTCTGTCATCATGTTCAGATCATTGTCACCGCAGACAAACACCCCGGGAAGGTGCCGGGTGACAGGTGTGTGGAGGAGCGGCAGAGTGACAGGTGTGTGTGTATAATATATATATATATATATATATATATATATATATATATATATATATATATATATATATATATATATATATATATATATATATATAATATACCATTTCCCTACGAGCAGAGTCGCAAAAAAATATATATTGCAAAAATTTAAACTTTTCCAATTTGCGGAATGGTGTGTGTGGGAAGTTTTGGTGTGAGAGTAATGGTAGTTAACTCTTATTACTACCACACTTTTAGAACTCCGGTGGCCCGGGGTGGTTGGTCCTGCCTGGTGGCTGGTTCTGTATAGTGATAGACGGAACAGCAGGATGGAACGGAGTTGTAGGTGGGATGAGCTGGTGATAGTGAGGGGCAGGAAGTGGGTAGTAGAGATAAGGGAAGGTGAGTAGGGAAGAACGGTAGGTAAGGATGGGTGAGAGAGAGAGAGTGTGAGAGACTGGAGGGGGGGGGAGGATGTTTTACCTCACTTCTCACCTTCATGATAGCCATTCGCTTTTAGGAAGCGCGCGCTATCCCACAGGTTATCCTACCTACCTTATCTATCCCACAGGCGTCATTGCCTGTGTGGATAAGTCGATGGTGGTCCACCAGCCTGTCCTTGAGGCAACCTGTCCTCTTAAAAAGAACGTCGCTTTTGGTCGTTTGCCCGAATGGCCGAATTTGGACGTAATTTGAAAATTAAAAAAAAAAATGAAAATAAATTTGGGATTTTTTTTTTTCAACAACAGTAAGTTAAGGGTCCTCTGATAGGTTAGGTGGGCAGGAAATTCTCATTAAGTTTCAAAACGTTATGAAAAACGTTAATTTAAAGTGTCCTCTTATAACCTCTGCGCGTACGCCGGACGACTCAAACAGAAAACGAAACAGAACGTCACTTTTGTGAGTCGATTTCATTTCAAATTACGTCCAAATTTGGCCATAGCGCGCATACGAGCCAAAAGTGACGTTATTTTTAAGAGGACGGGTTGCTCAACTAATACAATGCATTATTTTATGTAATAAACCAATCCGCTAAAAACACGTAGTGTTAGTAAACGTTATACCCCATGTAATATTATTATTATTTTCCTGGTAATGGTAACGATAGGTTAGGTTGGTTTGGTTAAGGCACAGGTTTAGGGCCAAGGGGTCCAGCTCACAGGTTTTGGACTCGTGTTCTTCCCATTCATTGTTCCCTACGTTGCCCTTATCCTTCTCTTCTCCTTTTGTTTGTTCCCTCTCACATTCACACAGCTCTCTCTCCCTTCTCTTTCATTCTTGAATAGTCATTTGATATGTGGTTCTTTATTGTCCTTACTACCCCCTCTTCGAAGTAATGTGTTCTGCTACCCCTCCCCTCTCTTTTTTTCCATTTTCCTATGAGAAATAGCGTTCCCTTCCTCTCTAACTCTCTCCTCACTCCTCTCACTCTCTCCTTTTTCAAGAAGCATTCCAGCTCACTCTCACTCTCCTCTCTTTTGATGTCGGTTCGAGATGGCATTGGACAACCCTGGAATTGACTACAAGTAATATGTATAATAGTTTCGAGACCACTCAGCACATGCGCGCTGGGAGCACTCGTCACATCCACCATGAGTGTGGTTGAGAAGGACGCCAATGGTAGCATGTTGGTCGGTGTTGGGGTCCGTCTGCCCCCAATCCTTGCCACTCAACCTCCCCCTTACAGCAGCACCAGGCTGGTGTTGGGGTCCGTCTACCCCCAATCCTTGCCACTCAACCTCCCTTCACAGCAGCACCAGGCTGGTGTCGCCAGACACTGCTTGAGCGACTGAGTGCATTCGTAGTCTCAAGAGCAGGAAGGCGATGGGGAACTACTACTTGGTCTAGTTGTGTGTCTTATTGAGTCTTCTAGACACACCTAAGTAATTGCGTCTTATTACACGTGATTTATCTAGTCAGCTTAGCCTACATGCTGGTCATTGTCCTGTAATAGTCCTTTTCACCATCACAACATATTCTCTTTCGAGAAGGTTCAGAACTTTGCTATGAGGCTCGTCCCAGAATCGAGGGATGGGGTTAGAAGATGGAAACACCTCGATTTAACGTTCGTTAGATATGACGGGGGGGGGGGAAGATGAGACATGATAGAGACACATAAAATACTGAGAGGTGTTGACAGTGTGGAAAAAAAAGGAAATGTTTTCAATATATATCAATTGTATATAATGTATGTATTAGCTGCCTGCCTGTCCATCGACACAATGAATTATTATTATTATTATTATTATTATTATTATTATTATTATTATTTTAAAAGTGGATATGTTAAAGGAAGAAGGGCAGGAGTCATTGCATTAGACAACCAGCTGCTTGAATAACGGAACTTAAGATCTAAAGATCGATCTTGCAGGCACAAATAGCTTATTGCAAGTGAGGTAACTCGATCCCTTCTCTCTCTCTCTCTCTCTCTCTCTCTCTCTCTCTCTCTCTCTCTCTCTCTCTCTCTCTCTCTCTCTCTCTCTCTCTCTCTCTCTCTCTCTCTCTCTCTCTCCCTGTAAAGTGATATACGCGCTCCTTTCATCACCTTCCCCATTATTTATTATTATTTTCTACCACAGATATGGCCATACATTTACAATGCTAGCCAACATATTTACATTTTCCTCTGTCCTCCATGGACAGGGGCAGAGATTCGATAAGTATATAGTTCAGTGATTTATTGAACAATCAACCACATAAAAAACTATTTTCCTGTAGTAACAGTCTCCCCAGTCTCCCAATTTTCCGTATTTCTAACCGTCTCCCCTCCCTCTCCCTTCTCTCTCCCCGTCTTCCCTCCCATTCTCTTCCCTCTTCCCTCTTCCTTCCCTCTCCCTTCCCTCTCCCCGTCCCCCCCCCTCCCTCTCCCTCATCTCTGCGGTGTTCTGGGTCTTCCGCAGCATCAAACACCCATTAGTCTTCCCATTACATGTGACGTGTTCATGTCTGCTAAAACAGCCAGATCCCCCTCCCTCCCTCTCCCTCCCTACCCCTCCCTCCTCCGCCCTCCCTACCCCTCCCTCCCTCTCCCTCCCTACCTCTCCCCTCCCTCCTTTACTGTCCTCACTCTCATTCCGTCCTCCCCCACCGCTCTGTCAAGCCCTCTCTTCCATTTCTTCCCCTTCTCTCCATTCCTTGTACCGACCATTCTATATCTCTTTCCCTTCCCACTCCTCTTTTCCCGTCTCTTACCTCACTCTCTTTATCCAACTCTCCACTTATCATTATTCATCATCTTTTCCTATGCCCCCCCCCCAAACAATGCACCATCACCCCTCCCCCCTCCACCCCTCATCAACCTGCACTGTGCCCCATTCACTTTCTGCTTCCTCGGATCTGCAAATTGTGCTTAATTTTGAAGCCGGATGCTGCACGCCGCGGGGGGGGGGGCCAAGGGGGAGGAGGGGAGTGGTGGGGAGAGGAGAGGAGATGAGGGGAGAGGGAGGTGAGATGATTGATGGTACTGTAGTTGATGCAGATGAAACCACTGTGTGTGTGTGTGTGTGTGTGTGTGTGTGTGTGTGTGTGTGTGTGTGTGTGTGTGTGTGTGTGTGTGTGTGTGTGTACGTGTGTGTGTGTGTCAGTTGTTTACCCACCGCTTGTGCCTGCAGGGTCGAGCAACAGGAGCATACAAGCCCCACCTTTTTACCCACTGGTAATTTAATGCAATGACTCTCATTCTCATGTGTCTCGTCGTATTTTCCTTTCAAGTTGCTTATTGTATTCGCCTCGGCAATCTCTTCTCGGAGCTAATTTAATGTTGTGCCTCTACTCCTTCTGTATCCCACTTTAAAAGTGTTTTCTTTTTCCTCTCTGGCAGTTCTCCTTAATATCTTGCTCGTTGTTGCTGTGTGTTCTGCTTCTTCTTCTTCTTCCCTGCAGCGTCGGGAGAGTCCCTTGATTCTTGCAGATGTTCGTTGCTGCTGAGTTCCCTCAGTGAGGAACAAACCTAGTTGCAAATATCTGGAATTTCTCTTCTTTAAAGATACATAATTTTGCCTGGAGCTGCATACTCGAGGGTCGGTCTGATGTAGGTTGAATGCATTGATATGAAGGCCTCCTTGTTTAGGCTCCTAAATACTACCCGAACAGCTGCCAGTTTAGCATTTGCTGTAGACGTTCTTTTGTTAACGTGTTTCTTGGGAGTTAGATTTGTGAGTTATGTAAATGCAATTCTTCTGTAAAATCTTCATTTCTAATTCTTCTCGTTAGTTTATCATCAACCTCAACTAAGAATATAAATAACTCTAATAAAGAGTCAACAAGTCACAAAACCTGTCTCTATTAGCTTTGCTATCAATGTCTTCTCCCTTGGGAGCTGGTCATTTTCCTATCGTTTCCTCATGTGGTGGAAGTCCCCCATGACTTGTAACTTTGCCTTGAACTGACTGAACACTCGTTGTTGCTTCCTGAAGCTTTTCTGCACCTGCTTTCTTCATTCTCTCACGGTTAAAACATTCCTTCAGTGAAGCTTCTCATTTGCCCTCTTTGTTTAGTTCTTCGAAGATTCTTCGTCTTTTTGTCCCATCTTGCTCTCTGGTATCCCGCTGAGAAACATGACGTATCCCCCTGAGAAACATGTCATATCCCCTGAGAAACATGTCATATCCTCTGAGAAACATGACGTATGTAAACATTCACCGTTGTCGTCATTCTCATATGGTCGAGCCCTTTCGTGCTACTTTCCTGTCTCTCATCTTTCGCTCACACATTCATTTCTCAGTCTATTGTAACTACGATGTTTCTCCTGTGTCCCTGTGTCTCATCCATCGGTATATATCGTCTCTCAATTTACTACCATTTTCTGGTGCTTCATTCCAAAATACATCATTCTGTTACATTCCAATAGACGTCGAAAACAAAGTTCAACATCCAAGAGAGAAGGACGGGGGGGGGGGGGGGGGAGAGGTGAGAGGTAAGATATGAGAAAGAGGTAGGGGTGAGGGAGAGGAGGGAGTGAGAGGGATGAAACTCTCACAAATCCTGGGCCATGTTTGGGGAGTGGAAGAACTCCCATAATCCTATCCTGGTACAATCCAGGGTAAGAGAAAGGAGGTGTGAGGGAGAGAGAGAGAGAGAGAGAGAGAGAGAGAGAGAGAGAGAGAGAGAGAGAGAGAGAGAGGAGTGTGAGAGAGAGGGGGTGAGAGGAACAGGTTGTGAGAGAAAAGGGGAGAGTTATGATGAGAAAAAAAAGTGTTGCCATTAATTTATAACCAAAGTTGTTTTCTGTTGTGGTGAAGCCAACGTTTCCTTGGGATGTGGCGGAGCAGACTCTCTCCAGGGCCCCATACCCTAGCAGTCTAGGGGGAAAGGGGGAAGATATGGGAAAGGTAGGAGATGGGAGGGAAAAATGAGTGAATGGAAAGGAGGTACACACACACACACACACACACACACACACACACACACACACACACACACACACACACACACACACACACACACACACACACACACACACAGAAAAAAGGATATTAAAGGTGGGGGGAGGGGGACAGGATAGAATAGGATAGGGCAAACAGGGGTGGGAGGTAGACACGTTGGTAACGATTGTGTAAATCATTTTATTGTCTGGCTGCAATGGGCTATAAACTGCTTTGGGCGCTGTTGGTAGAGATTTATCGATACGTTTGGTACAGTAATAGACAAAGAATAGTTTGGTTATAGAGTTATAGACGTTAAAACGTCTGGAGTTATAGACAATGAAATGTTTGGTATAAAGTTATAGACAATAAAACGTTTGGTGCAAAGTTATAGACAATGAACCAAAGCCCCTGAAACGTTTCCTGTGTTACATGCAAAAAATATGAAAATATTCGATCCCTCAAACCCGCTTCCAGGAACAAAACAAAAAATAAAAAAACACGGAAAAACGTTTTACACGATACTGACAACGTTTTCTTGTCCCCCGTCAACGAACATCCATTTTTACTGAGCTCTTAAAGAGTTTCACGAGGTTGTAAATATCGAGAACACTCTCTCAAATATTGATCTTATTGCTGGTATACACTGCATTACTCCCATGGTTTATATATATAGCGTTTTTAAAAGGACTCCGCGGCAGAAAACTGCGTTGGTACGGCTCGTATATAACGCTCCTGGAGACTATATATGACGTACGTTATCAATATAAGCAACGCCTTGGATACGATGGCGTTGGTTGTATTGATAAGGGGCGTCATATAGCCGCCGGTATTAGGCTCTGAAAGGAGAGGAGACGAAAGAGAGAGAGAGGGGACGATAGGAGTAAGAAATTGAAGTAAGGAAGGAAGGAAGATGATAGGTTGAGAGAAGTAATAGAATAAGAAAGATAAGAGAATAAGAGAGATAACATAATGCGAGAGACATGTAGTTATGAGAGTAAGTGGAAAAGGATAATAATGAGTTGAGAGAGAGGGAGAGAGAGAGAGAATGTGAGAAAAGGCGAGAGCAGAAAAGGCGAGTAGCGGGTGAGAGGGGGGACACGGAGCAGGAGGGGGGGGGAGAGATCAGAGATGGTAGGAGGAACGAGACTGTTAGGGGTAGGGGATAGGGGGGGGAGGAGGCTTTTTCCTGAGTGGTGAGTTAGGGGGGGGAGGGAATTTACATTGTTCACTGTTCACCAGATGTTGTAAATATTTTACATAAAAACGCCAATTTTTGTTATCCCTTCTTGGCGATTCACTTGTGTTTTCACAGGTGTTTTCACAGCCGTTTTTACAGGTGTTTTCACAGGTGTTGACATCGGTTCTGTTTTCTGTGTTAGAACTTTATTAAAAAAATTATATTTTTAATCGTCGCTTGGATAGATAGGAGTATATTTTAGTGTGTGTGTATTCACCTGGTTGTGCTTGCGGGGGTTGAGCTCTGCTCTTTCGGCCCCGCCTCTCAACTGTCAATCAATCAACTGTTACTAACTACTATTAGTTTTCACACACACACCCCCAGGAAGCAGCTCGTATCAGCTGTCTAACTACCAGGTACCTATTTACTGCTAAGTAACAGGGGGGGCATCAGGGTGAAAGAAACTCTGCCCATTTGTCTCTGCCGGCGCCGGGAATCGAACCTCGCCCACAGGATTACGAGTCCCGCGCGCTTTCCACTCAGCTACCAGACCCCTCAATATGTGTATGTGTGTGGATGGGTATATGTGTGTGGGTGTATGTGTTTGTTCTCTCTCTCTCTCTCTCTCTCTCTCTCTCTCTCTCTCTCTCTCTCTCTCTCTCTCTCTCTCTCTCTCTCTCTCTCTCTGTCTCTCTGTCTCTCTCTCTCTCTCTCTCTCTCTCTCTCTCTCTCTCTCTCTCTCTCTCTCTCTCTCTCTCTCTCTCTCTCTCTCTCTCTCTCCCATCCAACCGAGACAAAGACTAAATAGGATTAATTAATGTAGACCATCATCCTCTTTCCAAGAATTACACCTACTCTTCTTCCTCCTCCTCCTCCTCCTCCTCCTCCTCCTCTCTTTCTCCCCCACCCCCACCCCATCCATTCGTCTCCCATTCCTTCTCCCCTTCTCCTTTCCCTTTCCTTTTTCCTCATTATCTCTTTGCAAAACCCCACGACGAGGAATTGTGGAGGGGTTTAGACAAGCGTCTATCATCTTCTATCTATCCCTCTTCCATCAGCCTTACTCCATTTCACATGAACATTTGGAGATATTGAACAAATCCACAAGGGCCGTGATGAGGGTTCGAACCTACGTCCGAAAGGAACCTTTGTGGATTTGTTCATTGGATGTATCACGCTGTTGTGATTTCTGTGTGTAATTAGGAGATATTGCAAGACTTAAGTGTAATATTTTTCAGCATTGAGGTGTGCCATTTACCACATTTAGGTGGGATATGGCAACACTGAGGTGTGCCATTTACCACATTTTGGTGGGATATGGCAACATTGAGGTGTGATATTGCGAACAATTAAATCCTATATTACAGCATGTAGGTGCGACATTGCAAAATGATTTATTTTTGAGTATAAATTAATATTTATTTATACTCAAAAATATTTCTTAACCAAAACTTGTTATTGATAAAACCCACATATAGAATTTTGTTTTTATTTGGATGCCTAATAAACATTCGTTAGAGTTCACAAAGCATTAGTAACAGAACAGTAACAACAGTAGGATCAGCAACGGTATAGCAGGAGAAACAAGGAACGACATCAGAAGATCAGGAACAGTAGCAATAACAGTAGGCACAGCAGCAGAAGCGATAACATCATAAACAGTAAAAAATAATGGAAGGAAGAGCAGTAAAATAGTAGCAACAGAGGCAGCAGCAGCAACCAACAGGAACAGTAGCAACAACATCAGTAGCAACGAAAAACAGTGGCAACAAGAACAGTAGCGACAAGAACAGTGACAACAGGAACAGTAGCAACAAGAACAATGGCAACAGGAACAGTAGCAGCAAGAACAGTGGCAACAGGAACAGTAGCAACAAGAACAGTGGCAACAGGAACAGTAGCAACAAAAACAGTGGCAACAGGAACAGTAGCAACAAGAACAATGGCAACAGGAACAGTAGCGACAAGAACAGTGACAACAGGAACAGTAGCAACAAGAACAGTGGCAACAGGAACAGTAGCAACAAGAACAGTGGCAACAGGAACAGTAGCAACAAGAACAATTACAACAGGAACAGTAGCAACACAGGCAGGAATCGTAGCAAAAGAAGCAGCAATAGCAGCGGAGGCCGTTGCAACAGAGGCAGCAACAGTAACAGTAGCAGCGACGGCAGCAACAGTAGCAGTAGCAGCCTCCTGGCAGCAATATTCCCCGAGGCTTCAGACTCGAGTAACTCAGAAGACAATAGAAGCCCGAAATGGCTTCCCCAGGCTTTATGGTAGATGATGCTGGGATTCCACTACCACCACATTGACCACTGTAACTGCTTGTCCCACTGCTTCAGCCACCACTACCACCACTACCACCACTACCACCACTACCACCACTACCAAACATCTCACAAAGAGTGAACTCGACAGAGTAGAATAACTTAAATTAAAATCTAGCATCCGGTAATTTTCAACAGTTTCCAACTTGTCAGCAGTTGCCACAATGCTTTGATGGAGGTTTAGCATGCAAATGAATTTAATCAAATTTTTATGTTAATTGAAATCTGGCTCTAAATATTTGCTTATACAAATTTATTGCAAAGTTCTGTACACTCATTATACGCTAGCGTAAATGTACTGGACAGTTAGCCATAATAGACAACCCGTTTTCTTTGTTTTATTGTACGTTTTATTTTGTCTGTTAACCGTTTTCTGTTTCTTTTTGTTATGAGTTTTCTTCAGTATGTTGTAGGTTTTTTTTATATCTTCTGTTGTACAGTTTTCATTTGTTTTCACTTGTACGGTTTTATGAAATATTGACGAGGAGAGAATAATTTACAGTCATCCGGAATCAATGTTAGTTTGATGAGCTCATTATCCACTGATACATTCATAATTAGTTGTGTAATTCAGAATACATCAATGTGATGATTAGCAGTGATGCCGCATGTTGTGGGGGGTGGGGGACCTGCAGGAAATAATGTGATTTTGCATACATCAATCAATGCATCGCACGCGGGTGAATTGAATTTGGTATTTTCTGTATTGGCGTTATGAGAGTAGAGGTGTAGAGCGGTGATGTGGTCACATGCTCAATCACTTTCCATGTACAGTACCAGCCCTCTATAGCCTCCCTGTCTATGTTGCACAGATGGAAAATACCTGAATTTTCCTGAGGGGCCACTATGCACTAGTGGCCCTTGATGAGGACAGGAAGCCGGCGGCTTGTAGGCATGTTGGTTACTATTATGTTTGAATGACCGCGTCTGGGGAGTAGATCATTTACTCTGGAAAAAATCTACCAGGCATCTCTTCGC